>NC_141159.1:43888922-44202192 GCF_053477565.2 Lygodium microphyllum
GGCTTTAAGAATGTAATGATGAAAGAGGAGATGGAAGAAGTAGTTGATTATAACCAATTGATGTTGAAAATCATACCAAATGCTCTAGGAAATTATCAAAATACTCCAATGTGGCACTCATTTTTTGTGTTTTTTATTCTCTTGCTCAATCTTCTCCTTCACAAGACACTCCCTTCTCAACTTCTTGATTATCCTCTTCGTTAAATTTACAAGTTTCACACTTGAACCAGTTCTCTTTGGCACCCTTTCACATCTTTGGGCTATTTCTAACTCCACCCATGGCTTCTTGATCCAAATTGTGTATATACATGTTAAATTTTACTTGCATTCTCTTCTATCTCCAAAATGTCTATTGCTTCAACTATAAATGTCTCTCCTTGTATTTGCCTTCTACCACTTACTAAATTTTCACTTCCTAAAATTTTCCTTTTAAAATATCTCAACTCTCTCACTTCTAACTCTATCTTAGAGCGTTATCAAATACAATTTTATGAATTTATTTTTATTAAATTATATGAAAAATATTACATAATTCAAAGCTAAAGCCATCCAATTTCCATGAAAAATGGTGTAAAAATAGCCCTAAATAGGCAAGTATAATTTCTCTCTCACTAGCTTTTAGTGAGCTCCCATGAACTAGTAAATAGGAAATTGCTTCTTGCTTTAAAAGCTACTTCAATGGCTATAGCATCCATCAAGTCATTGAGTTAAAAAAATAATCATACTCTTCCCCTCAGGCCGTGAGGGTCCCCACGCGTGAGCACAACAACATCTTTATCCATCTTGCAAGGAACACAAATAAAACTAGTATATCCTAACAAATAATATGCTCTTCCTTCTTGATCTACAATTAAAAACTAACTTAATGTGACAATTAAACTAGTTCAGGAATCACCTTGCCCGCCAACTTGCATGACATTACAATTCCCAATTAAGAATCCAACCAAAAAGAAAATCATAAGAGTGAAATGCTATGCTACTCTTTTTCCGGACATCCATGACAAAGACTTTTCTTACGCTTGCAAGACCAACACTAGATCTCAACAAAACTGATCAAGGATTCACCACAAGATAGAGTCTCTAATTGACAGAATTGCAAACCCTTCATGAAATAAGGAACATTGTGCTAGCTACTAATTGATTATGATATATAATATAAATATTATTACACCTCTATCTTATTTTATTAGAGGTTACTTTTTTTTCCTTTAAAAAAAAGAGACATGCTTTCAGTCATGCTCAAAAGGTTCCACCCCAAAGAGATGCAAGGCATTGGACACGGGGCACTCCACCAAGAAAATCCCTATAGCCTTCCAAGATCTCAGAGGTGATGGATATCTTCTTTTGAGAGTAAGCATTTTAGCTCAACAAGCCTCCTTGAGAAACTTAATCAAGAGAGGTACACTAGCTAGTCAACTAATATTTAGGCTAATCTCACAAGACTCAACAGAAGTAATGTCATCACGGACAAACCAATTAAAATTTCATGAAGAGACGACTTGTTGCCCAACACATCCTAATAAGAAATGAAAAAAGTCCATGGGGGTTATACTCTAGTGGGTTTCTAGTCAACTAGTTCAAACTAGATAATACGCAGTCATGCATGAGTCAGTAGGAACCCCCTCTCTTTAGAACTTAACACTCATAAGTATGTTGTTCTCATAATGACAAAACGAAACAACTAAAAGACTTAAACTCCATTAACTAAAAATTGAAAACAAAGTAAGGTAAGAATACACTTGGTGATAGTGCATCGTAACATATTCCTCCCCAAGTCTAATCGAAAAGAAACCGTACACTAAAAGGTAAAAAAGAAAACCTACACTAAAAGTAAACCCAACCATGCATGCATCTAACTACCTAACTAAGTGAAAGCTAACTAAAGTAATGTGTGAAAAGCTAAAAATAAAAGACAACTTGAAGTTAGAACTTAGTCATTTTTAAGTTTTTTAAAGTTTTTAAAAAATCATTTCATTTAAATCAAAACACAAACCAAGTAAGCTAAGAAAATAAAAAATCTAAACAAAAATAATCACAGTCTCTTAAATCCTTTAAAACAAATAACAATCATAACCCAAAATCATCCGAATTGTCAACACCAAATCCATCAACCAAATCACAACATGTAGGATGATCTTGAAGAATCCATAGTGCCCTCACATCAGATATATTAGAATCATTATTAGATGCATCGCTAGAATTCTCCATTGTCTCATAGAATGGAGCGTCAACAACTACCAAATTGTAATATGACATGGGTGCCACTAGCAGGTTTCCTAATGTACTACCCTTAGTTGAGTCTGTGTAATTGTAAATATAATCCCATTAGAGATAACTATAGTCCAATTGGAGATCAAGGTAAGATTGAATCAAATGATAAATAATAGCCTGATAGCGAGCAAACTCCTACTACTCTCAATCCATCATATACTAGGCAATGCCATGCTTAGAGAAAAATACACTATCATAGTCGTGGCACTGATAAGTATACCCAATAGCTTGCTACATGGTAGTGCTGCCATAACATAGAAAATAAGTGCGACATTGCTAACACAGTAGTTGTGCGAACACATAAAGATGACACTAATAGGGTCTACAACTAAATTGGGGATGGTACTATAAACAAAAGATGACTACAAAAGAAGAACCACAACAGGCCTCACCCCTTGGAGCATATAAAAACCTATCATGCAAATGAAATCATGGAATACTATAAGGTCTAACATGAGCAAGATCAGAACTATTCGTCTTAAGGTGAGAGGTAAGAGCATTCATCCATAGAATCTCCATACCTGCATCCCATTAAGAATTCCCCCCACATAACAAAATAAAGCACCAAAATGAGCAAAAAAAAAGATACATACTAGCATTTTTCCTACATTGTCTGACTCATATTTCTCAATTAAGTCACAAAAGGTTTCAAGTAAATGCCATTAACTCAAAAGGATTCATGTGCTATCTCTAAGTCTTGAATAACCACTGAACCATTAGCATAAACTTCTTTAACTTGAATTAGACCAACCATTGGATACAAAGTTTTCCATGAAACTTATAGTAATGACTACTATACAACAAAACTAAATCGTTATTTTGGAACTCTTGAAGCTTCAAGCATCTATCATGCGAGGCTTTTCGTCATTTATAACATGCTTCTATACATTGTAAGGCAAACATATGATGTTCATCAAGTTTAACTAACTTACACAATCGAGTAGGGCAAGATTCCCACTCTCTAAGATGATTAGATAATGCAATGCGCAAAGTAGGAACTTCCTACTCAATAGAAAATATGGCCTTAGTCCTATAAATCAAATTAAAAGGTGTATTGTTAATTGTCACCTTATAGGTGGTTCAATATGCCAAGAGTGCTTATTTTCTGCTACTATTTTAGTTAAAATGGTCATCATAATATGATTATAACTTCTACGACACCATTTGCTTGAGGATAATAGGGTGCATACTTGTGGTGTTTAATCTTAAAAATATCCAACATTCGAAAATCAAATTATTCAAAAAATGAGATCCACGATCACTAACTAATTCCAATAGATAGCCAAAGTGAGTAATAATATTCTCATAAAGAAATAGAGTCACATATTTTTCCCAATCAGTCTTAAGTGCTTTAGCTTTCACCCATTTAGTTACATAATCAATAAATACCAAAATGTATATATTAGAATGTTATCATGTAGGTGGATCAATGGGACCAACAAAATCTATAACCCACTTCTTAAAAGGTACAAGTGCTAATATATGGGTTAATGGCATTGTAGAGCGTTTGGTTGGTCTCCCAGTACGTTGACATTTATCACACTTCTTATAATGTTCATATGCATCCTTATATAATGTAGACCCACGAATACCCAACAAGAAGAACTCATGCAAACTAGCCACCATAGGGTTCATCATGTGGCATAGTTAAGATTCATGGTACCTTATCTTCTCAAACACATCTTCAATAATTTTTCTCACATGAAAATTACTTATATAGATATTTTGATATCAAAACATATGATCATGACTACAATAAAATACAATGACATTAATGCTTATTTGCAGTTGGTGGGTATGTAGCTATACTAAGAAAATAAGCAATATCAACATACCATGGTATTGTGATGGAAACTTCAAACAATTGAGTATTAGGTAATTCATAATCTACACCCTTCTCTATATCATCAGTGATTAATCGAGACATATGATTTGTAAGAACATGTGATTGACCAGTACAAGTAATTACCTCAAAATTAAATTTTTGAAAAAGTAGCATCCATCTTGTAACTCAACCACTAAGTTTGGGTTTATGTAATAAGTACTTCAATGATTCATGATCCACATAGTATATAAACTTGTTTCCTAATGAATAATATCGAAACTTAGTAATGGCAACCACCATCAATAAGCACTCTTTCTCAGTTGTGGTGTAATTTTTCTTTGTATCACTTAGATTCTGACTAGCATAATAAATTGGATGATCTATGTTCTTATCATCTACTTGGCATAGAACAATGCCTAATGTATCCATGTAAGCATCAGCATGAATATGAAACTCTTTAGTCCAATCAAGTGTATACAACGTGATACTCCAAATATACATTTCTCAAGACTCAACGGAACTCTTGTATTCTCACAATATTGGAACACCTCTTCTAAACAATCGGCCATATTATCATCATCACCATGCATACTAAAATCATCCAAGAAGACCTCCAAAAAATCTTGAAAGATTGCCATCATTTCTCTTTGAAAATTAGTTGGTGCATTACATAACTCAAATGGCATTAATTTGTAGGCAAAGGTTCCCCACTCTATGATAAAAGTAGTTTTAGAATGATTGTTTGGATTAAATAGGTTTTGATTATAGCCACTAAATCCATCCACAAAAAAAGAAAGTGTTTGACCACTTTGTCTAACAATTGATTTGAGAAAGGCAAGGGAAAATTATCTTTTTGAGTATTCTTATTCAATGCTTGATAATCCACACATATACAAATTTTATTAGAATTCTTCTTAGGGACAGTAACTATAGGTAAAACCCATTCACTGTATGCAATAGGATAGATAAAATCCACATTCAATAGCTCAATAATTCTAGCATGCACTTTTTCTGCATACTTGGGATTTGTGTGCCATTGATGTTGGCGTATAGGTTTAACACTAGGTTCAATATCAATGTAATGTTGACACATATCAGGTTTCATGCCTTTCAAATCTGCATAGCTGCATGCAAACACATGAGAATATTTCTTAAAAACATTATGTAACTTCTCCAAATCAACACCTTATACTTAACTACCTAATAATAAAAACTTATTTAACGTCACTTCAAAATATATAATCTCAATTTCAAAGTTACACACATAAGCTATCTAAACCCTATTAGGCTTGAAAACTGGCACATTAGTAGATTTCATCATGGATACATGACATAGTCGATTACTCATTCCTGTAGGTTGCCCATCATTAATCTCAGATTGTGGATCTTGAGATGGAGGCTTACAAGATGTTTGATATACAACTAGTGCACTGGAAGACTCTTCTAGTGGAGAAAACTTGGTGATCCCAACCCTATAGGGATCTAACACATCTTGTTCTACCAATGATGCTTGCGAGTCCTTCACATAATGCACTTCATCTTTGTTCTAAATTCTTTTTTCAATCATGCAGGTCTTAACAATCACGTCTCAAAATTTGATTATGACACTCAAGGCGTTGTTGATCCTGAGAAGTCCACTTCCATCTCTTATGCTTTAGCTCAAGTATTGACAAGTGACGATTTTCATTTTATTCTCCTTATATGTGGCGACCTAAATGATGAACACCTTGCTTAACAATCACATAATGCACTTCATCTTTGTTCTAAATTCTTTTTTCAATCATGCAGGTCTTAACAATCACGTCTCAAAATTTGATTATGACACTCAAGGCGTTGTTGATCCTGAGAAGTCCACTTCCATCTCTTATGCTTTAGCTCAAGTATTAACAAGTGACGATTTTCATTTTATTCTCCTTATATGTGGCGACCTAAATGATGAACACCTTGCTTAAGCTTTGTAAAATTTATCGAATCCATTGGCTCATGCCATGAAAGATTTGGATCCACCCCATTGCCGTAAATTGTAAACTCCATAACTTTCTGAGTGGGATGTGGTAAGACCTTTTTCTTAGTGTGCTCATCATTACATCACGGGGATGAATTTCCCATTCTAGATCTCAAAAACACTCCTCATTTGGGTTGATTATCTTTATATTTTCTTTCCAATTATGGAAGTAAAGCTTCTTAATAGAAGAAGGTAATTGATCAAATCCAAACTGAATTTCTCCCATTTCTAGAGAGATGGTTATGGTAACTAAATCCTCCATTGCTACTTCACTAACCTCTAGAACTAATGGTAAATTTTCACTGTCTATTTCATTGTCCATCTCTTTTGTTTCTCCTTTTGGTTCTTCTTCTTGTATAGTGTCTTGAGAATTAAACTCAAAGAATAAGTTCTCACAATGATCTTGCTCTTGTATTCCATTGATAATTGGCCATGTACTCTCCCTCACTAAGCCTTCAACATCTAAACTAGTAATCTCCCATTCGTCTCCAACATTTTCCTCTTTTAAGGAAACTGCCAATAGATAAAAAAGGCTACTATTAGAGGTGGTTAACTAGTTAGCTATATCACTATCATTGTCTTATTTTAAAGAATGGTGCACATAGTACTCCACCATTCCTAAGGGTTTTGCAATATTCTTTTGGTGCACCATATTGACAATTGTCTTATCCCCATCTAATGAGACTTGGTTATAAAGGGATTTGCTTTGTCAAGCCTCTTTGGCCACAACCCTCAGCTACACTCTATCATGCTAAGGTATTATCGTTATGATTTCCTTATGCCAGCTTTGATCACATGAGGACTACAACCACCAAGATCCAAAAGAATTGGGTATGAAGTAGCTCCTTCAATAGATTGTGCCACTAAAAAGTTAATGTTGAATTCCAACCTTGCAATCACAATTGGAATGTGACGCAAGAAACTAGTAAGGGTTTCACTCTCCTTTGATAAGCTAAATGTAAAACAATACTTGTAATCTCCTTTTTATCAACCAACCTAGGTTTAGTAATTGTTTCTTCCGTTATTAAATTCAATGTTTCTTTGACATCTAGTTGAGCCCCAAATATCATTTGCTTCATCACTCTCATGGCTACAATTGGATCCCCTGGATCCAAGGATAAATCAATGATTCTTATAGATTGGACACCTTTATTCATATTATCAACTTTTGTATTCGGCAACCAATCTTAGTTATGCTCTTTTTAGCCCTTTGCTGCACTAGTCTACGATATAACTCTCTTCTATAAGTAGGGGTATTTTCTAGTGGTTGTCGCAAATTAAAAGACAATTGTAAACTTTCCAATTTGTCCCGTCCATCAAAAGATTTCCCTTTATCCTTGTCATTATATTTAGCCGCTTTTGATCCTCTCAATCTTTTAGGAAATGGAGCTAGTCTCTCTCTAATCTTTGGAGAATTTAAAGGAATGCGCAAAATGGGCTAATGTTCCGAATTCGGTGGCAAATCTGTTGCTTCTTTTTCTATATCATGATCTTTTGAGTGTTTTGGAAATGGTCTCTCCCACTTTGGAGTCCCAATCTTGGCACTATTAGATTCATTTAGCCATGAACCTTGCTTCTTCCCTAAAATGATTGTGAACATGTGATTGCCCCAATCATTGCATCTAAGCTAAAGGTGACATGTTTTTTCTTAATTGTTCTTAAGTCATTTACAATTTCTACTAAGTTTACAGTGCCAAATTAGTCATGCCTTTACCCTTATCTTGCATTTGTGAAAATGTACATTCCCTTGGACAATCCTTCCTTCACGACCACACTTAGCACACAAAGGGATATAATCCTTTCTCTCTTGCTCATTTGTGTAGAATCTAGCCACATCTCCAAGTTGCTCACACATCCAACAAATTAACTTGTTCATGCATTATTATTCCTTCTAGAATTAGGGTTTCTATATGGTGAATGCCTCCTCTTGTTTCCAAAATATTCTTTTTATCATTGATTCCTTGTCGTTGGAGGTGTCCCCTGGGTTGGCATACCTCTCTCAATGGCATGTTAGGAGGTCCTACAAGATAAGTCACATTTTGATTATCCATATAATTATAATTTGTTTGCATTTGTGATGTGTGCTATCGTAGATGAGTTTGCTTAACCCAACATTGATCCTCCACATGATCGTTTCTTAAGCAATACCTGAAAAAAAAAATCTCAGCTGATTAGGAACCACTCTACTCAGTGTAGGACAACCATGACATTTCACACACCAAGCATTGGACCTTGATTTGATGATGTGAGATTCCTTTTACCAGATACTTGGGTTGGTCATGCACTAGTAGGTTGGTTAACACTATAAACTCCCTTCACATTGGGGCTTACCTCAATTAAAATCTCTTTTTTCATATTTTCCAAAGATTTTACTATCAGCTCAGCCACCTTAAAATAATCTAGACTCTGTCATGTGGATGGAATGACTATTGATGGTGGTGGACATATAAGGGGTATCCAATACAAATTTAATCCTAAGTATGGCATTGATGATGGTGCCACACCTGCAATTGTCATGTATGCAACTTGAGAAGCTACTGGAGCTCCTACATATGGCGTGCTAGTAGCTGCCACGGATGGCGACATACTTGAGGAAACCAATTCCAGGGTTCATGTAGAAACCCTTCCTTCTCAATTGTCCTAATTGATCTCCCTCCCACCATCATGCTTCTATCTTTGCATCTGCAAAATTTGCTGACCGCTTAAGACTTACATGTTCCCTAATAGTTTCTTGCAATCCCTCAATGAATTTTCATTTTACATATCCTTGAAAGGGGCATTTTGTCCCAATTAGTGTATCCATATTTTCAATGTAATGTTCCATGATTTCTCTTGGATTTTGTGCTAGATAGTTGAACTCCAATCCTAAACGGTCTTGAAACCCCTTCTTTGAGCTACCCTTGTTGATACCACTCGCTCCCTCTCGAAGCTCCTTGCTTGCCTCTCCTAGTCGTAATTTGACTCAACCCCAATAGAAGATGTCTCTCCAGTGACTTTCCTAGTTTCCAATGACGAATCCAACCCACCTTGCAAGGCATTTTGCAATTCAACATTCAATCTCTCTAACTCCTCCACTATCCTTTTAGCTTTTTTTCTAATCTTCTTCTTACTGCCTTGCTTTGTGCAAGTTTTTGGCTTTTGCTCATTCACTCTCATACTTGGTGAAATTCTCTATCTTGCACACCCCCCATCTCCCTCTACAACAAGAGCACTTGTTTATGTAGATTCAGCTTCTAAAGAATGTCAAGTAGTTTCTTATCTTAGCTCCATGGGGTATATCATCACCCAGTTTTTCTACTAAACCTAATATTTCAACTACTTCCCTCGCTTCCTTTATATCAAATATTAATTCCACACCTTTAGACATTGCTACCCATACAGAGACATGTGGGCCCAATCTATTCTCATGAAAGACTTGTATGATTCTCTATAAAACTAGTTGTAGTTGTACTTTATGCTAATAGTATTGAGTTGAATTTCATTGACTAGTTTAAAGTGTAATGCTAACAAAACAATTCCTTTTACTTCATCTTGGAACATCCAATTCCAAGTATACAGTTGTTCGACATCGACCCACATTTGGGGTTCGAAGTATTTACACCAGTCCACCAACTCGATGTCCCTAGCCTTATCTAAGATAATCCGTTAAATATCTTGTGGCAATTCAGAAAAGAAGACTTGTAGAAAATCTACATAGTAATGGCTCATTAAATTCTCTTTTGTTAAATTATGTAAGTATTATATTGCTGGATTGTTCCCGCAAAGTCCTAGAGTAACTAAAGTCTTACATGTACGTCAAATAGGTGTAGGATTCTAATCCTAGGCTCTATAGTTTCTTCCCATCTCTAAGGGGAGACTCCTCATATGTTACTCATGCCATTCTTGTGGTGGCTTATTATGTGCTCCCTTTCAAGTGTGTTGAACTTTGAAATGTGTTTAGATAATATAATTAGAGGATTTAATAGATCTTCCCTATGTTTCTATTCCTTCTTAATGTATCTTCTTCGCCATTAACAATTTGATTCCTTTTAATGATGTTAAAATTACTAAAAATAAACTAGATCACCCCTTCTTCTCCTTAATCAACATGCTTGCCCCTCGTGCGTCAAATGTACCAAAATGATAGCCCCCAAGAGACCCCTAGATAAATAGGCAAAGGAGCTATGCATAAAGTCGTTATGCTAATCGAGAATAAAAGGTGGACTAAAGAAGTATTGCTAATCTCTAATTGATCATATAAATGAAAGTCTAATTTCACATATGTTGTCCAACCCCGATCAAATTCAGCATATCCAATTTAATCTCTCAAGATTCTATAGTTTCACACATTAACTCTTTCATCTTGAGCTAAAACTATCAACAATTCAAGTCCAATTTTCTCCATATTCAAATCAGAGAATATATATATTATACAAATTATATTTCACCGTTAAAATTTTATTAATACTTTGAAAGAATGCCTAATATTACCAATTACTATTTTTACTTTGAACACCATTTTACAAAGAAAGTACCCTCTAATAAATTCCATTAGCCACGGAATTTTAATAGCATATTTTAACAAAAAAAAGCTATAGTCTCCTTTCAAACTTTCATCAAATTCATTATCTATCTTAACTTTTTATTTTTTTATTTTTATCCAAAAATAAAAGTATTCATATTAATTACTCCTAGATACAAAACTTCAAACCCCCTCTTAATAAGAGATTTTTCATAACACATGCAACTTGCATACTAATTCTCATTAATAAATAACATTATCTCATTCTAGTATGCACTATTTATACACTAAAAACACTCAAAAAACTATCATTTTAATCCTTAGAAATTATATGTCTTTCAATCTAAAGATTCATAGTGCTTGGAAATTTATAGGTGAAATTTTCTAATCATGTTTTAAATTTATTTATATATTTCATCATTAATATTTTCTTAATTTTTAAATTATCACTAGTTTAATCTAAAAATTATAATTTTAATAAGTAAAACACTTATATATCTTCGTAAAATCATTACCTGAAGATGAAGTTTCATTTTATGTGCATTTCATCATGTTTTAACTCTTTTTGGACTTAGTTTTCATAAATAATTCTTACATTTCTTAATATCCACTAATTGGAGCCTAAAAATATAAATTTTAAATCTATTTTCTATCATTTTGATTCATATAATGTCTATCCATTCCACTTTATTTTTTCATTAGAAATGAAAGTACTTTGTTAATAGAAGAAAGAAAGATTGTTAGACATATTTGACACTACTATGCTTGCTTCTTATCTTTCTTTATGCTTAGCAATTTTGAAACTCCTTAATCTTCTTCATTTCTTACTAATATATTCTAATATGTCTTTAATCTTGCTGGAAATCACTCTCTCTAAAGTGATGAAATACGCTTCAAGAACAGAATGATGAAAGAGGAGATAGAAGAACTGATTGATTATATCCAATTGAAGTTGAAAATCATGCTACATACTACATGAAATCATCAACATACTCCAAGAATGATGGCACCCATTTTTTTGGTATGTTTTTTTCTCTTGTTGAGTCTCCTCCTTTACAAGACACTCCCTTCTCAACTTCTTGATTATCCCCTTCTTCAAATTTACAAGTTTCATAGTTAAACCAGTTCTCTTTGGCACCCTTCGACATCTTTGGCCTATTTTTGACCCTGCCCATAACTTCTTGGCCCAAATTCTATGCATACACTCTAAATTCTACCCACATTCTCTCCCATCTCTAAAATGTCTATTGCTTTCATTAAAAATCTCTTCCCATATTTACCTTCTACCACTTACTAATTTTTCACTCCCTAAAATTTCTCATCTAAAATATCCCAACTCTCTCTACTTCTAACTCCATCTTAGCATTACTAAATATAGCTTTACAACTTTATTTTTATTAAATTGTAAAAAAAATATTACATATTACAGAGCTAAAGCCATCAAGTTTGCATGAAAAATGGTGCAAAAATAGCTATGAATAGGTAGTTATCATAAAGTTTTTGTCCACATATTATAGGGATGTAAAAAATGTTCATTCAAAGGTTATAGCCTACTCTTAGTTAGGCATTAGGGGAGATTTGGACTGAAGTTTAGGTCTTGGAAGAAATTCCATCTCAGCATAGAGCGAGTTAAATAAAAAATCATTAAAAAAACGTTTTAGTTTAATCGGCATTTTCTATTTTCTTTAAAATGCATAAATTAGCATGAAGCTTTTAATTTGTCAATTGCCCTTAATTAAGAGTCTAAAGTTCAATGCATACAAAATAGACTAGCTAATGCTCGATTTTCAATGGTTCATAATTCTATTTGTACTTAAACCTCCCTTCTATTCGTTCATCCAATATCTAATAAAGATATCATCAAATACCATAAGTTATAAAATATCTTGATATAATTAATTGAACCAAAACTCTTCTAAAGTTCTCATAAGCTTCATGGATACTAAAACATTTACAAATAATTATACCATGGATATCAAAATCACAATAAAATTCATTATGCCAAAATATTTAATTTTTCTCACGTATAAGTAAAGCATCACTCCATATTGGAATTCTTTGTTCCTTAACCTTGATGGATGAAGGAGGCATATGAGAAATATTCAATTTACACGAGATCATTTCAAACTCTATCTTAGTGAAAAGATTGATCTCATAATAGTATACATTATGATATTTCTATGTTAAGGCTCTTATATGAGAATGAAAATTGTTATTTTTGAGATGGGAATCTATCAAAAGATATCATTCTATACTAAGACACCTATAAATGACCATGGTACTATACCACTTGATAAAAGAAATGGAACAACCTCCTAGATTATTGAGATAATTTCCTCTATCTCAATAAGATACATCTATATATACACATGGATAATTATATATGATTTGCAAAGAAAACATAATACCCTTGCACATTGCGTTGGCCTTGGGCAAGCACAATGCAAGGGCCCCCTTGCAGTGTGTTAGAATAGGGCCAACATAACACGAGGGGCAGAGGTTCCTCTTAGGAACCCTTGTGCTCACCGAAGGCCAACACAACACAACAAAGGGACCAAGGATAGTGCTGGGAAAGGCTTTATCATGTTGTGTGTTGGTTACCTTGGATGCTTTCGTAACTCCTTTCTAATCTGATTTACTAGTGTTCACTTTACATGTTTTTTAACACTTGATAAAGGAAATAAGGAATATGCCCATGATAAAAAGAAATAGGAAAATATACAAAGAAATAAGGTACCATGAAAGAGGAACAACACAACATGAGGGTGGCCTTGGGCCAACACAACGTAAGAAGGGGCCCTTGAGGCTATTGAGGGCCCCTCTCATGTTGTGCTAGCCTAAGGTCCCCTCACATTGTGCTAGCTGAGGGCCCACGTAATAATGGGGAGGGAGGGGCGGGGGAAAGGGGGGAGGGAAGACAAAGAAGAGAGAAGGGAGATGAAATTGGGAGGCAAAGCTTAGGACTGCACAATGCATCGGGGGTAGGGGGGGGAGGAGGGATGTGAGGGGGGTAAGGGGAGGGCCTTGAAATTTTCAAGTCACTTCTCCCCATGCTGTATGAATTCAATGTGAACACGAATCCACATAATGTGAGAGGGCTCTTCAAGATTTTTAAGCATCCCCCTTGGGGAAAGGGGGAGAATGCCCCTAAGATTACAACATGTGAACAAGGGTGTGGATGGAGGAGAGGATGCCCCTAAGATTACAGCATGCAAACAAGGGTGTGGATGGAGGGGGGAGGGGTTTTGAGATTTTCAAGTCACCCCTCCTCATGCTATGTAGGTCCAATGCGAGTATGGGCACACACAATGTGGGAGGGGCCCTCAAGATTTTTTAGTACCCCCTCCTCATGCTACGCAGGTCCAAGCCTAACAGAATGTGAGGGGGCATCCACCATTGTATTTGGAAAGGCCTTATCGCATTGTGTCAAGCATCACCACCCCACCCCAATTGATAGTGTACCGAAATTGACATTTTATGTGCAAAATTGGATAAAACTTATGGTGGTGTTGCATTTATAATGGCCAAAAACCCATATTTGGTATTGAAAAATGCTCAAAATGGACACTTGGAGACTAATATATGAGGAAATAGAAAAGGTACTTATGAGGACCAACACAAATGTGGGATTTTGGTTAGAGCCTCTCTCGTGTTGTACTAAACCTCTTGAATTGACATTTGGGATGGCGAATTGGATAAAACCGATGGTGCCACTATTTTTAGAATGGCCAAAACCCCTGTGTGAATTGAAAAATACTCAAGATGGACATCGAGGTCCCAATATATAAACAAATAAAAAATACACTTGGGAGGACCGACACAACACAAGAGGGCCCTCATAGGGGGTCTATCTTGAGAGTTTTTTTTACCTCAAACAAGAATTTTGGTCAATTCTTTATGCAATGGCACCATCAATTTTGTCCAATTCTCTATGCAAAATATCGATTTTAGCACTATTAATTGTTTTTTGTATTTGGAATGGCTCAAAAATTCAATGCAGTGCAAAGAAAACAAACACTAGGAGACCAATTTATGAAGAAATGGAGTAGTGATTAATCGGCACAATGCAATAATGCCTTTTGAAACACAACAATGGGTCTCATTACATTTTATTGGCCCTAGTTTACCACAATGTGAGGTGAAAACTTGGATCAGTAGAATGTGAGGGGGGACTCTCCAACAATCTTGGGGGCCTCTTTGTGTTGTGATAGCCCAAGTCCCTCCCTCATAGATCCACCTTTGGTTATCTATATCTAAACTATTGATAGAAGAGGAGAGATTCCAAAACATATAGTTTCCATTGAAATAGAAAATAAAGCAAAGGAAGACATTAAATGAAAAGTAAGAGTGAGAATAGCAAATCACATGCAAAATTTTGGGACTAGAGACACTTCATTAAATACTCAAGAGTTTCAAGAAAGAGATAGGAATACTAGAATTGAGGGAGATATTTTGGTGTAATGATCAAGAATTTCAAGAAAACAATAGGAAGAATGTAATAGTGTATGAGACTGATAAAAAATATCTTTCTTTAGCCTCTTAAATTGTTTGAGAGCCTCTTTTTTCTATGCCTCAACGAATTTGTCCCAAAAATATTAAAAATTTTACATTGGAAAATTTTAAGAATGAGTTAAAAGTTTTAAAAATAAAAAGTCCCAATTTTAACCATATGGTAGCTCTCTACTTATTGATTGAGAGGGGCCCTCTCTCTCTAGAGCTAAATGGCACAAACATGAGTCCAAAGATCACCTAATGCATGTGTATATAGGTAAATCATTCTTGGAAAAAGTACCATTTTACAATGCGCCTCTTCTTATGCAAGTGGACACATGCTTCCTTTAAATAAAATATATCACAAAGCATTTGGGATGCCAAGAAGCACAAAGCCTATGGAAGACAATTATGTGGCTAAGGTAAGCCCTTTGAGAGTTGGTAGGAGGAATTCCCACAATATAATATCAATAAAACATGTTGATTGAACATCGAGAACCTCTATGGGAAATAGTCAATATTGGGCTTCAACAGTTGGGTATAAAGAATCCATAATAGCAACAACAACTATTTAGAGAGATTGTGCACGTATGCACACACACACACACACGCATGCACATGCACACGCACACGCACACGCACACGCACACGCACACGCACACGCACACACACACGCACACGCACACGCACACGCACACACACACACACACACACACACACACACACACACACACACACAGAGAGAGAGAGAGAGAGAGAGAGAGAGAGAGAGAGAGAGAGAGAGAGAGAGAGAGTGAGTGTGTGTGTGTGTGTGTGTGTGTGTGTGTGTGTGTGTGTGTGTGTGTGTGTGAGCTTGAGCTTTATTGACAAATTTTGAAGTTAGCTAAGCGACCCTTCCCAAAAGCAAAATGCACCCCACTCAAGCTTCGAGAGAGCTTTGCACAACAAATGCATTAATTTTGGCCATATGAATATAGTACAAATTTTATATAGTATATATCGAGATTTAATGTGGGTGAAAAAATAGGAGCTGTGTAATCTTTTTCTCAATGTATGGGATTTTGTCAAACTCAAATTAATGCATCCTTGAGTGTCCCCCTATTGGCACGTCATTGTCACTTTTTTAAAACCCTACATTTATAACTAGGTCTTCCCCCAACATCCTTTGTTCGAGTAAAATATGTTCTATGTAGTCTAACTATTAGAAAATATAACATAACTTACCTAGATAAAGAAGACCCAATAAGGGACCAATAAATGTCACTCTCTTGATCCCTTTACCCTAGGACTAATACCATATGTAATCAAATATTCAATTCTAGGTGCCAAAAGTGTAGGCTCTATTCTTAAGGGGGCCATTGAAGCTTTTTGATGAGAGTTTTGCCTTCATGATATTATATCATCCATTTGCCTTCCCTCGAGACCACCTTTATCTTGGCAATATCTTTTGACTTCTTTTTGGGTGTGAGCTCATTTGTAACCCCAACTTGATGCCACTAAATTTTTTATAGTCTTAATAATTTGATTTTACTATCGAGCTCACAAAAAAAAGGCTTGATATTCTCCTCATTGATGATCTAAGATGGCTCTAGATGCACAAGAATCCATACTTCTCAAAAACATAGTTGATCTTGGTGTTGAGAGGAAAATTTTCAACTAGGATTTGTTTTTGAAGCTCATATTCCTTAAGAAACTATGCAACAGAGTCACATGTTACCAAAGAGGATGCATATTTTTCACTCTTACTTTGCACCACCTCAAATTTTACTTCTTTCATGGTTTTTAAAGCATATTCATTGACTCTCAAGCTGCTGCATTGCTTACAATTTGTTCAACAATCATCATCAAGCAATGATTTCTTCCATCTACCGCTTAAGCTAGGCATTCTCATGTCAAAGGCAATAGAGTATGGAATCAACATAATGATTCCATACTCTAACATTATGATTTCATAAAGTATGGAATCGTGCTTCCATAAGCTAGGTATTCACATGTCAAAAGTGATAAGAGTATGGAATCAATATCATGATTCTAACATCAAAGGTGATAGGGTAGGGAATCAATATTATGATTCATCATCCCATTCATATTGCTAAATTGGGTATGGTTTCCTTGGGGTCTCAAGGGCCATTGCAAAAGTTCTATTCTTCTTAGATGTGAGGGTGAATTGGAAGCCTCAATCTAAGACATGGACATTAGGAGCTCTCACACTATCTATATTTGTTGGTCTTCTTGGATCTAAGAGATTGTGATGTGGATCAAGATGAAGGTCATGGCCATCTCTTTTATATCCCTTGTCCCTTCATTTTTCCTTTCCCCTTCACATTTTGTGTCTATTTTGTGGATGCCCATCATGCCAGCCCCTAATGCAAATCCCTTGTTCTCCACAACCTCGTGGAGACAAATAAGCTCGATGGGTTGAAGTTGGGCTATTTGGTCTTACAAGATTGAGTGTATCCTTGACACATGCAATCTATGGGACTTAACCATTTGAGCCCTAGTTTTGGCAATTTGTATTTCTTTATACCTCATAGGTTAAACATATACTAATGAAAAAAACAACTTCTTATTTGATGTGGCACTCCTATTGATTGGAACTCAATGTTGATAGTTAGAGATAATAAATTTATAGGTTGGCCTTCAAAAATAAGAAACGTTCTCAATTTTTGCAATGTTTTACAAATAGGACAATACACTACTTTGATAGTGTGGGAACACAAGGAAATCTATTTGGCTTCAGAAGGAGAGCATGCTTGACAAAGGCTATCTGAGTTTGAGGCACATGTTTGCCTAAAGTTTGTTGGATTCTTCCACAATTTTGCTGGAGGTAAAGGCACTTGTGCCTAGCCACCCTTGTGTATTAGTTGCATTGATAGTACCTTCATACATGTACACTACAGGTGACAAGCACCCATCACTATCACTACCATCATATTGACCCACTCTAAGCAAGTGTTTTATAATGCTATCTCTGATAGGCAGTCCTTCCGCATAGGACTTATGGAAAAAGATTTGCAATGTCTACGACAAGCAGAGCCCCGATTCTCAAATGTATTGATTGAAGCACTTCATGGACCTTTGTATGAAGGAGGACACTTCCATGTCAACCCACTTAAATGAATTTCATTTGATTCTCGGCCGTTTGTCTTTGCAAGGAATTGAATTCAAGGGCAATCTCCCACCTTTGTTCCACTTGATTACACTACTTGAATCATTGGATACATTTTATACTGCTACGTGTGTAGACATGCCTATTGATGGGCTAGACTTACAGCATGTAGAGGGTGCACTCTTGAATGAAGGGGATAACAAAAAGAATGTCGATGCTTCCCACATCTCTCGTGCTTTGACAGTTAGAGGCAATAATGGTAGGCATGGTAATGACCATCATGGGAGAGACTCTCAGTAAGTCTCATTCTCAGTCATGTGGACAATCTCATTCTCAGTCACGTGGGAGAGACTCTCAGTAATCTCATTCTCAATCACATGGGAGAGACTCTAAGTAATCTCATTCTCAGTCACATGGACAATCTCATAGTAAGTCTCATGGCCATAAGTCCTCCTTGACTTGTCATTACTGTGAAAAAGCAGGGCATATTCAGTAACAATGCCATAAAATGCATGAGGACAAGCACAAGGAAAAGGGCAAGGGTAAAGTACAAGACAAAAATGATAATCCCAACATTGTTCCTAGCAAGTCAAGCATTAAGATTGAAGAGATTAATGTTGTGTGGACTAATTCTCGTGATGATTTTATATTTGCAACTTCTTCGTTTGATACTTCATAGCTAATTGATGCTTTGTCAAGGTATACTCAATGTTGTTTGATAAATTCAAGGGCTTCCTTTCATGTTACCCCTCATAGAGAGTGGTTCCACTCCTATCGTAATTTGATTGGATCGATCTATTTGGATAATGACCTAGCATTAGAGATAGTTGGTACTGGTGATGTCCAACTATAGTTTGGTTCAAGTTGCATGTTTACTCTTCATGATGTATGACATGTATTGGCTCTCATGAAGAGCCTTATCTCTGATGGCACTGTGGATGATGCAGGCTATGTAGTTTCTTTTGGTGATTCCTCATGGAACATTACCTGTGGAAATCTTGTCATTGCACGTGGTGCTAAGTCCAATAATCTCTATCCCTTATATATGGGTCCATTGACCATGTTTTGGGAGTGGATATAGTTCCATATGTATCTCTTTTGCATCATCGCCTTGGGTATATGCCCTTAAAAGGAATGAAAATGCTTACCCATTTGCAGTATCTTCCATCCCTTGACTATAAGTGCTTTGAGTCTTGTGATCATTGTTTATATGGCTGCCTAGAACACAATACACATAAAAAATTTGGTATGACATGCATGGGTGAGCCATTGGCTCTCATCCATTCGGATGTATGTCATCCCATGCCCTGCAAGAAGTCATTAAGTGGTGTGAAGTATTTACGTTCATTAATGACTATATGTATAAGATCTAGGCATATCCTATTATAAGAAAAAATCGAAAGTCTTGGCTACATTTTAGTGTTGGCTTGCTTTAGTTGAGAAATACTCTGGGTATAGGCTAAAATGCCTAAGGTCAAATAATGGGGGTAACTATGTCTCTAAAGCCTTTGGGCAGTTTTATGATGAGAGGGGTATTAAGCATCACACCCAAGAATGGGATGGTTGAGCACATGAATATGACAATTCAAGAGCGAGTTTGCAATATGTTTAGCCAAGTAGGCTTACCACAACATTTCTAGGCTAAAGCAGTTACTACTACCATACAATTGATAAATTGATTCCCATATACTACTCTTGACTATCAGGTTGTTGTAGAGGAGGCATGGTCTGGGAAACGTCCCTCATATGCTCATTTATGTATCTTTGGTTGTGAGGCTTTCTGCCATGTTCCCAAGGACAAGTGCAATAAGCTAAATCCTGAGTCTAGAAAATGCATCTTTCTTGGTTATGGAGATGTAGGTGAGATGGGCTATCGCATATGGGATCCACAGGCTTTGAAGATTATCCATAGCCATGATATTGTTTTCTATGAGGCCAAAATGCATAAGCAACCTAAGCATGTCATTGAGGTATGCATGGTGATATTTTAGGAGGAGCCTCTTGCTACTGTATAGCCAGCTAGACAGCCTACCACAACACAACTGATGCTTTAGTGACCTAGATCCTTGATGCTCCACAATATGTCCAAGCCTCCCAACTTGTTTTGAGGTAGTCTACTAGAGATACACAACAGTCTGCACAGTTTGAGCCGAGGTTTGAGCCCTCTATGGATTATGTTATGGTGACAAATACTGGTGAGGCTCTTATCTATGATGAGGCTATGTGTAGAGGTTGATAGTCACTCTTGGGAGAGAGCCATGCAGTTAGAGTATGACTTACTACAGAGAAATCATATGTGGGACTTCGTTCCTTTTCCTAGTGGAAAGCGTGCTTTTCCATGCAAGTGGGTGTACAAGTTGAAAAGTACCCCTGGATGCCCCAAGTCAACATACAAGGCCAGATTGATTGCTAAGAGTTTCAAGTAGGAGCATGGTGTGGACTTTGATGAAGTCTTTTCTCTTATTGTGAAGATGACTACCCTATGTTTGATACTGGCTTTGATTGTTCAACTTGACTTGGATCTTTATCAAATGGATGTTAAGACGACTTTTCTTCATGGAGACTTGCATGATGAGATTTACATGGAGCAATCTAAGGGCTTTGCAGAACTTGGCAGTGACCACCTAGTGTGTTGATTGAGAAAGAGCTTTTATGGCATTAAGCATACACTTAGGGATTTTACCACAATTTTGATACTTTTATGCATTCATAGGGATATTCTCATAGTGATATGGATCTGTGTTTATACAGAAAAAGGCTCATAATGGCAACTTTTATGATTCTGATTCTCTATGTTGATGATATATTGGTTGCTAGGAGTGCTTATGATGAGCTAGATGAGCGTACACCTCCTTGTGTCAGGTCTTTCCAGTGTTGTGTACACTTTGCCCTATTACATAGGAGAGTGTGCCAACTTACTTACAGATCCGTTTGACATGCTTGGGTGTTTTCTTGATGTCCATATGACTGTCACATGTTGATTTATGCCCACTTGATGCTGGTTATGCTTTGACAGTCAATGGTTGCCTTGGTGCATTTATTTTGCCTACAGTTTGCTCTCATTATACTTGGCTATAATTTATTACAACAAGTAGTTATGCATGGACTGACAAGGAATTTTCATGTTGAATCATCCTGATTTTATGTAGTTTTGATGGTACTTGGTGGGCAACATCATTAGCTATCAATTCGTGGTCATTTTGTCTTGGTTTTGGTGGTATTTTGGTTGTTTACAACAAGCAGTTTTGAACTGTCTGCACCATTTTGGAGTGCAATATGGCATCTTCTTCCACTGACAATGTTATCTTTAACATCACTAAGCTTGATGGTATGAATTATGCCTATTGGAAGAGCCAAGTTTGGTAGGTATTGGTGCAAAAATCTCAGATCAAGCCATTAAGGATGCATGGCGAGCAGCCTAAAACTATGACTGATGACGAATGGGATGAGCTTGATGACTTATGCAAGTCCACCCTCATCTTATCTCTCATTGAACAGGTGCATTACAATGTGGTTGAGGAAGCACAAAGTGCTTGGAAGCTTTGGAATAAAATTAACAACCTCTATGAATAGGAAAAGTCCAGCAAGTCAAATGTATTGCCTAAAGCAACTTGCCATGGAGAATATGACAATGTCTGCTCATTTGAGCCAATTCCATGCTATTCTCAAGAACTTGACTTCGCAGGGTATTACCTTTAATGATGAGGTTACTCCATTTTTTTTGCTTGGGGCTCTGAGTAATGGGATGTATTCTGCACTGCCTTATGTGCTCTTGCTACTATTTTGAACTTGCCTAATGTAGAGAGTGTTCTTTTACAGGAAGAGATTAACCATAAGAACTTGGATGCCTCTCGTGTGTTGCATGCTTTGACTATAAGAGGTAGAGATGATACTCGAAAGAATGACTGTGGGAATGACCGTGGCAGAGACGCGTAGAAGTCTAGGTCTAAGTCGCGTGGTAAGTTGCGCAGCAAGTCTCTTGGGAAAAATGCTAATGTGACATGTCATCATTGTGGCAAGAAGGGTCGTATATGCCCACAATGTCATGAGTTGTGTAATGAGAGGTGTAAAGAGAAGGGGAAAGACAAGGTCCTCTGATTACAACATGGTACCTGCGAAATCCAGTGTGAAAATTGAGGAGATAAATGTCATGTAGCCTAATGACTCTGATGGGGACCACATAGTTGTAGCTAGTTCTTGTGATACTACTCTGTTGACCAAGGTTCACTCTATGTATGTGCAATGTTGGGTTTTGGACTCTAGTGCTTCATTTCATGTTACACCATGTCGTGAGTGGTTTCACTCCTACCACACTGTCTCTGGTTCAATTCACTTGGGTGATGACAAGTCACTTGCTATTGTTGGCATTGGGGATGTACGACTACAGTTTCCTACTGGTAGTACTTTTCTGTTACAGGATGTACGTCATGTACCTGCGCTTACACACAATCTTATGTCTACAGGGCAACTTGATGATGCTAGGTTTCATGTTTCATTTGGGGATTCTACCTGGAAAATTACCCATGGCAGACTGGTGCTTGCTAGAGGTGCCAAGGCTGGTAGCCTCTATTCTCTTGTAGTTGATGGGTTCTCTGTTGACCATGTTTTGTCAGTCAGCTCCATCCCATATGTATCTCTTTGGCATGCCCGTTTGGGCCATATGTCCTTGAAGGGAATGAACATGCCATTTGGTTTGCAGTACTTATCGCCCTTGACTATGCATGTTTTGATTCATGTGAGCATTGTGTTTATGGCAGACAAACTAGGAATAGACATAAGAGGTCTGGTAGGACATACATGAGTGCACCCCTGGCATTGGTACATTCGATGTTTGTGGGCCCATGCCTTGTCAATTTGTGGGTGGTGGAAAGTATTTTGTGACGTTCATTGATGATTTTTCGCATAAAGTCTGGGCTTACCCCATGAAGCTTAAGTTAGATGTCTTGGTTGTGTTTCAAAGATGGCTTGCATTGGTTGAGATCCAGACTGAGCATAGGCTGAAATGCCTTAGGACTAACAATGGGGGAGAATATGTGTCACGTGCTTTTAAGCAACTATGTGACAAGAGGGGTATTAAGCATCAATTGTTTGATAATCGCCCCCTATACCCCACCCCAGAATGGTTTGGCTGAGTGGATGAATAGAACCATCCACCAGCATGTACACAATATGCTTAGCCATGCAAGCTTACCACAGAGCTTTTGGGATGAGGCAGCCAATACAACTGTGCATGTCATAAATAGATCACCTTCTAGTAGTTTGGATTTCTAAGTTGTAGAGGAGGTATGGACTGGAAAACCTCCATCTTATGCGCTTCTACGTGTCTTTGGATATGAGGCATTCTACCTTGTGCCCAAAGATGAGTGTACTAAGTTGGATCCTAAGAGTGCCAAATGCATTTTCCTTGGCTATGGAGATACATGCGAGATGGGTTACCGCCTCTGAGATCCGCAAGCTCGAAAAGTCATCCGCAACCATGATGTAGTCTTCCATGAAGACAAAATGCATAGACAGCCTGAGAAGGTGGTGCAGATATGCAGGGTTATATTCCAGGAGGAGCCACGTGCTCCTGCATAACCGGTTGGACAGCCTGCAGTAGTAGTTGGTACACATGGCTAGGGTGTTGGAGAGGATGCTACACATGCAGCAGAGCCTACAGTGAGACGATCCACTAGAGCAACTTCCACCTGATAGATTTGAGTCCTCGATGCATTATGTCTTGATTATAGATGCATGAAAGTCTCTCACCTATGATGAGGCTATGCGTAGGGGTGATAGTCACTCCTGGGAGAGGGCTATGCAGTCTGAGATGGACTCCTTGCATAAGAATATGACTTGGGATTTGGTTGCATTGCCTCAAGGCAAGAAGGCTTTGCCATGCAAATGGGTATACAAGCTGAAAAGTACCCTGGGAAACCCCAAGTCAGCTTATAAGGCAAGACTTGTAGCTAAGGGTTTTAAACATGAGCATGGAGTTGACTTTGATGAAGTCTTTTCTCTTGTGGTCAAGATGACCACCCTACGCTTGGTTTTGGCCTTGGTCGCGCAGCTTGACTTGGACATGTATCAAATGGATGTCTAGATTGCATTCTTGCATGGGGATTTGCATGATGAGATATACATGGAGAAGCCTAAGGGCTTTGCAAAACCTGGTAGGGAGCACCTAGTGTGCAAATTGAAGAAAAGTCTTTATGGCTTGAAATAGGCACCTAGGGAGTGGCATCATAAGTTTGATGCCTCGATGCAGTCACAGGGCTATAGCAGAAGCACTATGGATCCGTGTCTTTACAACACGAAGAAAGCCCGTGATGGCTCATTGCTTATTTTGCTACTTTATGTGGATGATAAACTGATAGCAAGGAAATCTCATGATGAGTTGGATGCTGTTAAATCTCAGCTGAAGAAGAGCTTTGAGATGAAGGATTTGGGACAGGCCTCTCACATTCTTGGTATGCGCATTAAGTGCAACAAGCATCAGGGACTACTCTACCTCTCACAGAGGGAGTACGTTCATAAAGTTTTTGAGTGTTTTCGCATGCAGGACGTAAGCCTATTGGATATTCATTACCTTCTTATCTGAAGCTCTCACAGGTCGATTGTCCGTAGACAAATGAGCAGAGGGCCAAGATGGCCAAGATCCATTATGCATTAGCCGTGGGCAGTTTGATGTACGCCATGATAGATACTCATCCAGATATTGCCTTTGGAGTTGGTGTTGTGGCACGCTATATGGCTACTCCTGGCAAGAAACATTGGGATGCTATGAAGGGTATCATGCAATACCTTAAGGACACAACATAAATGTGTCTTTGCTATGGCACCCAAGGTACAGGAGTTGCGGGCTACACAGACTTTGATTATGCAGGACATACAGATAGTAGGAAGCTTACTTCTGGCTATGTATTCACCTATGCTGGAGGTGCTGTCTCTTGGATGTCCACGGTTCAAAAGTGTACGGCTCTCTCTACCACTAAGGCCGAGTATGTTGCGGCACTGAGGCTTGCAAGGAGGCCATATGGTTGGGGCATTTGGTTCATGACCTTGGGATTAATTCTATACCTATAGTGCATTCAGATTTTATGAGTGCTATTTAGCTAGCCAAGAATCTGGTCTTCCATGCGACGACAAAACACATTGAGATGAAGTATCATTTCATATGTGGGGTCGTGGAGGACAAGTCTATTGACTGTGTCAAGATCTCCACTGACAAAAATCCTGCAAATCTACTCACAAAAAGCCTTACTACTGAGCGCTTTGCCTTCCTCAAGAGATTGATGGGCGTTGGATGAGATGACGTTTTTCCCTCATCCTATTGTACATGTGTACATTGTATTGTCTTTTTGTTTTCCTTTTTTCTTTTCACTTCTCACTAGGGTAGATTCGCCTTTAAGTGGGAGGTTGTTGGGGGTAAAGGTGCCTCTGCCTAGCTGCCCGTGTATTACTACACTGACAGTACCCGCCACTGCACACTGCAAGTGACGGGCACCCATCACCATTACTTTATTCTTTATTCTTTTAGTGACTGTTTGAATAAAGGAAGGCCTAGTCACATATTGTGATTGTTGGAGTTCCCATTTATGTCTCTCTCCCTTCTTGCTCTTGCTCTCCGCCATAGCTCATGTCCAAGAAAGCGTTGATCCTTCTCACCTTTCAAAGAAGAGCTTTGAGATTAAGGATATCGGACAAGCCTCACATATTGTTGGGATGCGTATTACATGCGATTTCTCTAAGGGGGTCCTTTACTTTTCACAAAAGGAGTGCATCCAAAAGGTCCTTGAGTGGTTTCATCTACAAGATGTTAAGCCTATTGGTTGTCCTTTACCTTCTCATGTGAAGGTTTGTTAGACCAATTATTTGCAATCTGATGAGCAAAAGGTTGAGATGGCCAAGATTCCTTATGCATCTGCAGTGGGCAGTTTTATGTATGCCATGATAGCCACTTGCCTTGACATAGCATTTGCAGTGGGAGTTGTGGCATGCTATATGGCTACACTTGACAGATGGCATTGGAATGTCGTCAAGGGTATCATGAGGTACTTGAAGGGCATAACAACTATGTGCATGCGTTATGGTAGCTAGGATGATATAAGAGTTGTGGGGTACACTAACTCTAATTATGTAGGACTAGGAAGTCCACCTCTGGCTATGTCTTCACCTTTGCTGGAGAGATTGTTTCTTGGATGTCTGGGGTGCATGAATACACAGCTGTTGAGATATCAAGCTCCACTCGTGATATGCCAAGGTGACCGTTGTGCATTTATGTCACCGACTTGTTAGCTGCAGATGCGGTTGGTACACTGCCCATGAATAATAGCTAGATGACAGCTATCCTTATCTACTCTAGTTCGTGGCTCAGTTAGTATACCACCTTAGTTAGTTGAGTTTGGTTCGAGACCCCTATACAGGGTTCTTCTATTTCTCTATACTAGAGTTCTTTTGGCTTACACAACTAAGAAGAGAAAAAATGTTTTCAGCCTCCACCTGTGTGTGTATTCCCCCATTGTGCAAGCAAGAAAGCTACAAGTGAGACTCATTCCTTCTCTCCCACAATCGTGACATGGTATCAGAGCCTAGTTCGTGGTAAGGAGCTCAAGAAAGCAAACCAAGTTCACGGTATTCTGAAAAGAGGACCAGTGTTGCTTTCATTTTTCGAGTCTAGGAGCAAGTCTCTGCAGGTAGCACAGTCGAAAAGTGTAAGAGTGCATTGTCTCCGATTGACATGCCCTTCGCGGTGTAGCAAGAGGGCAGTATATGCTGCGGGTAAGGGCTTTAGCCCTTAGTTGCCCTGTTTTTTTTATTCGAGGCCATTTCGGGGCATGTTTTGGATGTGAAAGTTTTCCGCACGCACTCAGGAAAAGGCCTTGTTTTTTACTGTGCGACCACTATTCTACAGTGACAGAATTCTTTGTAGTGTTTTGTAATGGCATCTGATTCTCTTTCACAGATTGTTACTGAAAAGCTTGACAAGAACAACTTCCAAGCATTGAAGTTTAGAATGTCAAATTTCCTTATGGGAAAAGAATATTGAGAATTTGTTGCAGGAAATGAAGAAGAACCAGTTCTTCCTGATATTCCCAATCAACAGCAAATGCAGGCATTTAAAGGATGGCATGAGAGAGCCAGAAAAGTTATGTACTGGCTGTCTATCAGTATTTCAGACCCTATGATTGTGCATATTCAGGATGCAAGTACGCCAAAGGAGGCATGGGATACTTTGTCAAAAATGTATAGCACAAATACGCAAGCCAGGAAAATGCAGCTTAAGCAAGAGTTGCACAATGTGCAAAGAGAAAGTATGAGCATCAATGACTACCACATGAAGGTGAAGAAGATTGCAGATGCACTTGCTTCCATTGGGTCGCCAGTGGAAGATGATGATTTAGTTTCTGTGACCTTGAATGGTCTAGGAAAGGATTATGCACAGTTCCGAACATCCATTTCCGTCCATGAAAGATTTCCTGATTTTGAGGAGTTGATTGCTCTTCTAATTTCTGAGGAGCGGAGAAGTGGTGGTGCATCTTCTTTAGGAGGAACTTCAAAAGAAGCTATCTTCTACTCAAATGCTGGAAGAGATAGAGGCAGAGGTAGAGGAGGCCGATCTGGAGGCCGTGGTAGAAATCAAAATATGTAGCAAACTCAAGAAAATCAATCCTATGGAGGAGGACGTGGTAACTCTAGAGGCAGAGGGAGCCAAAGAGGTCGTGGTGGATGGCAAAGAGGCCAAAATGCAAACAACAATGTTGAATGCTACTACTGTGGTAAAATGGGTCATATAGCTAAAGACTGCTATAAAAAGCAGAATGACATCATGAATGGAAAATTGCAACAAGGGAATTATGAATCTTCTAGTAGACAGGGTGATGACAGAAATGAGCATTTGTTTATGGTGCAGCACATGACCAATTCTGTGACAAGTGCAGAAGAAAGCAACGATGTGTGGTATGTTGACTCAGGTGCATCAAACCACATGATAGGTCATGCATAATGGATGAAAGATGCAAGGAAAATAGAAAAACCAGGATTTGTGGAGACTGGTGATGATACTGCACATCCTATTGTGCAGATTGGAAAAATTCCTTTGTCTATACAGGATGAAAAAAAGAAATACATGTCAGATGTATTTCATGTCCCGAATATCACCAAGAACCTGGTTTGTCAAATGGTTGAGTAGGGCTTGTAGGTCAGATTTAATTCTCATGGATGCTTTGTTGAGGATATGAAAAATAAAGGTCGCTTGATAGCAAAAGAAAAGAAGAAAGACAGAATGTTTACGTTGGATGCAGACATGCCTAAATTGAGTACAGCAATGTTTGCACATGGGACCAGTGTAGTTGCAGATATTGATATCTGACATAAATACATTGGTCATGTTAATGTAAAGCGACTTAAATCAATGCAAGCCCAAAATATTGTTGAAGGATTGCCTAAAATCAAGGTTGCAGAAATGCATAAGGTATGTGAAGCCTGTCAATTTGAAAAACATGCAAGAAAACCATTTCCTAGACATATTCAAGAGAGTAAGAAGCCATTGGAATTAATCCACTCTGATGTGTGGACTACTAAAGCTGCATCTATTGGAGGTTGTCATTACTTTGTCACTTTTATTGATGATTATAGCAGAAAAGTTTGGGTGTATTTTATGAAAAAGAAAAGTGAAGTGTTTGGGCATTTCAAAACTCTTAAAGCTATGGTTGAAAAAGAAACAAGCCTACAAATAAAATGCCTAAGGTCAGATGGAGAGGGAGAATATCTCTCAAATGAGTTTGCAAGGTTCTTGCAGGAGTATGGCATAAAGCAGCAATATTCATGTAGTCGTACCAAAAATGGAATTGTAGAAAGAAAAAACATGCATATTGGAGAGGTATCTCATGCCATGCTCAATGAAAAAGACCTGCCAGGGCTGAGGCAGTTGCTACAGCAGTCTACATAATGAACAGGACTCCCACTACAGCAATACATGGGATGACTCCAGAGGAGAGGTATACTAGTAGGAAACCAGATATTTCTCATTTGAAAATTTTTGGTTGCATTGCCTATGTTCATGTGCCAGATGAGTTGAGATCCAAGTTCAATCCAAAAGCTGAGAAGTGCATCTTTATTGGTTATTCTTTGCAGCAGAAAGGGGTATAGATGCTATAACCCTTCTACTTGTAAGTTTACAGTGAGCAAAGATGTCATCTTTGATGAGATGAGTAGCTGGTATAAACCAATAAATGTGATTGATAATGCAGATGCACAAAATGGTAATGCTGCACAGAATTCACAGCAGCAATCACAAGATATTAGTGGACTTGGAGTGTCCTCTAGCAGTGGTTCACATTCTTCGTCATGGACACACAGATTGAGATTAGGAGAATCTTCTCAAAACACTACAGATAGTGGTATGCAGGTTTCACAAAAAGGAAAAGAGAAGGTAGATCAGCCCATGTTTGATGTGAATGCAGGTTACTCTTATGTGGATGGTGAATCCAGTGGCTCAAAATAGAGCATTGATGATGAGTTGGGTATTCCTTCTATTGTTACACCTGGAATAAGGAAGACCATGGATGTTTTGAGAGCACCTGGGAGTGAACCTACTTTGTGCAGGTCTACCAGAGCTAGGTATCCTGTGGATAGGCTGAAATATGATGGATTTACAGCCATTCACTATGCCTATATGGTCAAAGTGATACAAGAACCAGAACCCACTTCTTTTGAGCAAGCCATGGGAAAAGAAAAATGGAAGAAAGCCATGGATGAAGAAACTGATGCCTTGGAAGCAAATGCTACATGGGAATTGGTACCTTTGCCTAAAGATAAGAATGCAATTGGTTGTAAGTGGGTTTATAAGGTGAAGCACAATGCAGATGGTTCTATGAACAGATACAAGGCAAGATTAGTAGTCAAGGGGTATGCACAAACATATAGCATTGATTATGAAGAAACATTTAGTCCGGTTGCAAGGATGGCAACCGTAAGAGCAATCATTGCTATGGCTACATCAAAGGGATGGTCTTTACATCAGATGGATGTAAAGAATGCCTTCTTGCATGGTGATTTGCAAGAAGAGGTCTATATGGAGCAGCCACCAGGTTATGTGCATGTTGTTCATCTTGAGTTTGTTTGTAGGTTGAAGAAAGCCTTGTATGGCTTGAAGCAAGCACCTAGAGCATGGTCTGACAAGATAGGACAGTATCTTGTCACTATTGGCTTTCAGATTTCCAAGGCAGATTTCTCACTTTATGTGAGAAAAACAGAGAAAGGTATTATGCTATTTGTCATTTATGTTGATGATTTGATTATCACAGGTGATAGTAATGAAGATATCCTTCATGTGAAAATGCTATTGAAGCACAAGTTTGAGATAAAGGATTTGGGAGAGTTGCGTTATTTCTTGGGCATTGAGGTGATTAGATCACCAAGTGGGATACGGCTCTTGCAGAGGCAGTATGGATTGGACATGCTGTCCAAATATGGGATGACAGGCTGTAAGCCTATTTCAGTTCCTTTGGAGCAAAATGTGAAGCTGAGCGGCGCAGATGCATGTGAGCTTCTCGAAGACCCTACTATGTACGGACGCATGGTAGGAAGTTTGATTTATATGACTATTACCAGGCCAGATTTGAGCTATGTTGTTGGATTGGTAAGCCAGTTTATGTAGGCTCCAAGGAAACCCCATTTGGATGCGGCTAGTTTTCATTTACTTTCAATGTGGTTTGGTTCTCAATTAGCTATGAGTAGAAAAATGGTCAAGCAATTCTTCCTTAGTGCGTGAAGTGTGTACTTGTTTGTAACCAGGCTTGCCTTCCCAATTAATGAGGTGCTTACATGCTTGAGCCTTTAATGCAACAAATTTTCTCTTTGAAATTGAACTCTTGTTTTCTATCATCGGTATGTCACATGAGCTTTCTTTTCCTTCTTTAATGCCAGTAAGGATGACTTCCTCCCCTCATCCAACTAGTCTCTTTGCTCTTCCAATTATTTTCACGGTTCTTCAAAGCCTTGTGTTAGACTTAGGGCAATCATAAGTAGAGAAGTCAATGACCCTTCCACCCTCGGTGTCTTAGGTGCTTTCTGTCCAAACTATGCATAGGAAACTTCTAATCTTTTAGTACCAATGCATGTAGCTTCTTTTGATCTTGCCTATGAGAATATGATGACTTGTGTTGCAAGCTCATAAACCTTACTTTCTAACTTACTTCTAGCCAAGGCTTGTGTAGCTTCTTTTGATATTGTTAATGAGGGTACAATGACTTGTGTAGCAAGCTCATAAACCTTGCTTTCTAACTTACTTTTTGCCATGTCTTATGCTGTGGGGGCTAGGATGGAGGAAAGCAGTTGCTACTAGTGAATGAAGGGGTGCTTCTATTGGGGCCTTACACTTGCCCATAACTAGTGGACTTGTCATAGGCCCTCTCACACTAGTGCTAGCTTTTGATGAACTTTCCAGGTTAAGACTCATCGATACTAGCTTTTCAAGTCTTGAGGGTTGCTCCACCAATCTCTTAATGGATAGGGTGATGCCTTCCTCCTCTTCTTTCCTGAGGCACTCCTCCTCCTCCTATTGCTTCAACCTTCATTCCTCTTCTTTTTTTTGCATGCTTCTTTGGCTCTTTCTAATTCTCTCCCCTATTTAGCCATGCCCTTTCCTTGTTTGGTTGACACTTTAATGACAAATTTCCCCCCTTCTTCCCTTTTGAATGTGGCTGATTGTGGCCCTTGCTATTGCTACTAGGTTTCTAGTCTCTTGTATTTTGGATCTTAGAATCTCTTGCTCCTTAGCTTGGGTGGCTACTCTTGTGCCATGGTTTGAGCCTAAATAGTAGCTATTATGGGCTCTGATTGAGTTGCTTCCTATTCTCCAATTGAGTTTATCATGAGACTTTGGTCATAGCTCTCCTACTAGGTGCTTGCGTGGTATGGAGTGTCTATCATGTGGCTACAAGCCTTTTGATAGTTTTTTCCATCTCTAACTGCAGTTTTTTTATTTCCTATTCTTCTTGCTCTATTGATTGTCTATGCTCTAGTGCTCTAGCATGTAGATGACACCTCTTGCATTGCTATACCTAGGGGTTCTCATGTTGTTTGTTTTGCTCCTATCAGTGGTCCCTTGATGACTTCTCATATAATGGCTGTTAGTACACCCCCAAATCCTACTAAAGTGTCTTTGGTTTTTGCCTTCTTCCTTTCTACCTCTCTACTTGTTGTTGATATGGGTCCTAATTTTTCAAACTCGTGCTCTAGATTCGAGTGCCTTTGCTACATCATTGATGGTTTTTATGAAAAAGGCATTGAGGTTTTTGTTGTCAATATCATAGGTGCAACCATGCTCTCTAGCATTCTTGCTTGGATCCTACTCATCATGGAATTGTACATGTAGCCAGAGAATAGGGCATGTATGAATTTAGACTAAATATTTATTGTAGAATTTGGAATGTCTTCTAGGTTGATGCTATCATTAGTGGATACTTTTCATTTATCCATTCCCAACATTGCATATATGTCTCTTTTTTGCCACTTTTCCTTCTTATTTGTAGCCTAGGTCTTTACGAACTACTTCTAGACTAAGAGGGATCTCCACTTGTTTTTGTCCATTCTCATTGCTCATTGTGATTGATGACACTATACATGTTATAAGAGTTAGGATACTTTTAAGACTACCATTAGTAACTCTACACCCACATGTAGTCTTATGAGTGCTAATGTTAAGAGTAGTTTGCTCACTGAGGAGGTGAACAAAGAGAAAAATGAAGGGTCAAACAGCTCCATTACACTTATGGTGAGAGGAAGGTCAATGCCGGGGGGAAGTCTCATGAGAGAGGCAAGCAAGGAGCAAGTCACATAGTGAAAAGGATGTGGAATACATCTTTTGCAACAAGAAGGGACACATTAAAAAGGATTGCTATAGGCAAAAAGGTAAATGAGAATGATGGTAAGAAGGAAGAAAAAAGCAAGGTGAAGATAGAAGGGATAATGCATGCATCAATGATGATGGTGATGTTTTATAAGTATTCTCTTTAGGTGTTGCGCTCTTGGTTACCATGGATAGTGGCAGGTCTCAAGATTGGCTTTTAGATTCTAGAGCATCATTTCATGTTATCCTATATAGGGAGTGGTTCTCTGCTTATGATGATAGAAAGAGAGGATGCATTCTTGGCTTGGAAATAACTATGTATGTAGCATTGCTAGCATTAGGGATAAACAATTGTCACTACCAAATGGTTCTTCCTTTATCTTAAGGAATATATGGCACATTCTAGACTTGACAGAAAGTTTGATCAATATAAGATAACTTGATGATTATGATTATAGAGTGATCTTTGGTAATCATTTGTGGAAGATCTGTAAGGGATCTCTAGTTATAGCCAAAGGGCTGAAATCTGGTAGTTTTTATCCTTTGCATATTTCTAGTTTTAAATACCATGTTGTAATTGTCACTACACAACCATTTGTTTCTTATGGCATCACCGTTTGGGGCATATGTCAGTCAACTGGAATGAAAGCTTTGTGTTGAACTATCTCTTATCTAATTTTTTAAATCTTGGTTTTTGTGAATATTATCTCTTTGGAAAGCAAACAAAAATTTCATATAAGAGAGGTAGTGGGAGTAGAAGATCACAATATCTTGATTTAGTTCATAGTGATTTGTTTGGGCTAATGAACACAAATTCATTGGGCAGAGTATCGTACTTTATCACTTTTATACATGATGCCATAATGAAAGTTTGGACTTATGCAAGAAGATTGATGCGTTAAATGTGTTTCAAAAGCTCTTGGCATTTGCAGAGAATCAATCGGGCAAGAAGCTTAAGTGCTTGAGGATTGATAATGGTGGAGAGTATACCTTGCATGCCTTTATGAACTTTTGTGCAAGCCATGGTATCAAGAGAGATTCAACAACTCCTAAGAATCCTACTCAAAATGGTGTGGCTAGGATAATGAATAGGACCATCTAGGAAAGGGTCCATAGTACGGTTTCTAACGCTAGTCTCACTAATAGATTTTGGAGTGAAGCTGTCAAGGTAGTATTGTATTTGATCAATACGTCTCCTAGCAATCCATTGGATGGCAAGATTCAAGAGTTACATGAGCGAATTGTATGACCTGTTTCACATGATATAGGGCTTGGATAGCTTGCTACTGTTGAGGTGGGAGTAGCATAGGATAGTGGATAGCCTCGTGTCTTACAAGATAGACAAGTGGAGTAATCAAAGGCTCTTGTTGAGTTAGTTTTACTTAGGTCAACAAGGGTTTCTAGGCCACCATATATTATACTCCATCTCCAAATTGTGTCATGGTTATGGATTGTAGTGTGCCTTCTTTATTATACCAATGCTATGACTAGGGATGAGAGCCATAATTTAAAGAAAGCTATGCAATCTAATTTGAATTCTTTGAAAAAGAATGCTACCTAGAAGTTAGATCTTTTTCCTAAGTATGAACATGCACTATCACATAAATGAGTCTATAAGTTAAAGGTAACTTCATATATTGCATTGCCTAAGCATAAGGCAAGATTGGTGGGTGAAAGTATTTAAGTAGGAGAAGAGGATTGTCTTTGATGGCATCTTCTTACTAGTAGTCAAGATGACCACCCTTTTGTATGGTTCTCACTTTGGTTGCTAGAGAGGATATGGAGTTTGTTTAGATGGATGTAAAGATTGCTTTCTTAGATGGGGACTTGCATGATATTTACATGCAACCGAGGGATTTGTAATGGAAGGCAAGAAGTAATTGGTGTGTAAGTTGCATAAGAGCTCATATGGTTTAAAATGGGTTCCCAAGGAATGGTATCATATGTTCAATGCAAAGTATGTGATCTCAAGGGTATACTAGGAGTAAGATCGATTATTACTAGTTATATATAAGGAATGCTAGGGATGGAACTCTTGTGATTTTGATTGTTTATGTGAATACATGTTGTCGACACCCTTCGTTCTTCTTTTCTCTTAGTGGGAAGTAAAGTAGTTAAGTTAACATTTTGGTGCTTGTAAATTATGCCCTTACCAAATGAAGGAACATATGTTTTGGTTGACATGGATTTCAAAAAAGCAAATGATCAATCCACACGAGCTTTTTTCCTTAGAGTTCTCCAAGCTATGGGCTTTGGGCTAAGTTACTACAAGATGGTGGCCACTCTCTTCTCCAACACATCAACTAGGGTAGCTATAAATGGAGGCACCTTCATTGCACAAATGTTTGCGGACAATAACTCTAATCTCATTGAGACATCAACTAAGTCCATAAAGAATTTATGGAGGTCTATGATGACTTTTCGATTGTAACTTGCTCTAAAATCAACCCTTCTAAGACTGATAGGATTTTCCTATCGTAGGATCCTCTTCAACATGCTTGACAACATTGGGATAGTCTATCTAGTCATCGAGGGAGGTATTCCTAGGGAGTATACCTTATAGAACATGTAAGATATCATGTGAGTTCAGATCCATGATTTCCACCCACACTAGACATTCCTTCTTGAGGTAGTCTTGGTCAATTTCCGTCGGCTACCATGGCATGATGTAGACCATATCTAAGCCCCAAAAATAGATAGGTGAGATTGAACTTGCTTAACTACTTCTTAGTTTATCGAATAGAACCCCAAAGGACACTTTCCCCCTATAATAAATAGATACCTGAGATTGAACTTGCTTAACTACTTCTTGGTTATCGAATACAACCTCAAAGGACACTTTCCCCCTATAATAACTTTGATCCATAGAGTCTTTGTCTTTAAGAATAACATTAAACCATGTTGCGATCTCCATTGCCTTGGGAGGATGCCTAGTGAAAAAGATGAGACAGCTCGAGTACTAAACCTAAGAACATTCTTGCACACTTTTTAAGCAAGTTCAACACCCTTACCTCTCATGTTTCTTTGTAGCATTGGTGCGAGAATGTCAATTGTGGCAATGTGAAGTGTTGATTGAACTACTATTTGAACTACTCTTAGTGGCCTATTGATCTACCACATTGACAATTGAGCGGAGTGATTTGCATGGAACTGCCATGTGGCAACCCACTAACTCTAGTTAAATGTGGAGTAAAGGCTAGTGTTATATACATACATACATACATGAAAGGTTCTCTAAGCACCCTTTAAACCACTACCTCCAATTAAATGTGGATCAAAGGCCAACAATATATGCATACTAAAGGCTCTCTAAGCGTCCTTAAAACGAGTGCATCTAAGAACTTTTAAGTTGTCTTTAGACCTCTCTGCCTCTAAGAACCTTTAAGTTTTCTATTTACACAACACCTTTAGTGGATGCTTTCTTCACTTTGCCATTGTATTTCATATATCTACAGTTGTTTGAAAGTGGAGTGCGCCTCTGCGTGAAAGCACGCCTGGTGCTGCCGTCACAGAGTCCGCCATGGCAACCTCATCAGCGTCGAAACAGAAGACCAAAGATAAGGCGAACGAGAAGAAAGGACCACCAGCTGCTCCCATGACGTTAGAGCGTTTCGTGAGCACAATGCTACCTCTCATTGATCTCGAGAAGGTACTACTTCGTCTCGTGCCTTCCGAAGAGAGCAAAGGCCTCTCAGCATACAATCTCACCAACAAACTCCAATTATGTCTTCTACAAAAAAAAGAAAAACACATGCAAGTGCAAGGCCAGAACCCATTATGCCCGGTGCAAACGCAGTTGGTGCTGCAGAAGCCAAGGGTTTACACCTCCTTCTGCCACAACATCAGCTTGTGAAAAGAATTGCAAGGGCCCTTGAGACTTTGTAGAGGGGAATGCCACAATATACTTCAGGCTCCTCTTTCCATGCCCTTAATCTTGATTTATTAGCGTTATCCTTTGCTTAATCACCTTATACATAAAGACATCACATCCGAGTCACAGCTCCGTGTTTTGTCTGCACTTACGTCATATTGTCCTAAAAGATTGTCGATAGTCTTCCAATCATTTAAAACAAAAGAGAAGTTTTCAGCCGAATCTTTCAACATAAGATGCTTTGGTAGGACCTTCAGAAGGGACAAGATAGTTTTCCCACAGTAAGTTTGTATGGGTCTGCCACTAGAGGGAGTTCTCTGATAGAAAACCAGGTCTATGCTCCTTTCAGTATCTTCTTTAGCATACGAGACAATGGGATGAAGTCTAACCACCTAACGAAGATAGTTAGAAAGAGGTTTTCAATGGGTCCATTGGTCTAGCCTGAGAACCAATAGTTCGTCTAATTTTTGTTGCCTCCTTGCAGGTCTTTGATAGTGTTCCCCTCTTAATCCATTTCCGATCATCACCATTTTTATTGCTGAACACTCTTTGCCTTTCATCATGGCTAATGGATTGTACAATCGTAAAATAGGAATGATGCTAAATGGACTACTGCAGAGAGGTTCAATAAAATGACTCATACCACTCTGATAAAGAAGACCACTACAGCTCCAAACATGACCTTTATATGTTTTACCTAGCTTTACTGAGGCCGTATAGTGCTCATTTTTGCCAAATCAGTGGCGAATTCAAAATGTTAGTCATGTTAGTCTTGGGAAATCTTGGACAAGATGAACCGGTTCTCAAAGATTTATTGGAATTGGATGAGCCGAAAGTCTTGAGCAAAAATAAATTGTTTAAGTAATGAAAAATCATGGAATAAAGCTCAAGATTTATTTACTAGTACTAGCTCCATATCAAGCTCATTCTCTAGGTGTTTTGGCCCTTGTCCATGATCCTTTTGTGGTTGTTTTTAGCCCAAACACTTGGATGCCTTTTCTCTCATGCCAGGTTGGTGAGTTTTACTTAGGTCACCTATATATAAGCTGCATTGACACTCGTACCATCCAATTTCATTTCAGCCCCATGCTTGGCTCTTTGGGTTTCTTCCTTCAGTATCATGTTCCATCTTCTTCTTGCTGTCTAGTCTCTTGCATCTATGTTTCCATTGTAATGTAAAAGTGCAAACTTTTCCCCAGCCATTGAAGCTTCTGGAAGGTGGATGATCACCTTCTGTAGCAGCATCACAATTCAGACCAATGTTTATTGCAAGAGCAAAACAATGATTGAGAGTCTTTGATTAGCCGTCTCTAAGTATTGGATAGGTCAACATTCAGTGGCTGCCCAAAAAAAAAGGCATATGTCTGATAATGTCGAGTTTGGATTTCCAGCTCCATATCAAGGTCGTTATGTAGGTTTTCTGGACCTTGTTCATTGGCCTTTCGTGGTCTTTTTTACACCTGGTTACTAGGGCACATTTTTCCAAATGCCAGGTTGGTCAGCTTTGCTTTAGTTGGCTGTATTTACATAACATTCACGATTGTAACTTCAGTTCTCATTTCACTTTCTATGCATGGGGTCTTAGCTTAGGCACTTCAGTTTTTTGCCTTCTTCATCACGTTCACTCTTCTTCTTGCATTCCATTCCTTTGCATCTTTGTTTCCATCACGAGACCAAAGCATAGAGCTTTTTGCCACCATTGAAGTTTCTGAAAAGGTGGATGATTGCTGTTTGTGGGGAGCATTGCAGTCTGGACCTATGGTTCTTGTGAATGTTCATGGCTGATCATGTTTACTGGTGTAGCAATATTGAATATTTAGCCCTTAGTCTCTGGCAATTGTTTTGTGGTGGTAGAGAGTTTAATTTTTTTTAATTTTTAATTTTTTTTCAGCTTGCCCTTGTTTGTAGAGACAGTCTCCATCTTGGTCAAAGTGTTTGATGATGACCACTCCAACCCATTCAAGGTCATCAATGTCTAACAAGAACCACAACCTAAGTTAGTCTATTTCCAAGAATTCCGTCCTTTTAGGACCCAGAACCCTCCCAATTGTTGCCAACCCTAGGGTATGTATTGAAACAACTACAGTTTGCAGCCATACACAATATTTTGTAGTTTATATGTGTATTTTGCAAGCTGGCACCATGTTTTACTTCCAAATCCATGTTTCATAGTTTCTTTGTGGCACAAATAGCTTCCCCATTCCTCCCAATCAACAATTTGGCTGCGGAGGACAAATTTGAGATATGAAAGTGATGCATCAAACTTGTCTTGAAGACACATGACTGTTTGGATACTATCAACAGTATTATTGTGATCTTGTAGAGTGATGACAAAGGCTCACTAAAGGGGATTATCGCTGATCAGGCAAACCAACCACTCTCACTTCACACATTCTGGAGAAGGTATTTGCTTGTACAAGTAAACATAGAAGTACTCAGTCTCTTTGGCTATATGTGAAGGATAGTTGTGCTAGGACAAACAACCTTTATAGAAGGAGATAGTTGCTTCCACCACTTCAAAAGATCAAGGGGTTGTCATAAGCACGTGAAAGCTTATTGATTTGATGGGTCACATTGAGAAGGTGGCAAGACCTTTAAAGATGAAGATTATGTGATGTCTGTGATGCAAAAGCTTCTTGAACCTTTCCATGCTTTTAAGACCACCATCATTATTCAAAAAAATCGCTTAGGCCTTTCCAATAATGCATCATGCTGTGGAAGGGGAGACTTTTTTCACCACTTCAAAAATCAAGAGGTTCTTGTAAGCACATGAATCTGTTTGATTTATAAAGCTTTGAATGGCAAGTTTCTGAAATCAGTTGTCATTTGGAGTTGTGGCACAAGAGATTAGGCCATATGAGCTTGAAAGGACCTGATGTCCTTACCTCTTTGAAGAAGGTTGATGGAAAAGGCTCTAAACTTGATTTTTGTAATGATTGTCAGTTTGGAAAGCAAATGAAAAATTCCTTTTACTCTGGTGTCTTCCGTAAGTCCAATGCCTTGAACTTAGTGCATTTTGATGTATGTAGTATGCCCGTGAAATCGTTGGGTGGTGTTGCATATTTTATCTCTTTTATTGATGATTGTTCCTCCAAGAAGATTTGGGTTTATTTGTTGAAAAAGAAAAGTGAAGTGTTTACTTTTGTTAAAACTTTTTATGCATTTGTGACCACTTAGACAGGTAGAAAGTTGAAATGCTTGAGAATTGATGATGGGGGTGAGTTCATATCTATTGAGTTTAAGTTTTTTTGTGACTTGCATGGAATCAAGAGGGAGCTTATAGCTCCTTACAGCCCTTCTTCAAATGGGGTGGCTGAAAGATTTAATAGGACTTTATGTGAAAGAGTGCGGTGCATGCTGTCCACTGCTAATCTCCCTCATGAATTTTGGGGAGGAGAGGCACTTAAAACTGTGGTTCATATTTGCAACCATTCTCCAAATAAGTCCTTAAATAATGGCATTCCTGAGGAGGTTTGGTTTGGCAAATCGGTCTCATATGACCATTTACGGATATTGGTTGTAATGCTTTTGTGCATGTTAGAGATGAGCTAAGGAGTAAACTTGATTCGAAATCCACCAAAGGCATTTTCATGGGCTATGGTGATGAGGGTGAATTTGGCTATAGAGTGTGGTTACCATAGTCCAAGAAAATTGTTCGCAATTGTAATGTTGTGTTTAATGAGGCAAAGTTGTTGAAAAGTACTTTAGCCTTTGATGAAGACATGAAAAATGTCAAATTTCAAAATTTGCAACCACCTATTACTTCAAATGATGAGCCTCATGATGCTATACCACAGGCTGAAACTGATGATTAGCCGGTTATTTTTGAGCCACATGGATCATTGGGTACACAGGTCTACACGCTTAAGAAGGTAGCCACATAGGTATGACCCCTCTTTGCACTATGTGATGCTTACAGATGAGGGTGAGCCCCTTACATATAAAGAGGCCAAGTCATTCGAATTCAGCATAAAGTGGGAGCTAGCTATGCAGAAAGAGATTAAGTCTTTGTATGCTAATGATACTTGGGATCTTGTGTTATTGCCTAAAGGAAGAAAGCTTATTCCAAACAAATGGGTTTACAAAGTAAAGACAATTGATGGGAAACCCAAGTACAAGGCAAGACTGGTTGCCAAAGGTTATGCAGTGAAGGAGGGGATTGACTTCCAAGAGGTATTCTCACGTGTTGTGAATATGACCACTCTATGTGTGCTTTTTACTCTCACTGCTGTATTGGATTTAGAGCTGTACCAAATGGATGTGAAAACAACTTTTCTACATGGTGATATTGATGAGGAAATCTACATGAAACAACCCGAGGGCTTTGTAGTTCTTGGAAAAGAGCAGTTGGTGTGTAAACTAAAACACAGCTTGCATGGGCTGAAGTAAGCACCATGACAGTGGTGCAAAAAGTTTGACACTTTTATGCTCTCTCTTGGGTTTACACGTAGCCATGCAGATCATTGTTTGTACATGAAAAAGGATATAGATGGCAACCCCATCATACTTGTTTTGTATGTGGATGATATGTTGCTAGTTGGGAAAAGAAAGACTAGCTTGGATGCTCTCAAAGATCAGCTGAAATCAGCTTTCTCCATGAAAGATTTGGGGAATGTAGAGCATATATTGGGCATGAGAATTTGCAGGGATAGAACGCAGAAATTGCTATTCTTATCTCAAGAAAAGTACATTGGAAAGGTACTGGACAAATTTAACATGGCTGAAGCTAAGCCTCTTTGGGTACCCTTACCTCCATATCTTAAGCTTAGTAAAGCCAACAGCCCACAAGATAACATGGAAGCCAATGCTATGAAGGGAGTCCCTTATGCATTAGCTTGTGGCTCTCTTATGTATGCTATGGTCGCTACTCTTCTAGACATGTCTCATGCAGTGGGAGTTGTCAGGAGGTTTATGTCAAATCCCGGCAAAACGCATTGGGAGACTGTCAAGTGTATTCTTTAATATCTAAAGGATACACAAAGAAAGTGTATTTGCTATGGGCAAGGTGCACTTAGTCTGTAGGGTTATTGTGATGCAGATATGGCAAGTGACTTGGACACTCACAGGTCCACTAGCGGGTATGTCTTTACAGTTGCTAGTGGGGCCATTTCTTGGTGCTCCAGGTTGTAGAACATCGTAGCACTGGGTACTACTGAAGTTGAATACATATTAGCTACTGAAGCTTCTAAGGAAGCTATATGGTTGAGTAGACTTACAGAGGATCTCGGTATGTCTATGAGTGCTCAAGTGTTGGGATGTGATAGCCAGAGTGTTGTGTATCTAGCTAAGAATGCCATGTATCATTCACGCACAAAGCATATAGATGTGCGATATCACTTTATCAAACAGATTTTGGAAGATGGTCTAATCACATTATCAAAACACAGGACAACCCTGCAAATGTTCTCACTAAAAGTCTAAGCAAGGCTCAGCATGAGCATTGCATACGACTAGTGGGAGTTGGTTAAAGGTTCACTTTGGACCTTTAAGTGGGAGGTTGTTGGGATGTAAAGGTCCTTTATTCCTTATTAACCTCTGTGTATCGTACACGTGTATTATTATGTTGTATATGTGAATGTACCCTTACGTGCCCTAAGTATAAATACGTTTTATTCTTTGTGTACCAACACATTGTTGGTACACCCAAGATCATATCGTACTCTCTCTTTGTCACTCCCACTCACTTGCACTCCTCTGCCTGCTGAAGATCTTCATGCTTCCTAATAGCCACTCACAACACTAGGCATGATGGACATTGTATTAACAATACTAGACATGGGTAAGTGGTAGTCTCATGTGAGCTCAAACTAGGAACAAACTCTGTTCTGTGTCAAACAACTCATCATGAACCTGGATGTCAATCCCAGCTTCACGATTTCAATCTACTAGACTTTGGTTGATGTCAAGGAAACCTTTGTCACGCTCCCTCTCTAGCATTGGAGAGTTGTGAGGGACAACTTGCATCACTTGTACTAGCAAGCTAGAAGGGAGGCCCTTGCAACCGTTGCCAGGGTTGCATGATTGGATTTTGAACTTGGACTTGTAGATGATGACTTGTTGATAGAGTTGTCACCCTTGTTATTATCCACTCCTCCTTTTCCAAAGGTACTAAAGTCCGACAGTCCTTTCGGAGATGTCCCTTCTTGCCACAATAATACAATTGAGACTTCTTCTTCTTGTTCTTATTCTTCTATATCTTACCCCTCTTGAAAATCGGAACATTTGGAGTATTGAGAGAGCGTCCTCATTGAAACATGAATTTGAACACAACTCCAACGTAACACTCATCGATGAGTAAAGCCTATAGAGCATTAGTAGGAGAAGTTGAAGGAGCCATGATAAGGGAGATGGAGAGAAGATGAATTGAGGCAAGGGATCTTAAGGGATAGGGGTGTGCGAAGAGGACAGACTCAATAGTTTCAAGAGTTCAAGTAGTAAAGAAAGCACATAGAGAAGAAATCAACAATACATAGAGTGTAGTGAAAAGAACATGAAAATCGGATACACAAGGACCCTCTCTAAAGTTGATCAATGTATCATAGACAAGTTGATCAGAAAACAAGATGAGTGCTATCAAAGCAGATCAAACAGAGCCAACAGATAAGGGGAAAAGGCTTGAAAACATAGTTGCCTAGCTTGTACATACTACACACAATAAATGTAGAAAATGTAGGGTCAGCTCAAAAAAACGTAGGCTGATTAAGCAATAAATGCAGCAAAATTGGCAAAAATACATTACCAGCTTTGAATGTAGCTGTCCAACTTGTAGAGAAAGTAGATTAGCAAATCATAGAGGGCTGCTATCTTGAGGATGTGTATTTTTAATGCTTAGCTCTGTCATTATTAAGTTGTGTACATGTGAGGTACACGTGTGAAATGCAAGTTAGTTAAGTGATAGTGAGTGTCAAAAAAATGACTGAGAGACTAAAGAGAGAGATCATAGTAGGGTTTGCGGTGAGAAACATAGTGTGTGTACGGCAAACATTGAGAGAGAAGAGAAACCTAGAAAACATAGAAGAGCACAATGAGAGTGCATTGAATCATACTGTGAGAAGAAAAGCTGAAACAACGGAGCCAAAGCTTAGAAGATGATTGCATTGTCTTGTTTGACTTAGGCGGTAGCACCTATGGGAATCTTCATAGCAAAGGGAGTGCGAAAAGTCCTTTGGGCAGTGAGCTATTGAAGTAATCACTGGAAGGTGAAGGATAGTTGTTGAGAGAGCAAATCGCAGTCCTCTGATGTTTTTGGAGATGAGAAAGATGATCATCAGCTGTCGAGGAAGTGAAACATAGTCCTCAGATGTTGGGAAGGTAGCCTAGGTAGCAAATGCAAGTTCCAGAGTGTGTCGAAGCTATCAAACGCAGGGAGAACATCCCAAATGTTGCTGCTAAATGTTGGATGATGACGCTAGATGTGGAGGGAGTCCCAGGGTAGCAAAACACAAATACTTGGGTGTTGAAGAGCTGATGCTAGGGATGAGAAGGCTAATTGTCTTCAAGTGGAGGGAGCTGATGCTAGGCAGAGAAGTTTGAAATGCAGGCTGTCTAATGGTCACCAAGTGGGAGATGATGTTGCCAGCTATGTAGGGTTGATGCCAAGATGTGGGGAAGCTTCAAAGTGCAAAACTTGATGATGGAACAGGATGCCTGAAGCAAAGAGAGAAGATGGAGTAGGCAACCACGAAGCACGACTGCAATGTTCGCCGGAAGGGGTGTGAGGGTAGTGGAAGTACTAGAGAGAGAAGGGAAGGGTGTTTGATGATGAAGGAAGAGGGGTGGAGAATGATTGAAGTGGGTGTAAGAATGAATGAAGTGATTGCCTATTTATAAACATAAGCTGTCTAGGGTGACGCACCACTATGTGGGCACCCACTGAAAAAGTGACGAGAATGAGGGCACCAACTCTTTTTGGGGTTGTCAATGCGAAACCCTAAATGAAGTGTGAAAACCGAAGAAGTGGTTTCTCAATACTCGTTCTCAAGTCCAAAAAGGGATGAACAAGGAGCAAAGAGAGATACAAATAAGATGTAGAGGATCCCAGAAATCCAAGATTCCTACTTGAAAGGTAACCTGTAGTAAGAAACAGTAGATGGGATGAACTATAGAACCTGACTTCACCTCAGGATTGAAGCCACTAGCTCCGTAACTCCATAATGAAAGGAATTCAAAGACGTCGTCAGCAAGTTGCTGTTGAACCTTCAAGGCCTTGATCTAGGTGGTATTTGAAGATCTTGGGTATCAAAAGGAGAAATGATTGCTCAAAGAAGATAGCCATCCCCAAAGAGTAAATGGTGGGTGAACTTCAGGATGAGTAGGTCCCCCTCTAAGGGTGGTAGGGGAGGGGCCCCCTCTCAAGCCGAAGAAGTAGGAGCTTCCTCTAAGGGCAAAGAGTATACATTCCCTTGTGAATACCTCTTTATGAGAGAGAGGGAATCTAAAAACTTATGGATCAAGGAATCCTGTCAATTGATGACGGAGGAAGTGTCGATCTTGGTCGTGTTGAAGAAGGTATCTTGGATGTTGAAGACATTGAAGAACTCCCAAAGGTGGCCTCTCAAACTTGAGTAGTCGAGGGTGGAGAAAGGTGAGGCTCATGAGGAGCCAAGGGTGGGCAAGAGTTAGTGTCTCTCAATGGAGTGGGCTGCGGAGCCGAACAACCATTGTATTGCAAAGGAGTGGACTACCGAGGGAATAATATCCAACAATCAATGTCTCTCAGTGGAGTGGACTACAAAACCGCGGGTTATTGAGGTGGCATTCTTGAAACCCTAGAAGAAGTAGAAGCAACCTCCATAGCGCATTGTGGCGGTCGTGAGGAGGCCGTGGCGCCTGATGAATCTCTATTTGCGCCAGAGGACTTAGTGGCATCAGATGCGTCTTATTGCCTTGAGCATAAAAACCTTAAAGTGGGTGCAAAATAACTTTGCGGCCTAGAAGGGAGAGGTGGCACAACGAGTGCCTGGGGGTAGATGCATATACTTTGGTGGTGGTCCATGTTGACAAGGATTGGTGGGAAGTCCAGTTATTGCTAGAAGAGGAGCACCCAGTGGATTGTTTGTCTACGTGTGGAGAAGTTATAGCATTGGAGTGTCAACCTGTAAAAGGGAGGGTGGGTGGGAGTGGAAGAGAAGGTATCTCTATCTCTTGGTGATGCAGTGGAGGGGGAAAATCAATAGATGATGTTAAATCCGCAATCTGTCTTTGCCTTCTCTGATGTAGAGGATCTTTGTGGCTCACTGAGTGCCTTTGGCTCTGGTACCATGTTAAAAAACTGACTAAGAGATCGGAGAGATAGTAGGGTTTGTGAGGATAAACACAATGTGTGTATGGCAAACATTGAGATAGAAGAGAAACTCAGAAAACATAGAGGAACACGGTGATGATGCACTGAATCATGCTATGAGAAGAAAAGCTGATACAACGGAGCCAAAGCTTAGAAGATGACTGCATTGTCTTGTTTGAATCATGTGGTAGTGCTTGTGGGAATTTGCACAACGAAGAAGTGAAATGCAGTCCTTTGGGTAGTGGGCTATTGAAGTAATCACTGGAAGCTTGGAAGGTGAAGGACAGCTGTCGCAGGAGTGAATTGCAGTCCTCTGATGCTGTTGGAGATGAGGAAGATGATCATTAGCTATCGAGGGAGTGAAGCGCAGCCCTTAGATGCTAGGAAGTGTTAGCAGATATGTTAGCTCATGTGTGAGTCTGAGCTACAAAGTCTTGGGCACATTATTTAGGTTATTTAGGCATTTTTTATTGTCATTCTATGGTCATATTGGGCATTTATTGCTAGCTGACCTGACATTTTATGGCATTATTTGTGTCTATTTATTTTGGGCTCCTCCTCCTCAATTGGTCAGTTCACCACCTGGAGTTCCCGTTGAGCAGCATCTTTTGAAGTGGATTTTCTGATTGCTTGGAATAAGTTGGATGCATCATAATGCAAAAATTTTAAGCAATACAATAAGAAGTTTTGGGATGCATTGCTGCCCATTACTTCCTATCGAGGTGTTACTCTTAACGAGCAAGTGGAGAAGTATTGCTGTGGGCTGCCTAAAGGAATTAGGGATTTTTGTATAAAGACCAGTGTGACTAGCATGTCACACGACAAGTATAGCGGATGCTTTGCTGCGTGGAAAGGATTCAGGCTTCCAAGATGATGACGAGAAGTTGTTCAAGAAGTTTTCAAAGGATGAAAAAAGGGAAATATTTGAAAGTAGGGCTGAGAAGAGGCAAAAATAGAAAGGAAAAATTTGGAAAATACTTGCACAATGCAAGGAGTTAATGGCTGCAAATAAGTGCCTCATATGTGAATAGGAGGGGCACATGGCAAGGGATTATCCCAATAGGCGGCAAGTTGAAAATAAGGAAGATTAGAGATAAAGTTTTTGGGAGGTACTTAGTGGGATTTCACAATTATTCACCAATGGATGGCAAATGGATGGAGGATGGTGACTTCACAAACCACTCTCAGTTGTTGCAACTTTACCTAGAAGCCTTTCAGGTGGAGCTAACTTTAGATTAGCCTCAGTCAAGCTTAGTGGAGCTTAGAAGGTCCAAAGCATTGTTTGATGCTCAAGGGGGAGGACACACTTCCACTTTTCTAGTAATGGACAACTCTAGTGTAAAGTGAATCTTGAGTGTATTCAGCATGCATCCAAGGTATTGTTTGTTGACACTATGTTTGCTAGGTCAAATTATGGTCACATCAGAGGTTAATTATCAGTTGAAATGGTTTTCAGTGTATGGTCATTAGTTTTCAGTGGTATTCAATTGGTTTTTATGGCTAGTAGCATGCGAAGTAATGCCATTTGATAGTACAACCATGGTTTATGCTTTGCTATGGTTGTTTTGTCAAAACACTTTTGAGATAGAGTTAATGGATGCATGCACAGTGGTTTTGATAGCAGCTAGAGTTTCTTTTCGGTTAGTTATGACTTAGTTATGAGGGCTGGAAATTTCAGCATAAGTCGGGTAGTAGTATAGAATAGTAGCAGTTGATGCTCTTTGACTATGGTGCCTACGCTCTTTCCAATTCAGTATTAGTTTGCTTTTGTCAACTGGCAGTGCAATCAAGGACGATTGCAAGGATTTCAAGGGGGAGATATGTCACCAAGACGTGTATTTTTAATGCTTAGCTTTGGCATTATTAAGTTGTGCACGTTTGAGGTACACATGTGAAATGCAAGTTAGCTAAGTGACAATGAGACCTTAATAACCTTGGTGATCAATGAGTAACATTGGCAAAAGTTGTAATAATTTATGCTAGACAAGTGCTAGGAACGTATTCGGTGTCAAAACTTGGCCTAGAACATTTAATTAGCCATTAGTGTCAGCGGTGATACTAGGGAGTTGGCATTAATTGATTAATTAATGTCATTTACTAGTGTCACCTATTATTGTAGTCTCTTTTGAGCATATCACCAACACTTGGAGGCTTTCCTTCTGGTTGGAAATGGCTTGTCAACTGTGGTAGTTGCAATGGCAACCTTCGCTCTCTCTCTGTGCTTACTCTCTCTTTCATACCAAATTGTGGCTTTTTGACACTTAAGTTATGCCTACACTACTCTATGGGGCAGCCATTTGGGGCCCAAGCCTTTATCATACTAGACAGATGCTAGTTATGGACTGTGATGGACTGGAAGCACAACATTATGATAGCTGGGAACACATGGAAAGACTGCTGGTCATGATGATAGCACGTATGATAAGGGCAAAAGCCTTAGTACCACGGGAGATCATTCGGGCAGAATTGGGCGCTGCACCCATGGTAGTTGAAGCATTATTCCAAGCAATTACTTTCCTCTAGAGGATATGGCAGCTCCCTAAAGACTGATATCCTAGACTAGCGTTGGGGTCTTCAAGACAGCTTGTAGCAGAGGGAGATAGACAGTGTTGGTATGTACATATGAGCACGTGGCTGAACTTACATGGCATGAGTATAGATAGACTGCCACCGTTCGATTACAGCCTCGACTACCCTACTTTGAGCCTCAGTTGTACAGAGCTGAATATTGTGATTAGAGTAGACATCACTAAAGTGGAGACAGAAAGGACTTGGTCCAAGCCCCCTTTTCCATTAGGCATGACAATGGCACAATACCAGCATCACTTCTTGTAGCTTTCTCATAACGGTTTCATAGTGAGGCTAAGATACATGGATGCTTAACTTTCCCACGGACTCTGAGTTGCTATTGGTCAGATTCGCACCTCATCGCATTAGTTGATGATTGAGACAGGTCGATGGAGCCATATTGTAGCCAATGAGAGGACGTGCTAGCTTTGTGGATGGGAGCCAAAAACGGAGGAGCACTACATTTGTAGATGTAATGTATACTATGATATCTGAGGCTGCTATCATTGCCTCTTTAAGGAGGGCTTTGGACTACTAAGACGGGTGATGGACTATGAGGACCAAAGATGTTTGGGCCTTTTCTTATTGGAGCTCCAGCAACATAGAGCATTATTGTTACGGGATAGGAGGTGACCCTAGCGTCATCCACCCCTCCAGAGAGCAGTTACAGACTATTTCAGCGTAGTTGAACCCCCAATCGCTACCACCCTAGACACTACATCTCCTACTGATAGGCTTTGTCGCGATACAACATCAGGTGGCATCACAATTGATAGAGCTATAACGTTACGCAAAGCATGATGCCCTAGAGTACCTACTCGGCAATATAGGCGTGACCATTTGCATCACATTCGCATCATGATTGCTCGTTACAGATGCAGATTGGTGCGGTGACTCAATCGGAGGTAGTTTGCAGAGTTTTGTGGATTTCGTAGATTGAGGGGGAGATACTCTACACTCTTTTTGATCTTTTTAGACTTAGTTTTTTCCAACTTTTTCAAATTCCATACTTCTCATTCTAATCTACCATGTAGATCTACACATAAATTTTATCTCTTCTCTGATGAGAGATGATGATACCAGTTGTATTGGTTATGGTCTCATAGGCCACTTTGGCCTTTTAGAGATGTTAATAGATATTTCTTTCTTTCTTTCTCTCTCAACCTCAAATACACTTTTTCTACTTGCATGGGCAACTTTTGCCAAGTGGCTTCCTTCCAAAACAATTTCGAGCATTATCCAGCTTTATTAAATTAATTTTCAAGACATTAATTTTGAAAATTAAATTAATTATTATTTATGACTTAGAAAAATAATCTGATTGGGCAATAACTAAATTGTCTAGGCCAAATTATTACCCAAGTGATCTTAAGCACTCATTAGGGTTGTTTTAGCCAAGCAACATCATATTTGGGGTGTTTCATTAGTAGAGACAGCTTTAATGGTTGTCTAGACAGGGTAGTGGTTGATTTCTTCCATTTTCTCTCGATGGAAGTGTGAATTTTTTCTCTTTAGCATTCTTTCTCATCTTTTATCCTATTCTTATTATTCCTCAACAATTTTCGGGAAAATCATCTATTGAAGGTGGAGATTTTGACTAATCTTTGGTGTAAATCCTAATTTATAGAAGAAACTAGGGTTTAACAGCAGCTTGAGAAGCGTGCTAAAAAATTGAAGGCCTAGAGACGAATTTCAGCCACTAAAATTGGGGTAATTTTAAGAGATTCAAGTGGTCATCTAGCCAACAAACATTTGGGGTTGAATTTGTCAACCAAGGACCATAGTTGAAGGTAAACAATCTCTAAGAAAACCAAGGGCAAATTGGTTTGAAGGTTTGTTGGTCATTTATGACAGCAAGAGGCAATTGGAGAGTGAAGAAGATTCAAGGAATGTTGTTGTATTCCATTTGTATTGCAATTCAAGATAAAGAAATATGGCAAGAGACACCAATTTTGGGGCCAATAGGTTGTCCATTGTTCAAGATTAAGTGGTAACATTTGCATTTTCAGTTTACGTGCATTTTATGCTTACTGTAATTTTTGATTAATTAGGTCATCACCACTCTCTTTGAGAAGGAAGGCTGGTTTCAACTTATGTCAAAACACAGGATTCTAGGGTTGTATAGTGGCTGAAACTCTACAACAGAGGGTCGCTAGGGCTGAATCAATAGGTGTTGTAGTCAAGATAGGCCTCAATAGTTGCAGAGAGAGATGAAAATGCGGACTTGCAACAACAGAAAACAACACTAAGATCTCAAGCATGGACTTTTGAAACCAAGTCAAAAGCTCGATATTGAAATTTGATACCATGTTAAAAGTGGGTGCAACGATGGAAATATGTAAATTGTAATAGATTGCACAACACATGAGAGAGGAGAGATGCGAAATAGTGCAAAGAAAACAAGAACTCTACAAAGAGAACTTAGCAGAATATATTGAAATATGCTTCTCTAATAGGCTCATGTGAATCTTCTGGCTGGTGGAAAAAGGGGGAGATGTATTTAGACTCTTTTGAGAGAAGTAGTTGGATCCATGTGATCTTGACATCATTGATAATGTAAGCAAGCCACTTGTCTTAGCCTATATAAGAGGCTCATTCTCATTGTAACACAATTTATTTCAACTTTACATCTAGTTTGTGTCTTGCTCTCTTTTTTCTCTCCACACACACAATCATGAGTACTCTACAATACCATCCTCTATAGCTATGCCATCGAGCTTGTGATTACGTGTGGAAATACCAAAATTCCAATAGAAAAGAGATGCTCAGGGAACGAATCCATAAACCAAGACGAGACAATACAAAAACAAGAGTGGGTCACTTGCTGTGTGGGCATTGGCATTGGCTTCCTTTCTCTATTAGAATCTGCATGTAGGTCCATGCTGAAATGAATAACTGGAGCAGGGAGCAGCTGGCCTATAAAAAGGCCCTCAATATGATCAGGTTGGCCAGCAATTTGGCATAAAAATAAGAAAGTTGGCCAACATAATAATGATCAATCAGCCATACAATAGGCGCAAAAGACAGGCGACTGCATCGTTGCCAAAAATTCATGTTGCCCAGGCCATTGGATCATGCTTAGACTCACACATGAATTGGCAATTTCCTTGCTAATAGTTAGGACCTTGGAATTGAGGATTCCCAAAGGTTAGACATGCATAACTTTGAATGAAACGGTTGTGCTAATGATAGACATTTTATTAATATTGTTGGATATGGACATGGCTTGGAATTGGAGACTTCAAAAGTTAGAAATGTGAAATTTACTTCTGTTGATGTGCAAGCTATGGGATAAAGTACTCATGATAACCTCAACCCATACTAGTATGTGAATATTAATAGAGGTGGCTCAATAAGAAGAAGACAAGGTAACCCCTCTTGTTCACTTGTTGCTTTAGGAGATTTTTCTTTTGGTGCACAATTTTATTTTTTATCCCCACTCATTCTACTCTATTCACATGTACATTTTGTTGCACAATCACCAATCCATCCACCCATGTCACAATACACTGCATTGGGGGTATACAACATTTAGGCATGTATCTCATAGGCTCCTTTTAGATTCCATATTTGGGTGGTGGAGATGCACTGGTGAGGATAGATACAAAAATTTAGAGATCAAGGCATGCAAGAGAGGAGAGTAGAACAAAATAGAGATAGTCTATGCATTTAATGTAGAGTTGAGCTGTGTGTACAAAAATAAATAAAAATAAACATTAGATATCAAGTTGATAAAAACTATATATTTCTTCTATTAGGTGGATGGAAAACCAAGCCCGTCCCAATTTTTGAGCTTCCAATGATGGTCTGCCATAGCCTAGGAGTGGCAGCTCCATGGACTTGAATTGCCAGAATCACTAAAAATCCTTATGTATAAGCGCAATCTCAACACAAAACTCGAGTAAGAGCACCAAACAAGAAATATACCTTACCATCATACTCACCACTTGCAACTTGTGCCCCCTGTGTGTGTCCCTGGTAGGTGTGAACCATTGTGGTTCTATGAGCAAAGGTGGTTTTGTGCACGTCATCGGATCTCACGTTCAATGAGACCAATCAAACATCCCCCTCGGATCCAACTTGCACACAAGACATGATACAAAACATATTTATTGTGGACCTTGAGTCTTATAAATACGCTTAGTTGCCCTAGGGTTGAAGTGCCCTTAGCGCATTTGCACTAAGTCACTTCATTACCACTGTGACGAATGCTACTAATGCCCATTCGGATGCCAAGGGACGTAACAAGGAGTGTGACCGGGTGGTGTTGGTGGGATATTCTAGTCTCATTCATATGTAGGTGTTTGTGGACCTTGAGCATGGGTACCTACATGCACCAATGGAGTGTGGCAGATTTAAATCCTAAAGATGGTTTTCCTTTTAGGTTCATCATGGGAGGTGAGAGAGAGTAGCCTTTGCTACCAGTCTATTTCCATAGGAGAGGACACTTTGGCAGTCTAGCTAAAGGTAGGGAATCCATGGTGATGATGTGCTTTTAGTGGAGCTGCTTTGGACACGTATTGAGATTCAACTATTTTTGCTCTCTGTGATAGGGGTTGGTACAATCAACGTTGAGATTTGTGTATTTCCAAGGCACCTAGGCGGTGGCATGATTACCCATGTCTTAGGTATCCATGGTCCTATTTGATTGTCATTGTTATATGTACTTTGGTGGGTCTTTCATCATTGTATATTTTATCATACTTATTATCCATGATCTAAGAGAGGGTGTTAGGAGTCATAGTTATGGTTGGTTGACCCGCACTAATGGCCTCATTAAATGTTGTCTGACTCATTTCTTGTTTTTCATTATTTCAGCCTATATAAAGGTTGCCTCTCTTCTATCTCACAATTATTTGATAGATGCACATTGTTTTGATGGAGAGAGCGAGATTGGGAGCACTTTGCCAGTTGGCATGTTGCCTATAGCATGTTCCTTTGTATGTACTTGAGCTTTGGTGTATGAATTCCATTTGATGAGCTCCTTATTTTTGAGTTACTATGTTCTTGTTCTTTTGTTTAGTTCTTTGTGTTTACAATAAGCTCATCTTTTTGCTTCTGTTGCACCACATTATTTTGACATTTGGTTCTGGAGGCTTATTACATTAGGGGGATTTATGTAGATATTTGAGTTTGTGAAGGATAGGTCGGCAAAAGCTCAAGAAGGTTATTGTAGATTGGCTAGCAAGAATAGAAAAGATGTCCTCTTTATGGAAGGGGATTGGATTTTCCTTAGGATCATGAAACATAGTTAAAGCAAGTGGACCAAAGATACCCCAAGTTATCCTTCCATAGCTTTGGAGCTTTTTTTATAGTTAAGAAGTCAATGATACCTCCATGAATCTTTGGACTTTTGTGGGAGTTGGACTATGCATGATGTGTTTCATATGTCATGGTTGAAGTCTTTCATTGGGACATCACGTGATGAGGTATCAATTGAACCCAACTACATATAGTAGATCTCCATCATTGGAAACATGGGTTTTGTCAAGGCCCAAAAAGAAGAGTCAATTTCTCACAGAGTTCAAGGGCTGAGGTACTCATTGAGCAATTTGATTGGATGAGAACTTCTAGTAATTTCCATGTTGTGCACCTACCATTGAATGTGGGAGGGGATGCAATGTGCTTGGGTCACATTACATAAGTTGATCGGTAAGTGAAACCAAGCTTCTCAGATAGGGTGATAAAACCTGATCAAGTACTTAATTACATCAATTCATTAAAGAGCATATATTGAAATGCACACTTTATCTTAACTATCTTTGACAATAGGCACCTTGTTGGCCCCAAAACTGGCGCCTTTGTTGGTATTTCTTCAATTTTTATTGCTAATGGATGGAGTACAAGTTGAGATTCCATAATCTCCTTTGTTGTTCCGAAAGTCCCTTGTTGTACAAACAATCAACAAGCAATTCGGGCCAATTGCCCCTTGATTTTCACCCAAGACTTGTTCTAATGGAACCATCAATTGGCCAAATGCTGTCCCAATTCACAATGGATGAGCTGGTATCTGAAATTCTTGATAATTCCTTGTATTTCAGGTGCTGATATCAGTGTATGATGCCCTTGATTGATGGGACAGGTACTAGGGTGGTTGGTAAACCCTAATTCCTATAGAAATTTAGAGTTTACAACAGAATTCTCCTTGCTGTCCACCAAATTTGGTTGAGATCTGCTCCAAAAGGCTAAGAGATGTTGAGAATGATTGAGCACAAGCTAGAGAAGGTGAGAGAATGTTGAGATGAGAGAGAAATTCGGAATTCTTTGCAGAAATCCTTCAATCTGATTGTTGCCCTGATCAAATTGCATTAAATGCAATTGCTTGCTGTCCCAAGCCTCATAAATGTTGTTGCTTGATCAGCAAAGCTGTCGCCAACCCTTGGAGAGTGTCTCATTACTGTTCCCTGCCTCCTATAGGCCCTAGATGGCTATCGCTTACAACAAATGCTAATTTTTGTGCAAAGAAATGGACCGGCAGCCTTCTCTCTCTCTCTCTCTCTTTCTCTTTCTCTCAGCTTGCCAACATTAGTGGCTCTCCATCAGCCCCAAAAACGTTATTATCAGTTGCATGGGTCTTTTCACCAAGTGGCAACCTTCTAATCTTATTTTCTAGTGAATTCAAGCCATTAAATTAATTTTTAGAATTGATTAATTTTAAAAACTAATTTTATCGGTTCTGGCCTTGCCCAAAATTAAATGTGCCCATCCATAATTAAATTGGCTAGGCCATTTGCAACATGGAGTGGTCCCTAACCTCAATTGATCCTCAGAATGGCATTAATTAATTAATTAATGCCTAGTTCCTAGTGTCACCATTGACACTTAATGGCCAATTAATTGGCGTAGGGTCAAAACTAACACCAATTGACAACCAAAGCCCAGCTAGCATAACTTGTCACAACTTTTGCTTTTGACACCCATTGCCTCCTTGGGGTCCTTGGTCCATTACCATGAAATATCTACCATGTGCATCACATGTGTCTTACAACCTTACACATGCTTTACAACCTTGTGCATTTGATTATTAAATTAATCAAATGTTACTAGTAAGATTGAAGCATTTCACAAATTTTATGTTCCCGTGACAGTAAGAGTGCCAAAGTTCTCACATGCCTAGGTAGACTAGGCAAAGTAGCACAACTCTATTTTTGTGGGCCTAGGCTAGGCTAGATGTTGCCTTGAGTGATTGAGAGTTAGTCAAGACTCAATTTGTTGTTACCCACTTGGAGTTGGCCATTCTTACACTTAATTTGAGTGGGTTGTTGAGAATAAAGGGCCATCGTGCCTTTCATATGTGCACGGGTGTGAACACACCCTTAGCACATTGTACTTTCATATATATATCTATCTAAAACCTAAAGTGGTACACTCGTCATTGTACCTAAAAACGTGTTCACTCTATACTCTATTCTCTCGCACTCTCCCTGTCTCTCTCACTGCGCGTAATGACTGTCTGCCTCGATCTCTGTGCCTAATCAATTCCTTCAAACTGGTATCAGAGCGCAGAGTGCGCACTCCCCAAGATCAGAGGCAGCTCACGTACAGCAGGTGGGTGTTTGCCTGTCGGCAGACAGGAGAGTAAATAGTCACTTCAAACTGGCTAGTAGGCGGCAGGTCCAGCTAGTGACAACTGGTCCAACGTGGACCAGAGGGCAACAGCACGTGTGACGGGCAGTAGTCGTAGACAACTGGACTTCATGTCCAGCGCTACAGCCTGGTGACAACGACCAGACTAGGTCTGATGAAACGGGCTGCAGGCGACAGTCTTCAGAAATGCGACAGGTCAATGACAGACTGGTGATAGCTTCCGACGTGCAGGCGACAGCTCCCGTGGCATCAGGCGGCAGTTTCTGCAAGGCAACAGGTCACGATGGTAGGCGGTTGGTCAACGGGAGCACATTCGTCATTTTCCTTTGCAAATTTTATTTATTTTATTTATTTTTTTGAAAGGTTCCCTGCAAACAAACCCTTTGCTCACTGACGGGCGTTCGTGTGTGTAAGCACTGTCAAGATTTTGGGCGGATTTAGGCCCAGAATTTTGGGGCTTTTCACATTTGTAGTGAAATTCTTTCAATTTCACTGAAATTAGTGCACGCAGGACTTGGAAAATTTGGGGATTTGTCCAGATTTCATGCGTGCAAGATGCAACATTAATATTTGTCTCAGAAATTGCAGCAATTTGTGACATTTCGTCCCCGAAATTTGAGGCTTTTGCGATTTGGGCAAAATTTGTGCAGCATTTGGTCATTTGAAGTACATGCAGGTTAAATTCCACGCAATTTGGACATCAACACTTGGTAAAATTTGGGTGTTTTGCTGAAATTGCTTTATTTTGGCAAAATTGGACAGTCCTATGAATGATAGAGGAAATGCAGATGTGTGTTTGACGATTTCAAGCACCAAATTTTGGGGCTTTTGACCGTTCGTGTCAAATTTTATGCCCGTGGGTACAGGTACAACAGAAATTGCAGCTGAAATTTTGGGATTTCTCATGTAATGTGATGCACATGCCCTTTGAAACAGCTGTAATCAGTTGGATAATGCTGTAGCACTTGGTTTGGTGCTTCTGAAAACTGAATTACAGATCTGAAATCTGTATTTCTGCGTGGTCATTTATTGCTGATTGGTACTCGTTTGTACCTTGGTCACTTGGGTGACAATTTGGGCCTGCATTTACTGGTTTTTTGGTCACTTTTGAGCTGAAAACCATGGTTGGCAGCAATGACAGCAGTAATTTGATGCATATAAAGAAGCTTGAAGGTGCACATAATTTTGCAGTGTGGCAAAAACAGTGCTACAATATGCTATTACAAAAGAAGCAGGCAAAGCCGATCAAAACTAAAGGGGCAAAGCCTGTGGACATGGATCAGGACGATTGGGATGAGTTGAATGAGCTTGCATGCTCAACCATAGAGCTATCGATTTTTGATGCCTTGCTCTTCAACATTGAAGGTTTGGATTCTGCATATGCTATATGGACTAGATTGGAAGAACTGTATGCACAGAAGAGCACTGCAAGTAAAGTGTATTGGCTGAAAAACCTTATGGATTTGCGTATGAAAGAAGGTACAGCAATGTCTACTCACTTGAGTGAGTTTAACTCCATTTTCAGCCAGCTGGTTGCCTTGAAATTTATGATTGATGAGGAATTTAAGGCTACTTTCTTGCTTTGCACTCTATCAGAGAGTTGGGATACATTCAGGATTGCTATGAGCAATTCTAATGTGATCCTTTTGTATGCTGATGTAGAGAGTGCTCTACTTATGGAAGAGATGAATCGGCAGAACAATGCATCTAGCAAGTTTTCCAGTGCTTTGCATACTAGGGGCAGATCACAGCAAAAGGGCAAATATGATGGCAAGGGACGCAGTAAATCACGTGGCAAAGATGTTGAATGCCATCATTGTGGCAAGAAGGGTCACTTTAAATGTGACTGCTAGAAATGGAAAAAAGAGAAAGGAAAAGGCGAAAAGACAGATGATTGCAAGGAAGAGAAGAAGGACAGTCAGCCTAAGAAAAGTAGTGTAAAAATTGAAGAGGTGAATGTAGTCACTCATGACAGTGACAGTGGGAGTGATGCACTCTTTGTCTCTTCACATTTTGGTGCACATGCTCTACTTGTAGATACAGATGATGACATGCATACTTGGATTCTTGATTCAGGTGCTTCTTTTCATGTCACCCCTCATCATGAGTGGTTTTCCGCATATACAAGGGGTTGACATGGTGTTGTCTATCTTGGGGATAACTATGCATGTGAGATTGCAGGTATTGGCAGTGTGCAGTTACAGTTTCAGCATGGCTCTGTCTTTACACTTTAGCATGTACGGCATGTACCTCAGCTCAAGAAGAGCTTGATCAGCACAGGGCAGCTAGATGATGATGGTTTTTATACCACCTTTGGTGATGGAAAATGGAAGATCTGTAAAAGATCTAGGGTTATTGCCAGAGGTTGCAAGAGTGATACGTTGTATCCACTTCATGTATCTAGTGTGTGTGACCATGTTGTTGCCGTGATCGAGCAGCCACGTGTTTCTTTGTGGCATGGCCGGTTGGGACACATGAGTCAAACAGGAATGAAAGTGCTTTCTCGTTTAGATTACTTGCCTTGTCTTCGTTATGCTGATTTTGAGCACTGTGATCATTGTATTTATGGCAAACATGCACAGACTTCTCACAAAAAGTCTCTTTCTTTGAAATCGTCTCCTCTAGAGTTAGTACATTTAGATGTATGTCAAATGCCAGGATTATCTTTAGGGGGAAAGAAATATTTTGTCACCTTTGTCGATGATGCTACACGGAAAGCATGGGTTTACCCTATTTGTAGCAAGGATGAAGTGCTTGACAAGTTTAAAAAGTTCTTGGCATTGGCTGAAAATCAGACAGATAAGATACTTAAGTGTCTTCGCTTTGACAATGGTGGGAAATATGTGTCCAAAGCCTTTTAGGCATTTTGTGATAGCAAACGGATAAAGAGGGAGCTCACTGCCCCTCATAATCCACCCCAAAATGGAGTTGCAGAGCGTATGAATCGGACCATACAGGATAAGGTCTGTATGATGCTGTCTCATGCTGCATTACCCCATGGTTTTTGGGCAGAGGCTGTTATGATAGCCGTTCACTTGATTAATCAGTCACCAAACAGGTCTTTGGAGGGGGGAGTTCCCCAAGAAGCGTGGTCGGGCAAGCCATCTTCATATGCTCATTTGAAAGTGTGTGGCTGCAAGGCTTTTGTGCACATTCGTAAAGAAAAATGCAGCAAACTTGAGCCAAAGTCCTGTAAATGAATTTTCCAAGGATATAGTGACGAGGGTGGAATGGGTTATAAATTGTGGGATCTCGAGAAAAGGAAAATAGTGCACATCAATGACGTTATCTTCTGGGAAGATCGCATGCACAAACAACCGAAAAAGACTGAGGAGGTCTGTAGGGTTGTATTCCGGGAAGAAATACCTTTTGAATAGTAAAATGTGCCCGCTGTACAGCAGCAAATACCTGCTGTAAATGAACCTGTAAATGCAGGAGATGATGCTGGAAATGATAAGCCAGCTATTGCCCATGAAAATGAGCCATTATATGTGCAGGAATAACCAGGACAGCAAGCTGTTAATGCTGATTTGTAGGCTGAAATGCCAAGACAGCATGCTGAAAATGAAAATTTGCAGGAACAGCCAGCAAACAATGACCATTGGGTTAGGAGATCGTCTAGGGCTACTAGACAACCTGACAGATTTGTTCCTGGTGCAATTAATGTGGCTGAGTATGTCATGTTGACAGACTGTGGTGAACCATGTTGCTTCAAGGAAGCAATGGACAGACAGGACAGCAAGAAATGGTATAAAGCCATGCTGTCAGAGATGGAATCTCTTGAAAAAAATGGCACTTGGGACTTGGTGCAGTTGCCTAAAGGGCAGAAAACCCTTCCATGCAAATAGGTTTACAAAATGAAGGTCACTTCTGGTTCCTCACCAAAGTAAAAGCAAGATTGGTTGCAAAGGGGTACAAGCAGGAGCATGGAATTGACTTTGATGAGATTTTCTCTCCTGTAGTCAAGATGACTACATTGAGAACCATTTTGGGCTTGGTTGCAGTTGAGGATATGTTTGAAGGAATCGATTAGGCATGGAGATCGAGGCAGACAGTCATTACGCGCAGTGAGAGAGACAGGGAGAGTGCGGTCTCTTGGATCTCTAGGCTACAAAAGTGTGTTGCATTGTCTACTACAGAGGCAGAGTATGTAGCTGCCACTGAGGCATGCAAGGAGGCTTTATGGCTTTCACGTTTGGTGGGAGAGCTTGGCATCACGGGGTTACCTGTTCTCCATTGTGATAGTCAGAGTGCTATCATGCTAGCATGGAATCATGTCTTTCATGCAAAGACAAAGTACATAAAGGTGAAGTATCACTTCATTAGAGATGTACTTGGCAGCAAGAGCATTGAGCTTGTCAAAGTGCATACAGATGATAATCCTGCAGACCTTCTCACGAAGGGTCTTCCAGCAGAGCGGTTTGCTCATTGCCGATAGATGATGGGAGTTGGATAGATATATTTATTTCAGCTTTGTACATACTTAGACTTACCTGATTCTTTTCTCCTCTTAATGCACATTGCCTTTAGGTGGGAGGTTGTTGGGAATAAAGGGCCATCGTGCCTTTTATATGTGCACGGGTGTGAACACACCCTTAGCACATTGTACTTTCATACATATATCTATCTAAAACCTAAAGTGGTACACTCGTCATTGTACCTAAAAACGTGTTCACTCTATACTCTGCTCTCTCGCACTCCCTATCTCTCTCACTGCGAGTAATGACTGTCTGCCTCGATCTCCATGCCTAATCGATTCCTTCATGGGTGTCTAAGATCAAGGGTCTGTAAAAGGTCATGTAGAACTTTAGTGAATCCTTAAACAAAGTATAAAAGCTGGGAGTCTATCATGGACAATTGAGTCTATAGGTAGTCCCTAGTCTAGCTAGACACGAGTTGATTGTGTGTTTGCTTGGTTACTTGTGACTGCATTTGCATTTGGCAGCCCAAGTTTGTGCCTTGGAGACTAAGTGCATGGCTGCCTATTCGTGCATGCTGTTCCAACTTCCCTCCGGCATTGGCCATTGCCTGGCTGTCTGGCGCTGAGCCCATTCCTAGTTTTTTACTGGCAGTCAGGCGGTCAGCCCATTCCTAGATTTTTACGCTGACTCAGCCTCAAGTGTTTCAGTTCCACCCCTGTTTGTGCACACAGGTTGTTACTAGACAGCCGCATTTCAGTCTGTTGCTGCAATTCCCAATGCTGCCCCTGGTGCGCTTCAGCTTGCTGCTCTGATTTGGACAGCAGACTGCTGCCATTTGCAGCCGGTCCAGTTATTCAGGTTTCCTGTCATCATCATGTGCATGCTGTGTGCTTTTCCAGCCAGTTCATTGCCATAATTTTGCAGTTTGCCTCATGCAGTTTGGTGTGCATTCCTCCACAAGCCTTTGCCAATTCCTTCTCGATCATTGCTATAGCTGCTACATTCTTATAACAGTCACCTTGTTCCACATTGCATGCATGATTGCATGATCAGCTTGTCTGTTGGGTGCAGTCCCAAGTTAGGTTCCAATTTGTGAAGCACTCTTCGGACTCAAAACCAGCATTTGGGTCCTTCACTAAACAGCTGCCTACTCCAATCATTGTAATGAGCTCTTTGAAGGCGCGCGCACACACACACACACACGGACCCAGAGCGTGGCAGTAAGAACACAGAGAGCGAGAGTGCACAAGAAGAGAGTGATGAATAGCGTAAGGAAGCTAAGAGGAGTAGAGAACGCAAAGAGATGTATTGCTTACTGAATGCCCTCTCTGTGTCCTTGGTATCAGAGCATCTAAGAAGCATTGAAATTTACCAGCAGATCGAAGTTGTACACACAGTTGGAATAGGTCCACCTCCTTCAAGAAAATTCAAAGCAAGGAGATTCAGAGTATGTTTAGAAGAGATAGCACGGATGGGATTAATAGGATTAATAGACTTTGGAGGCATATATATATATATATATATATATATATATATATATATATATATATTGTGGGGAAGGGGTTGGTTAATAAAGTTCTTAGGGGACACTTTGATTGTTTGTCAAGCTTCTCCACTAGAAACTAGTTCAAAATTTAAATTACCAATGCCTTCCATCGACATTGGGTAGAGGCAAATCTTTGATTGGATGTCATACACACAACTGATAGTTAGAGGATCTCTTCTGTGTGTATTGGTAATCGTCACGTGACTCGTGTTTTTTCTCCTTATGCCCATTGCTTAACAAAAGAGTGTATTAATGGTGACGATTAGTTAAACACATCCTTCGTTTGTGTCTCAGGATTCAGAAGCCGTAAGAAATCCTAGGTAGTGACAATTGCAATGTAGTGTCTTGACTGCAAGAAAACTTGCACATCCAATATTGCAGGTAATTGTGCATTAATGTCCAGGAGAGTTCTGCTGCAGAAAATATACTTGGATGCAAGAAAGCATGCATAATTAGAGGTACAATGATTTTGGTGACTGAATTCTTTCCCTGAATCTGCTGTATTTGTCAACACTTTTTGAAGCCTGTTAGTGTTTTCCCAGATGTTATGGGATCTTATTCCCTTTTTCCAGTTGTCCCCTGGGTTTGTTGCCATGTTATAGTGAAATCTATCAAGTGTTTTATTTAAAGGGAATAACTACTACTGACCTGTTCTTGCCCAGTCACCTTAGTCATTTATAGTTCCAAAGTCCAGCCTGCTCATTTCTATTCTCACTCCCCATTTCTACAGCATCCACAACGCAAACTAATAATGAACTGACTTGATGTTTCCTGCTTAGCAGGTTTAAAAAGATTATTAAATGGGCTTAGTCTCAAGCTAGATTAGAATGACAAAAGTGAGGTTGAAGTATGTTTTCTTTCAGTACACTGGAGTTTGTGAATTGCCTAGATAGTTTTGTCTTTCTCAGTGGAGGTTTTCTGCATCCTTGAGTATTCTTTCAAGTTTATCAATGGTCCAAACTAGTTTTGGGGTACGCCTTCAAAAAGAGAGAGTGATTTGTTTGATAAACACTGATATTTCTTTTGACAAATGCAATTAATTAATACACATGATGTGCCGTTTTTTCTTTATGTAACCTTTGGGCTCTTTGATAGGAAGCAGAAATCTCCTCATCACTTGAATCCATGACGGCTACAAAGGCACAAATGTCAGAGAGGCGTGGCTCTACTCTGTTGAATCTCAAATGCGTTGATCTCCAGGTGCCTCTTAAGTTTCTCTATGGTGTGACAAATGTTTTACACAAAATATTGGTTCTCAGCCTTAGGCTGAAGTCTCAATAAGCCAATTTTTTGATCTTAGACAGGGCTGTTGGGCAAGACCTTGCTGGAATTGCAATCTAACAAGGGTGAACTACTTCCTTCTCACAAGGTCTATAACCTGACAGGCATATTGTTTTCCAGCTGTTCAAGTGGTTTTAAAGTTTATAGGGAAACCATGCAACACTGTGCTCACACCTTACAAAAATGGATTTCTCAATGTTTATGCAGTTAGCATCACATGATGTGGTGATTTTGAAGCCAAACAAAGCAGAGTTCAACAGTTCACCATTATGCCAAGGCATTGTTTACCGTGTGAAGGTCTGTTGGTTAGTCTTGTGTTTTAATGCATCTTCACATTCTTTAGGTTTTTAATGGGTTTCATGCCAACATACTGTCCTTGAAATATTTTTTTCAGGACTTGTCGATCACAGTTGCTGTTGATGATGTACCTGAAGATGGTTTAGATTCATCTCTTCGCCTAGAGAAAGTTGCTAATGAGGTTTTTACTTTCTTAGTGCTTGTGGATAAGTCAATCTGAACCAGTTTTTGTGTCTGAATGCAATCTTAAAAGATTTGGAGTTGGTGAAAAAGTATTTGTAATTGGTGATATGTACCCTATGCCTGGAACTTTTAAGTCTAGAATGTTTGGAGAACCATGTCAGTTGACATGCTTTGTGTTGTGTGGAAGGTAACTTACCGGAGATTAAAGGATACTCTGATTCTTCTAAGCAAGGGCATACAAAAAGGTCCAGCGGTTGAACTGGTACCTGTGCTTTTCGGTTCCAGCCCACCCTTATTTTCAGTGAAGACTTCAGTATTTAGTCCATTCAATACGCATCTTGATCCTTCCCAGGTTTGCAAAGCTTCAAGCACATATTCTGAAGATAGTTAATCCAGTCCTCAGGCGTGCAAATCTGCACACACAATCTATGAAAGATAATCCACTATCAACCCATTAATCACATTGCCTAGATATTGAGCTGTATAACGAGACTTATATTTGGACTGCACATACAGTTTGAAGTCAAGAGTCAAGTCATGTTTTGCTGGATTGCAGAGGAAAGCTGTTCAAAAAGCATTGGATTCGAATCATATCATGCTGCTTCATGGACCTCCTGGTACTGGGAAGACCACTACTGTAGTTGAGATTATATTGCAAGAGGTAAAACGTGGGCACAAGGTGCTTGCTTGTGCTGCCTCCAATATTGCCGTTGATAATATGGTGGAGCGGTTATCCTCTCACAAGTACAGCTATCTTTCTCCTTGGGGCTGACTTATTGTATGCATATTGATGAATAACCTATTTCTGCTATCCACTTTCTTGATTTCCATCTGTAATGTTAAGCAGACTGAAACTTGTTCGACTGGGTCATCCTGCAAGACTTCTACCTCAAGTTCTAGAGAAGGCTCTTGATGCTCAGGTTAAACGCCTAAAAATGTTTCTAATAGTTCTCAAGGTTGGCTTGTTGAAATGCTTGTGTTCATTCTGGATAAGTCTTTTCAAATAAGTTGTGAAATCAATGGTTTGGGTCTGTTTGAGTCATAGCACCAAAAAATGCATTGCAGAAAAAAGGTAGGGTGTTTGGAGCATAAAACCTTTCAGTAGAAAGTGCTAGAGCTTCAGTCCCTCCTCCCAGCTGATGACAGATGAGCCCTTCATCTCCATGTTGACTGTAGTGCTCCTTGACTCTTTTCTCTCCTTATTTCTATGGCTTGTTCCTCAGTCTCTGGTATCCTTCTTATCACAAGTCCCCAAAGGATTGCTTCATCATTTTGGGACCCCTTGTTACCTCTCCATCCCTTTATTTGCTCGTTTCTCATCTTTTTGTTTCCCTCACCCTTAGCTTTATCCTTCTGTATTCTTTTCCTTCACTCTTACTCTAGCTTCCCAATCACCCCTTACATAAAAATGTCAAGGAACAATGTCCATCCTTAAATACTCAACCCAGTCTTTGAGGCCTCTTGCATGCATGGGTATTGAGTTTTCCCTAGTTTTTGACTGTTGAATAGTGAAAGGTAGAGCAGGAGTAAAAGCACTAGCGGAAGCAAGAGCTATGGAGGTTCAAGCAAGAGAGAGTAAGACGGTATGTGGGAACTCCAATAGTCACAATTTCCTTTATTCTATTGTTATAGAAAAAATAAAGAATAAAGTAAAAGTGATGGGCGACTGCTATTTGCAGTGTACATGTGTGCGGACACTGTGTACAAAGAAAATGTAGATGGCTATGCATAGGCGGTCTTTAATCCCCAACAACCTCTCGCTTAAAGGTGAATGTGCGTGAGAGTGGAGAAAACAAGAAAAAAGTGACAAAGTACAAGATGTACATATAAGTACAACAGGATGGGGATAGACGTCATCTCATCTTACGCCCATCAACTTTCTAAGGCATAACATTCCACTAGGATACTTTTAGTGAGTAGATTTGCAGGATTCTCGTCAATTGAGATCTTGACAAGCAGATGGAGTTTGCCCTTAATCACCTCTTTGATGAAGTGATAACGGACCTGAATACATATGAATGACACTCATAGAGTTCGATTGCAATGTAGGAGTCATAGTCATACTAGGGTTTGCAACCAGATGGCCTAATCAGAGGGTCTCCTTCCAAGCCTAAGCGGTGGTTGTAATGTACTCAGTCTCGGTAGTAGACAAGGCTATGTATTTTTGCATTTTGGATATCTAAGAAACAACACCTCAAGCAAAAGTGAAGATATAGCCAGAGGTGGACATTTTACTATTTGTATGTCCTGCACAATCATAGTTTGTGTAACCTACGATTCTAGTATCTTGGCACCATAACAAATGTATATATCCTCAGTGCCCTTAAGGTATCTCATGATACCCTTTGCGGCGTCCCGATGTTGCCAATTAGGTGTCACTATATAAGGAGCCACAACTCCCATTGCAAATGCTATGTTAGGTCTAGTGGCTATCATGGTATACATCAAGCTGCCCAATGTGTATGTATATGGGATCTTGGCTATCTCGGCCTTCTCATCATGTGATTGGGGACAATTTATCTAACTGATCTTAACATGAGAAGGTAATAGGTTGCTAATAGGCCTACCAACCTATACATGGAATTGCTCAAGTACTTAGTGGATGTACTCCTTTTAGGAAAAGTAGAGAAGTCTCTTAGAATAATAATTCGTAATGTGTATACTAAGTATGTGAGAGACATGCCCTATGTCCTTTATCTCAAAGCTCTTCTTGAGCTGAGTCCTTAAAGCGTCCAACTTAGCACGATCACTTCCAACGATTATTATATCATCAATGTGTAGTACCAACATGATAAGGCTGCCATTATAGGTCTTCTTCTGTAAAAACACGGATCCATAGCATTGCAGGAATAACCCTGGTAATGCATAAAAGTTTCAAACTTATGGTATGATTTCCTAGGTGCCTAAAGTTCGTAGAGAGTCTCTCTCAACTTGCACACTAGATATTCATTACTCTTTTCCACAATGCTCTTAGGTTGCTACATATAAATGTTCTCATGCAGGTCTCTATTTAAGAAAGCTGTCTTAACATCCATATAATAAAGTTCTAGATCTAATTGTGTAACTAGGGCTAAAACTAAGTGCGGGGTAGCCATCTTGACCATGGAAAAAAATATCTCATCAAAGTTGACTTCCTTTTCTTGTTTAAAACCCATTGTAATCAAATGGGGTTTGTATGCTAGCTTGGGGCAACTAGAGGTGCTCTTCAACTTATATGTCCACTTGCATTGCAATGCACGTTTACTATATGGCAAGGAAACTTCTATTAATAAGATGAATTGTAATAGTAACTGCCTTAATCCAAAAATGTTTTGATAAGCTTGTTTGATTAGGCATGGTGTGGACTCTTTTTTGAATAGTCCTATTTATGTGCTTTGCAATATCATTCTGGGGTGGGGTGTAGGGCAGTTAGCTGATGCTTAATACTCACTTATCATAAAATTGCTTAAATGCCTTAGAGATATTCACCCCCATTGTCAGATCATAGGCATTTTAGCTTATGTCTAGATTGGTTTTCAAATATAGTAAGAAAACATTGAAACATAGGTAAAACTTTTGACTTCTACTTTATGGAATAGGCCTAGACCTTATGCGAATAGTCATCAATGAATGTAACAAAATACTTTGCACCACCTAATGACTGACAGGGCATGTGACCACAAACATTTGAATGCAAAAGAGCCAATGGCTCACCCACATGTGTAGAACTAGACTTTTTATGCGAGTTATGAGTTTGCTTGTCATATAAATAATGATCACATCAATCAAAACATGAGTAGTCATTAAGAGGTAGTAAATACTATAAACGAGTGAGGACTTTCATTCCTTTAAGGGACATATGCCCAAGATTGTAATGCCAAAGAGATACATGTTGAAGATCGGTCATAGCAAAAATATGATCAACAGACCTAGATATAAATAAGGGATACAAGCTGCTAACCTTGGCATCTTTGGCAAAACTGAGATTACCATGTGTAATCTTCCATGCAGAATCACTAAAAAATATATGATACCTGTCATCATCCAACTGTCCAATTGAGATAAGGCTTTTGGTCAAAACTGGGCGATGTTGTACATCATGCAACACAGTGGAGCACCAGTATCAAACTGCGGTCTTACATCACCTATGTCAAGAATATCATATATGTGATTATTACCTAGTCTAACTAAATCTGTAATAGTGCGGTAGGTATAAAACCAATGACAATACAGAGTAACATGAAAGGAACCCTTGAATCAAGAAGCTAACATTGTGAGTAGACAGATTGAAAATCAAGCAACTGAATGATATCAAGTGAAGAAGCAACAAGTATGTAATAATCTAAACTGTACTCTTAGGCATTTATCTTCTTAATCTTAATAGTGGACTTCACAATGCTACGATCATTAGAAGACTTGGTACTATCTTGCACTTTCCCTTTGTCTTTTTTATGCATATTGTTGTGCATTTTATGGCACAGTGGCCTTATATGACCTTGTTGCCTGCAATAATGACAAGTAAGAGAGGACTTAGGACCACGGGATTTATTGTGTGATTGCCTAGGAGACTTAGATTTTGTCATAAAGATGTGAAATTTGAGATGCTTTAATCTTGTTGATAACATTTGATTAAGTTATTGATCAAACATGCAAGGTTGTTTAGCACATGTGACGCATATGGCAGTTTTTAATGGTAATAGGCCAAGGACCCCCAAGGTATAGTGAGTGTCAAAGCAAAAGTTATGATAATTTATGCCTGTTGGGCTTTGGGATCAATTGGTATTAATTTTGACCCTAGGACAATTATTTGGCCAATAAGTGCCTGTGGTGATACTAGGGACTAGCATTAATTAATTAATACTAGTCTAAGGGTTAATAGAGGTTGGGAACCACTCCAAGTACCAAATGACCTAGTGAATTTCATTATGGATGGGCATATTTAATTTTGGGCAGGGTTTGAAGGGCTAAAATTAACTTTTAAGATTATTTAATTCTGAAAAATAATCAAATGGTTGGATAATGTTGAAAAATAAGTTTAGAAGGTTGCCACTCGGCAAAAATGCCCATGCAAATTGAGAAAACGTTTTTGGGGGTTGGGTCTGAGCCATTCAATTAGTTTACAACTTAGAGAGAGAGAGAGAGAGAGAGAGAGAGTGAGAGAGAGTGAGAGAGAGAGAGCTGTTGGTTCATTTTTTGATCAAAGAACAACAATATGCTGTAGTAGACAGCTATCTAGGGGTCTCAACAAGTAGGGTACAGCAAGGAGTCACTTTCTAGGGACTAATAACAACGTTGTTGATTAGGTGATAGTATTTTGGAAGTGCGTGGTAGTAGATGACTGGTTTAAATGTAGGCTGGAGTAGACAACATGCAAAATTTGGGGTTTTCTCACAAAGAAAATTAGATTTCTCTCTCATCTCGGCTCTCTCTTACCTTCTCCAACCTGTTCTTAGGGGATGTGAGTATTTCTCAGTCATTTTGAGCAAATCTCAGTCAAATTTAGTGCATAGCAGAGAGATCTTTGTTGTAAACCCTAATTTTTTGCAGAAATTAGGGTTTGACAGCCATAGCCACCTTGAGACCCGTGTCAATTGGTGAAGGCATTGTGAAAAGATGACATACCAGCAAGACAGTAGGGTTTGCGAGGAGGAACACAGAGTAAAGTCAACAAACATGGAGAAGAGAAGAGAAGAGAGAGGAAACTCTGATGAATGGAATGATGAAGTTCTAAATCATGGAGTGAATGTGATACAAGGGAACAAAGGTGCAGTAGCACGAGGAAGATGATAAAGATAGCCATGAACCACGAACCACAATATCCTCCTGAAGGGGTGCGAGAGTAGTGGAGAGGCTGGAGAGAAGAGGTGACATACTGAATGAATCAATAGTGTAGAATGAGTGACAGAGGCAGCCTCTAACTAGGCAAGAGATTGCCTAGGGTGGTGCTTGGAGGGAGGGCATCAGTTGTCTAGGGTGGCGTCCACTAGATTCTTTTTGGGGCTGTCCATTGTGAAACCCTAAATGCAAAATGCGAGACCCTAAACGCAAAACTGCGGGTGAAGGGTTTCTCAACATCCCCTCTCAAGCCCAAAAAGAGAAACAAGAGAAGAGTGAGGTGGAGATGGAATGCTACATGCTAAAGAATGCTCATGCAGTAGGTGCTACTTGGACAATGTCCCTTGTGGGGAAATTGTTTACTTGCCCAAGCGTCCTAGTACAAAGATGATGAAAATATGCAATGCATAGGAGGAATGTCGGACTTTGTGTGGTGCTGAGAATCATAAGAATATGCTCGTACCCGATCTCAGGAGTTAGCTTCATACTGACCAAGTGACCAAGGCAAGAAGAAGAGGAGGAAGAAGAAACAGAGTATCCCTAAGATCCAAGATTTCCACCTGGAAGTTAACCTACAGTAAAGAACAATAGATAGAGTGAACTGGAGAATCCGAAACTCAACCTCGGGAGAGAAGCCACTAGCTCTATGCATCCATGCAAGAAGGAATATGAAGGCCTCGTCACCAAGTCGCGGCTGAACCTCCAAGGCCCCGATCTAGGTAGATCCTCGAGATCTTGGGTATCAATAGGTGAGATGACCGCTTGAAGGAAGCACAGCAGCTAAGAAACACGTTTCTTTGAATTTGAAACTTACGAAATGTTTCTTAAAGTACGAAACGTTTCTAAGAGTAAAAAACGTGTGTTCTTTTTTTGGTGAATTGGAACCCAAAATATGGTTTTTTTGACAAAAACTATTGAGCAATGTTAAACATGATGATGATGATGTGTAATGACTCGTGAGAGCTTAAGATTTTGGATGAGAGATTGATTTTTTTGTGATTTTGTTTAGTTATTGGACTTTGTCAATCTAGTATCTATTCTTGTCTTGAGAGGTGAATATTTAGTCTCATTTATGAGTTATTTATGATATGTTATGATTCATTCTCGATTTTGATATTTTGTTAGTTTGTTTTGAAATGAGGATCATGATGTTGCAACTTTGACTCAGTCCATATTGTAGATAGACTATTTACATATTAATTTCAATTTTCTTCATATGATATATATGAATCATAATGCTTGAGTTCTAAACCATAGTATACCTTGTCCAAAGACTAACTTTGACATAAGTGACAAGTCAATAATGGATCATGGATATGTAACATATTATTCTCAATTGACTCTATTATCACTTAAGTTCAATTGGCTATTCTTTGTTTAAGAGAGAGTTCCAAAGAGGTTTAGAACCTCTTTGCCTAGTCAAAACTATTAAAAATCCCTATATAAAAAAACCCGTGTTTCTTATTTTGCTCCCTCTCGAAGAAACTTATGAAACATGTTTCTGACGTTTCGTTTCTAAACATCGTGCGAAGGATTGAGCAGTGCGTGGGAACTACAAGATTCTCTCCATAAAGGGTAGACATAGGGCCTGTGACACCTAGAGAGGTGGTTCCAATTGTGCAAGTGCTGAAAGCTGGTTCATAGATGCTGCAAATAGTAGGCCAAGTGTGTGGTCACTTGAACAGATCCTGGATGCGAGCAGGCATCTAGGAGTGGAAGTTGGATATGTGGAGTAACATAGGGTCTGTAGAGGAGACAACAGAGTGTAGGAGAATCACTAGCACTGAATGAACTTTGAAACACAGAGAATGGAAGAACGATGGATGGAATGAAATGATGATACAATGGCCTCAGGTCCTTGTGGATCTAGGACTGGGGTTGAGAGGTGAGGAATATGCATTGCAGAGGGAGTGAAGCATAGTCCTTTGGGCAGGGGTGTTGTTGAAGTAGACACCAGATAGATGTGGATAGCAGTGAAGAGAGCAAAACACAGTCCTTCATAGCTGATGATGAAGGGAAAATGATCTCCAGGGGCAGCAACAGAAACAAGATGTGTCTTGGATGGACAAGCATCTAGGAAGGTGGCTGACTGCACCAAAATGTAGGCAACTTGCCGCACCAGATGCAGCAGCATAAAACACAGCAGAAGTTCCCTAATGTGATGGTGACAGGCTCCATATTGAGGGGGGGGACTGACTGCAATAGATAGTCGGCATCATTGGTTGACATGGCAACATCCTCCAAATGGTGAAAACTTGGAAGAAAAATGGATAGCAGGTCTCTGACTGGACTGCAGCTGGGTGGGAGCCAGCAGACTTGAGTGACAACTTAGGGGGTCCAAGGTAGACGGAAGCAGCTCCATTTGTGATAAAATGGTTTGCAAAGGTAGGGGACGAAGTGGGAATGATTAGAAGGAAAATTTGAATAGATTTTTCACGTGAAAGGTCGATGCCCACAGCAGAAACAGCTGGCAAATGCAGATAAGTGGGACTGATTTGGAAGAGTGTGTATGGACAATTTGGGGCAGGAATGAGGACTGATTCAGCACTCTAAAGTTGGATTTACAGGCATTGTTTTTCACAAGGAATTGTGCCCAGCAATAGCATGTTCACTGAAAATCAGATTTTTGTAACCTTGAATTTGGAGCTCTTCAATGAAATTAGACAAAAAAATACCAAAAGGGGCACCAGGATTTTTAGACCAACAGGTGTTATCATGCAACTGTGGGAAATTTTAGTTTCTCTTGTGTGTGTGTTGTTTATTTTGCTGAATTTCAATTTCAAGTTGATTATGTCTGGTAAATCAAACTGTCACTACCCTTTTGCTCCATTGAAGGTGCATTGCAGATAAGGGGCAATGAAGAAAATATATTCATATCTAGCAGAAAGGCACGGATAATCAGTTGGTGCAGATTTGGTTGGGCCACATGTAAAGCTGCCCAGAAACCCTAGTTACTCACTCCTTAGAGATGAGCACATGAAGCCAACAATGCCGAATCCCTTTACATATCTCCCAAGGGTGAGACATCCTTCTGTGACCATGGTTTGAAGAAGCATCACATGGTAGGCCTCTTGTGATGAACAATTGAGGGAGGTGTATGACTCTCATTTTTGTTTGGTACACACCAGCCACCTGCACAAAGCTGCTAGTTAGAGTTGGTGTAGTTGACTTTCTCTTTCTCATTGTTAGATTAAGACAACAATTTTGTTAACATATGCAAGGAATCCTTTCTTAAAGAAATATATTTATGATCTCAAGTATTTTGGATAATTGCCATGAGCTACACATGCTTGAATGTGCAACAATGTCGTTTTATATTGTGGGCTTGGTTAAGTGACCTTTAAAATGTATTTTCTGAATGTTTCCATTTGCGATGAGTTTTGTATAATCAAGTTGATGCTTTTTGCTTGTGCATCGACAGAAGTTGGTGTAGTTGACTCTCTCTTTCTTATTGTTAGATTAAGACAACAATTTTGTTAACATATGTAAGGAATCCTTTCTTAAAGAAAGATATTTATGATCTCAAGTATTTTGGATAATTGCCATGAGCTACACATGCTTGAATGTGCAACAATGTCATTTTATATTGTGGGCTTGGTTAAGTGACCTTTAAAATATATTTTCTGAATGTTTCCATTTGCGATGAGTTTTGTATAATCAAGTTGATGCTTTTTGCTCGTGCATCGACAGAATTTTGCCTTTGCAAAGCTGCATGAATATGGAGTTGCACTCAGCTTGTGGTTGCTATTTGATGTTTGAATGTTGCAGGCGAGATTTGTGATCTAGAACATGTTTTTCCTCACTTATGCACACATTTTTCTCAAATGGAATTCTCTTCTTGTTGTAGGTCATGAAATCAGATAACAGCATGCTTGCCAACGATGTTCGAAAAGAGATGAAGGTGATTGCGAAAACTCTTGCTTTTATCATTTGCTATTAGCACACTTATAGTTAAACAATTACCAACAATGTGTGTAAGGACTGGCTTGTGATGCATGGTGCATTGTGTTTTGTGCAAATATTAGAGCTTACGGACAAATACTTAGAAAGGAATAGCCATTTCAACCATGTCCCATATAGAAAAGGTGTTAAGATACTTCTCCTCGCTAAAACTTCTGCCTATGTTGAGCCACCTCTTGCAAAGTATAACTAATCTTTATCTGAACACATTGAGCTAAGACTACCTATTTAGCCTCAACCAAGGTGATGAGTCTTGAGAATGTAGTGCTTAACTTTTTCATGCCTTTTCTTTTTGCAAGGAAACAATTTATCCAATTCTGTTAACCCAGCAAACCAAATACATCAGCAGCACCGGTTGCTGAAATAAAGAAACTTTAGCAAGGAGGAGATACAAGGGCCAATGTGTTTGGATCTTTGGGACCTCCTCTCTTCTCTTGAAGTCCTTGGCTCCATCAGATTAAGAACCAATGTCATCTCTCTGCTGAGCTCGATGAATGGGGTGGCAATAACGGCAAAGTGCCAACATCAGTAATAGGCTCTGAACAAATGTCATCGACAATGACAAGACCCTTAGATGGGCGAGAAGATCTAGTAGCAAATCTCCTTGTGGAATCATATGACTCCAAGCATTGCTATCAATAAGCCAAGGCCTCCTGTAAGACGAAGCATCCATTGAAGAAGGCTCCTCCAATGCATGGATATGAAGAAATGCAGATTCATGGGTGATAGCTAGTGTAAAGGTAGAGGAAGGCTTAGATGATTGAGTTCCATCCTACGCTCTTGGACGAAGGGAAGGGTACTTCTTTGAACATTTCTCCTTGAGATGTGTCGCCTTCCCACAGCATGGGCATCTAGGCTTCTCTGAATCGATGTTAGAGCCTAAGGAACTCTCCAAATGTTGAATTTGTTTCTCCTTTTTGTGATTGGCCTTTGATTCTCCTCCTTGTTCTTCCCCCCTTCTATACATGTTGTGAAAGCCTTTATGGAGTTGGATCCATTGGCTTCTACCTCTTTGAGACGCTTGTCATGTTGTGAGACAAGCGGGGCTAGCTCCTCCTATATAATAGTCTCTCAGGTCCTCCATGTAAGAAGGTTGGTATAGAAGACATCATACTTTGGAGATGGAAGTTGAGTCAAAGGAATCATTGCCATATCCTTTGAAGATATCATCTTGCTAAGGGATGTAAGCTCATCCATTATATCCTCCAACCGGTTGATGTGGTCCTTTATGGAAGGAGAGTCATCAAGATTGAGCATCTGAAGTTTCTTCTCCAAGGTCATCTGATGGACAAATGCCTTTTGCTAATACAAATAAGCAAGTTTTTTCTATACTTCTGTCATTGTTTGCAACCTGCATACATGCACTAGGAGAGAATCTTGTAGGTTCATGAGGAGGAAGGATCAATCAATCTCTAGGGTTGAGCCGATTCCATAGAGCTACACGATCCATCGTCGATCCCACTTTTGGTTCCTTTATGGGAGGTGTCAAGAATATACTTCACCTTGCAAGACGAAAGCGAAAAATTTGATCCATCTAGCTGGTCTTCTTTGGGCAAAGAAGGGAAAATGGGCACTTGCACTGATGATGCTATCATAGGCATCCCAGGGCTAGAAGGACGGGCCCTATAGAAGACATGAAGGGAGGGGAGAGGAGGTGGCTGCTCCGATTTGTGTAACCTAGCAAGAGATTGTTCTCCTTTAGAATGGGGCATTGATCTCTGAGCTTCGTGATGATCACATTGCCTATTAGAGGGAGTATGAATAGACTTGTCATCCAAGTCATCAAAGCCTTGGAACCAGTGATCCTTGCGTTTGAAAGGTCATGCAAGGGTGTTATGTGGGGGTAGTGAGGGGCATACCTATCACAACTATCCTAGGGTGTAAGGATGTGGTAAAGTGTAAACGCCCCGAACAACGTAGTATGCTTAACAATTATGATATTCGCTTGTTTTCGAGATTTAATATAAAAGAGAATGAACACTTAAAGCTGAAAATGAAAATTACTCACAAAATTACAGCCATGAAAATGTAAAAGTAATGGAGACAAGATTGAGGGTTGAAGATGGGCAAGCTCTCCCCCCCTCCCCGAAGGAATGTATTTCTGCTCAACCCAAGTCCCTTAGGAAAGAGCTCAGTTACAATCAACTTGAGAGTGAGGAGAAGTAATTCTCACTCTCACAAGATTATGCAAAGATGTACAAACACACATGCATTATCTATTATGCAATGATAAGAACTGATTTCTTTACAGTATAAGAGAAGAAAGAGGGGAAATCAGCCTTTCTCCATCGTTGATCAGCCGTACATGGATAGGGCTTGCTTCTTGTTGCTAAAATGGAAGAAAGAGCTCGAGAAGGAGGTGCTGTAATGAATTTACAGGCTTGCTGTCTTGTAAAACAGCAGTGATAGAAGAGGGAATATAGAGGAATTTGATAATGGAGAAGTGGGGGATGATGATGGGGATGGATGGGGCCAGTTTCTGGCTATCTGTGGGTGCTGTACATGAGTTTACAGCAAAGAAAAATGATGCTGAATGAAGAAAAACGAGCTCTTATTTTTAGGAAAGGGAGGAGCTAGTACAAAAGGGGAAAGTCGAGTAGCACAAGACAAGTGTCCAACCATATGTCATGAGATGTGACAAGTGGTGGGACACTTGGAAACTTGTGTGACACGTGTCTTGACACTTGTCTCTTCTCTATGGTCTTCCTTTTTGGGCTGAATACTATCAAGAATAGAAACAACCAAATTTAGTAAGCACAGTTAGAGTATAGAATTTACTATTTTTAGAATGACATCTCTATTTTTTAGGACTAGCATTTTTAGGCTAATTCGAGGCTCCTAAAATTTAGGGAGCTCCTAAAATTTAGGGACCTCCTAAAATTTAGGGACCCCCCCAATATGGGTGTCATATGAAAACTTTTTCCGTGTACATTGCAAAAACGGTATCAGAATCTTCATCTGACTTTCCTATGCAAAGAAATGTGCATTTCAAGCTTTCGGCCCACACATGCACATTGTACAAGCATTTTATGATCATGCCATCTTGTTGATTGTAACTGTCTGTTCTGGCGGATCTAGGCCACACTTTAAGACATCAATCCTTTCTATGTGCGAGTCTAACCCTGATATGCGTGAGTTCTGGTCACAGGTGCCCAATCAGGCCATATAGGTGGAAGTGTGAACTATCTTTTCTCTAACTCACCGTGTGCGTCCACCATAACCTGTGACCACTCATCAGTGGCCAGCTCCAATGCACTTTTCTTTATATCTAATTAGTGCAAAGGAAACAAATTTAATAAATCATTCTATAGACAAATTAATGAAAAAGGATACGAATTCTGTTTCTATAGAGTTGTGACATAAAGTGGGGTTATGTGGAAGGTATAATGTTAAAGGATAGCATTCCCCCTAATGATGCGCCAAGAGGTGGAGTGATTAAAGGGTAGGTAGATTATAGGATGGTATTTTGGGAAGGTGCTAGGAGTTGAGATGGAAGATCCAATCCCTTGTGTGCTTTGAGCAAAAGTGGAATGTAATCCAAGATTTTGGAATGAGGATGTGAGTAGATCAAAATGCGGAGAAGATAGTAGTGGGATGGGAGGGAGTTGAGAAGTGTTGTACTTACTCAAATGAAACAGATGGTAGAGATATGTGATGAAGGGTATGTATTGAGCAGGTCTTTGGGAGGGAGACTCCCTTAATAAGTGTGGTTGGGCAAGCCACCTTCGTATGCACACTTGAGAGAGTTTGGCTACGAGGCATTTGTGCACATACGCAAGAAACAACACAACAAATTGGAGCTAAAGTCCTGTAAATGCATTTTCCTAGGATATGGTGAGGAGGGTGAAAAGAGGTACCTATACGATAGTAAAGAGTGCCCAATGTATAGCAAAAATACTTGCTGCAAATGACCCTATAAATGCAAGGAATGATGCTGAAATTGATCACAAGACGTTGTCCATGATATACCACAGTTTTAGTGAGAAAATGTGCCATTAGAATAGCCAGAACACACAGGACAGCATGTTGAACCATTTAAATAGTAAGCTGTTAATGTAGATTTGCAGGTTGAATAGCCAGAAAAGACTAATTATTGGGTCCACAGGTCAACCACAAATACAAAACAGCCGGATATGTTTGTTCCTGGTGCAAATCATGTTGCTAATTATGTCATGTTGACAGATTGTGGTGAACCCTCATACTTCAAGGAAGCAATAGACAAAGAAAACAACAAGAAATGTCATAAAGCTATGCAATTAGAGATAGAATCTCTAAAGAAGAATGATACTTGGAATTTGGTGCGTTTTCCCAAGGGACAGAAAGTCCTACCATGCAAATGGGTTTACAAGATGAAGGTTACTTCTGGTTCTTCGCTAAAGTACAAAGCATGACTTGTTGCAAAGGGGACAAGTAGGAACATGGGATTGACTTTAATGATATATTTTCTCGTGTAGACAAGATGACTACCTTGTGAATCATATTGGGCTTGGTTGCATGTGAGGATATGGAACTCATACAGACAGATGTAAAAATTGCTTTCTTACATGGTGATTTGCATGATGACATATATATGTAACAACGAGAAGGTTTTGTGGTTGAGGGGCAAGAAAAAAATGGTATGTAAACTCAACAAAAGCTTGTATGGGCTGAAACAAGTACCGTGTGAATGGTTTTGTAAGATTGATGCATTCATACAATCTCAAGGATTCAAAAAGAGTCAACTGGATCATTGTTTATATACTAAGAAGGCAGCAGATGACAACCGTATTATGCCAGTATTGTATGTGGATGACATTATACATGCTGCTTGGTAGGGATATTCATGCTTTGGACACATTGAAGTAGAATCTACACAACAATTTTGACATGAGGGATCTTATGAGGCAAATCACATTCTTGGCATGCGTATACTCAAGGACAGATCGAAAGGTCTTCTTTATTTGTCATAGTAGGAATATGTATCCAAGATTTTGTAACATTTTAATGTGGAGGGGGGGAAAGCAATTGGCGTACCATTACCTCCATATGTAAAATTTAGTGCGGAGGACATCCCTACGTATGATGATGAAAAGGCTGAAATGGCCAAGATTTCGTATGCTTCAGGTGTGGATAGCTTGATGTATGCTATGGTTGCTACACGTTCTGACATAGCATTTGCAGTGGGAGTGGTTAGCAAGTACATGGCACATCTTGGTAGAAAGCATTGGGAAGCAGTGAAAGGTATCGTGTCTTAAGGACGCAAAGGATTTGTGCATCTACTTTGGAAAGCATAAAACATCTATCATCGGCCTTACGAAAGCAAACTATGGTTGTCGTGTTGACTGTAGAAAGTCTACTTCAAGGTATATATCTATCTTCATAGGGAGAGTAGATCAATCTATCTTTATTGTTGATCAGCAATATATGGATATGGCTTCCTTCTTAATCTTGTAATGAAAAAAGAGCTAAAAAAGAAGGTGTATAATGAATTTATTAGTTTGTTATCTTGTAAAATGGCAATGAGAGAAGGGAAAATTTTGAGAAATTTGACGACGGAGTGGAGGACCACAACAAAGATGGCTAGGACTAACTTTGGACTATCTTTAGCTGCTATACATGAAATTACAATTTAAAAAACTCATGTAGAATGAGAGAAAATGAGCTCTTTTTATAGGAAAAAGGGAGACTTAGTGCAAAGAGAGAAAGTGAAGTAGCACAAGACAAATGTTCAATTCTATCTCATGAGGTGTGATAAGTTGGTGGGACACTTGAAAGCTTTTGTGACAAGTGTTGTATTACTTATGTGGTCTCCATTGCCTTACTTTTTCAGGCGAGAATTGTCGAGAATAAGAACACTCAAATTTAGTAAGCACTGTTAGAACACAAATTTACAAATTTCAAAATGTTATCTCTATTTTTTAGGACTAGCATTTTTAGGCTAATCCAAGGCTCCTATAATTTGGGAATCCCCTAAAATTTAGGAAGCCCCCCAATATGAGTATCATGTGGAGGCTCTTTCCGAGTATAGTGATAGTGATAGAGTCCTCATATGAGTTTTCTATGCAAAGATATTTGCATTCCAAACTTTAAGCCTACATATATACATTGTACGAACTTTTCATCATCATGTCATCTTACTAATTATAAAAATAGTTACCTAGAGTTTCAAAAATTAGGAAATGGAAACACATTTCAAAGTTATGAAACGGAGTTTCGGCCCCGAGCCCGAAACAACAGAACAGGGAAATGGACTTTATGTATATTTCTAGGAACATTTTAATATTAGATATATATGAAGGTGCAATACCATTTGTAAGTTGCACCTCTATTCTAAAACACTTAAATCACTCAACAATATAGAGTATATATGAAACATTAGAAGAGTTTTAACAAGTATACATGATTCTATCAGTAACCAAAAATAGTAAGATAGTAAAATCACAATCTACGAGTTTCAAAAACTTTTAAGATCAAGAAACACTCAATATAAAAGACTGTAGTATACTATGAATGATGATGTCAACAGTGAACAATCATAGACTCGTATTATCATTTACGTCATATAAACTCAAAAATAAGAGCACTCAATTAAGGGATTGATCCCTCGAAACAGTGAAAAACACCAAGAAATCTGAGAAAGAATAGTTGCAAGTAGTGTGGACAAGAGAGGAAAAGGATTAGGTGGCTAAAAAATGAGGGATTTAGGGTTTGGGGGATCATGGACAGCACTAGATCTGCAAGGGAAAAAGTGAACAACAGCTAAGGAGAGTGAGCAGCAATAAAACAAGGTGGAGAGCAAAGTAGGCAAAAACTGAAAGCAAGGGGGAAACATGTCTAAATCGGGTCGAAACAAGAGTTTTACTAGCATTGTCTTGAAACATCTGTCCCAAAACATGCTTCGGATAGGAAACGTTTTGAGACCAAAACATTTCCATTACGGATAGTCTAAATTGTCATTTTGGACAGCTATGATTATAACTGTCTATTCTAGTGGATCTGGCCTACTCTTCAAGGAATTAATCCTTTCTTTGTACAAGTCTAATCCTGATATGCTTGAGTTCTAATCATAGGTGTCCAATTGGGTCATATAGATGAATGTATGTACTATTGTTGTTCTAACCCATTGCATGGGTCCAACATAACCTATGAGCACTCATCAATGGCCATCCCTAATGCACTTTTCTAGATATCTATTAATTACAAAAGAAAACAAACTCAATGGATAACTAATTATGCAAATTAATAAAACTGATACAAATTCTTGTTACTTGTGTTGTGACAAAAAACCTAGCTTGGACAATATGAAACATTGGGAGATGTGTTGGGCAAGTGCCAGTGGGTGCCTAGTGATAAGTCTTGGTTCTAGGCATTGAATGAACCCTTGGAAATGACTTGGTGTCATGGGGATTATAGAAATTAGATATTTAATGAGAAATGTATGGGCAAGTTTGCCAAGATGCCAAAAGAAAAAAAACATTCCTAGCATTTTTCATAGTTAATTATTAATTTTCAGCCTTGAAATACTGAAAATTAATCTAATAATTATTTTGGTGCCTTGAAAAATAATATGATTGGCCAATAATTAAATTGGCTAGGCAACTTCCATTACCGAGTGTCTCTGTGCCATCTTTAACCATCAGATTGGCATTAGGTACCATTAAACGCCACTTCTCTAGTGTCACCAACTAACACTTATGGCCAAATGGATGATCTAGGCCAATAACTCGCACCAGATACCACCAAGTACCTGTGCGGCATAACTTATAGCAACTTTTTCCTTTGACATCCCGTGATTTCCTGGAGTCCCGGGCTTGTAAATTTACTCTAACCCCAGTTACACCTCACGTGTGCAACGTTTACTTAACCATGTGATTAAAAATTAATCCACATGTTAAGTGAGGTTTCAAAAATACATGTTCTCATGATAGCTCTCCCCCTTGAAATCCTTGCAATCGTCCTCTGTTGCACTGTCAAATGCATCAAAAGCAAAGTACTACATTGAAATTTTCCATAGGGCATCATAGTCAACACAACATTGCGCACTGCTGTTCAACCATTCCATATACTCAACATATGCTGAAAATTACTAGCTAACATAACATAACATAAGACTCACAAAGAATCTCAAAAACATTGCCAGATTATCATGTGACACGTCCATTTCTCATGAGCTCAACTTATCTGGCAAAACCAGACCGTAGCATAGCATAACCGAGCATAAACCATGGCTAAAACATCTATGGCATTATAACATATGCTGTTGTCCATGGAACTACATGTAAACCATTGAAAACTGAGCATAATCTGATCATAAACCGATCACTTGCTGATCTGAGAACTGATCACAAACTGCTGCAAATGTGACCCCCAAACTGATCATAAACTCATTGCAAAAAGTGACCAGCAATCAATGCAAAAACTGATACACAATTGATCCAAAAAGTGACCATAAACGGCTCTCAAGCTGACCAAAAACTAAGCTGAATACCATTGAATATTAATGATCATACGCTGAAAACCAACATTCGATAATCAGCCCATGATGATCATTAACTGATGCTACACCAAGTATAACCAATGCCATGCCAAGTATAACTGATTACACCCCGAGCATAACGGATGCAAATGTACAATTTTAGAGCTGCAGTGAAAACCATACCAATCTGCATACCAAACATAGTGACTAGTACATTGAATAGTGATCTCCTGGCAAACATACTGTTCAGCTACAATATCTTGAATGTATGCTGAATACATCCAAGATCCACTACATACGAGGGTTGTCCATAACTAGAGTAGTGGAAGTGCTATCTTCCCCTTAAGCATCAGGCAATACTCCGGACCCTTGCTTTGCTGAACCTGACGGAGCCCGAACTAAAGTCGGCTCTAATTGAAAGGCATCTAGGTAAAGCTGTAACAATTGAGGATGGTCTGCCAAGTCATCCTTTTCCATCCATTTGGCATCCATTGGTGAATAATTCTGAAACTTCACTAAGTACCTCTTGGAAACTTTACCTTTGACCTTTCTTTCCTTGTGTGCCAAAATCTGCTCAGATACCAGTATTTCATCGAGCTCTTTAACCTTAGGTTGACTTTTAGCAGAGACATCCTCTTGCATATCTCCATGAAAAGGTCTAAGCAAGCTCACATGAAAGGCATTGTGTATCCGCCAATGTGGAGGTAATTTCAGCCAATATGCCACATTGTTGATCTTCTCCAATACCTGGAAGGGCCCATAGTATCTCATAGTGAACTTCAGAACAACCTTTCTTTTTCTTTCATCTTTTCCAGCTTTGCCTTTTCAAAACGCAGCAATACATAATCACCGTCTACAAAGTGCAAAGCACGTCTATGGCGATGAGCTGCTCTCTTTTGCTTATCCAGTGATCTTTGAAGTGCATACTTAACCTTCTGATAAGCTACATCCATGCTTTCCACATAGCGATCAAACTCAAAGATCGTATCTTTTGTGTGTAAAATAGAGGGTACTTTCTTACCACCCTCTACCACCTTAAATGGAGCTTTGCCCGTAGAACTATGCACTGCGTTGTTGTAAGCAAACTCAAACAAGGGCAAATATTGCTCCCACTGTGTCTTGGGGTCTAAAACATAGCACCTCAAAAGATCTAACACTGGAATTTGCTTCTTGAGACAGACCATCTGTCTGCGGATGGAAGGATGATGAGAATTTCAGTTTGGTATCCATATTCTCAAGCAAGTGCTTCCAAAATAGACTAGTCATCCGAGGGTCTTAATCACTAATGATCAACTCTGGCATACCATCATACTTAAATTGTGCCGCAAAAACAATCGTGCCATATGGTCAGCCTTTTTTTTCTTCCTCACTGGAATGAAATGGGCTTGTTTGCTAAACTTGCAAATGGTAGTCCATATCCTATCATTCCCTATAGGTGTCTTACAAAGCTTAAAAATAAAGTCCATTGCAATGCTCTGCCAAGGCCTATCTGGAATAGGCAAGGGCTGCAACAAACCCGACATCTTTTGCATATCATGCTTTACCTTCTGGCATACGATGCATGTCTTAACAAATTGTTCTACATCATGCCTCAAAGTTGGCCAATAAAAGAAATGTTCCACTGCCTTGATTGTGGCATTAATACCTCTATGTCTTGCATACAGAGGAGCATGACTTTCAGTGATAACTCTAAGCCTTAAGTGCTTTGTGACATAGTTGTCCATGCATCATCAGAAATCTATCTCTTACACAAAGTGTCCATGCCTTTGGCCATTGCAAAGCTGATTATAAACATTAGCAAAGTTCGAATCAGCTTCATGTTGCTCTTTCATGGCATCCAACTCAGTGTGATAAACCATATTGACAGTCAACAACTAAGGTTTATGTGATAGTGCATTACTTTTTTCACTCTTTCTTTGTGATGTGTTCCTCTTTCCAGCCCTATTTTTCAGATCTGTCCCGATTTTCGGCTTTATTTTCAGATTTACTCTTCTTCTCAGCCTTTGCCTCTTTAACATGTGACTTTGCATCATCATCGTGGAATCCTGCATCCTTCCACAGAGCAATGTGTCCGCTGTAGTAGCATTTTCTATAAGCTGAGACATGTTGGAAACAGTGGACTTAATGCAAAAATCCTTGATTTCTTTGGCAAACCACAAATATACTTCTCCACCTGCTCATGGAGGGATATTGTGCAATAAGAAGTAACTGGCAACAATGCATCCTAAAATTTCTTATTATATTGATCCAAGTTCTTGCAGTCTTTGGAATTCAACTGATTCCAAGCTGTCATAATGTCTACTTCAAATGTACTTGTCAACCAATTTGAAAACATTTGCTTGAACTGGACCCAAGTGGTAGGTGACTTCCCTTGAATAAGGAGTGTAGACCACCACTACAATGCATTTCCCGTAAAAAATGTGGTTGCCTTGCGTATCTTAGATGCCTTTGTGAAGTTGCCTCTAGAATAGGCTGGATCAAACTGCTGAATAAAAACAAGTGCTTTTAGCCTATCTTGTGTACCACTGAAAGGCTCAAACTTCACACTTTTGCCACCTTCATCATAGTCCTTTGACGAACCTATGGGAGTCAAGTTATCATAAATGGGCTACTGCAAAAAGGGTGCATTGCTTGTATATGCATGAAAACTAGCACTATCTGAAGCATCTACATGACCAGCACCAAATCCTTGGGCTCCAACAGTCCCTGGGGGTGCTGATACATATCCATATGGCCCGCTTTGTGCCCCAAGCATCATACTTATGTTGCCATACATGGGATTAGGCATTCCACTTGCATTACCTGGATACATTGGGTGTTGTGAGCCATGCATTGGCTACTGTATACCATATGGATTTGTGCCATACATTCCTGTATGCGGTACCTGTCCAACCATAGCATGAAAAATGGTACTACCACCAAAGTATCCTTGCTGTCCCATACTTGCATGTGCATAATTGCCTTGTTGTCCATGTTTCCATGTATTGACACTACCAAGTTGGCCATGCATTTGCACTTGCTGCCCCACGGATACCAACTGTTTGAGCTCATCAGGCATTTTGGGCTCTTCTAAAGAAGGTTTAGGCATTTCCTTCGGTTCTTGTCGCTGTCTCGAAGTTGTAGAAGTTGTCTTTTTCTCTTTGCCTTTGTTGTCCTTCTTTGGGGCATTTAAGAATCGAGTAAACTGGGGATCCTTTGCCAATTCAGCAAAAAGATTTGCTGCTGTATGCATTCGATCCTTGAAGCTATCATCAAATTCTTCAGCCCCTTGCTGGTCATCAGCCTCTTAATGCATTGAAGTGACAACATTTGGGTCATTTCCCTCATTTTCAGCATGGTGTCCATGTTGAGAACCATACCCAACATCAGTCATTGTGAAACCAACTTTCCTTCTTGGAATGGGCAATGATAACCTGATTTAAGAGTTAATTACAGCAATAAATAAATGCACATAAAATGAAATACACTTTTTACCATAACATTCTTGGACAATAGACTCTCTGTTGGCCCTAAAACTGGCTCCCCTTGCGGTATTTCTTTAGCTTTCATTCAATTGGAAGGAGTATAACTTGAGATTCTTCAATCTCCTCCTGCTAACCGATTGCTCTTGCTGTCATAAATGACGAGCAAGCCTTTTGGGTCATTTGCCCCTTGATTCACCCAAGACTTCTTCTCCAATTTGACCCTTGGCTGGCCAAATGCTACCCCAAATCAATTTGGGATGGGTTGGCTCTTGAAATCCCTTGATAATCTTCAATTATCAGCTGTTGATTTCAATCCCTTGAGCTTTCAATCTCTGGCACGGATCCCAAGGTGGCTGCTAAACCCTAATTTCTGCTGTAAATTAGGGTTTACTGCAGAAATTACAGATCAGCCCACCAAAAATGGCTGAGATATCCTCTGAATGGCTGAGAATTGCTGAGAATGGCTGAACATAGGCTGAAGGAGATGAGAGAATGCTGTAGAGAGAGAAAATTCTGAGATTTGTCGCGAAGAACTGATCAAATTCAGCAGCTGCCCTGCTGTACCAGCCCCAAACGGATGCACCAACAACAATAGGAGCATCAGAGACTGTGATCTTCAAGAGAATGTGCATCAGCAGCAATTGCCAGCTTCCCAAGGCTAAGAGTATGCAATCTCCATCACCAAAATGGTCTCCAATGGCTGGGAAATGACCCCAAAAGTTGGCAGCAACAGTCCAACACCTCTTTCCAACAGCTCCAAAATGAAAAAACGAGATTTTCCTCTCCCTTCAGCCCTATCTAACCTTTCCTCCACTTGCACGAGAAAGTTTTGCTGAGTGGCAGCTTTCTTAATCCATTTTCAACAATTTCCAGCCATTTAATTACTTTTCAGAATTAATTAATTCTGAAAATTAATTCAGCCCTTAATCCGTGCTCAGAAAATGGACATTGCCCATCCAAAAATTAATTGGCTATTGATGCTTTGCATATTGAAGCTTATGAAGCTACTAAGAGGGATGACAAGAAGAGGAAGCGCTTCTTTCGTGTCAAGAAGGGGTATCTCCGAGAGGATTGCAAAAAGGCAACTGCTCTTTGGAAGAGCAAGGGAAAGAAGGGCAAGGTCGACTCATCCTCAACTATAGACTTTGATTTCAATCATGAGGCTATCTTAGGCTCACAATGGCCTAAGAATCTATTTTCAAGTTGGTGAAGCCACCATCCCTCATGAGTTCCGGAACCAATGGGCGACTCTAAGAGAGTGGCCACCCTCACCAATTTCTTGATGCAGTGGACTCTAATGGAGGCTTTCTACATGCATCGATCAGTCTAATAGTTCCAATCCTAGAACCAATGTGCCTTTCAAGTCCATGATGGGAAGTTTGGACAATAAGCATTTTTTGCTCCTAGTCTATTCTCACATGGGGGACACTTTGATGGTGCAATTGGGGAAGGGGAATTCCTGGTCACAATATGCTGCTACATGGCATTAGAGAAAACCATCATAATTCGATTGTTCACTTTTTGTGATCATGGATTGAGTATGATAGACATCTGTTGAGAAACCACATCATTCCATATAGTTTCACTTCTTCATTGCCAATTTTGGTTTCAATTTCCAGCCCCAAAAAGGCTTTCTAGGGTCTTTCAAGAGAGTCAGAGCGCCATACGAGAGACTTCAATGGGCAAGACTTGAGACTGTTAGTGTCTATATATACAGCACCTCCCATTCATTCTTCACCTACTTCTTTCACTCAATTCATAATACCATCATCTCTCTCTCCTCTCCTCCCACTGTCTCCATCCCTATTGCCAAGCGCAAGTCTCCAACCTCCCTGGGTTGCGTTTATGGTGGCAGTGGCTTCTTCCTCTCTAATTGACGACCATCCCCTCATCATGGTGACAACATCCTGAGGATGGATTTCTTGTGTTTGACACCTGCCCTCCTCCAGTTCGCATCCACCACCATCATCTAGGCGTCAGTATTTTCAGCCCTATCCTCTGCGTTTGCCAATCAGGAGGTTGTATCCATTTGTGTTTTTTGCATCTTGTATCTCTAACACAGTTGGTCACCTTCATCTCCACGAAGCATCAGCATTTGGGTTATTCTATCTTGCGTTTGGTAGCTCACACCCTTAATCCATCAATGTTTTGCAACTTGGACCCTACTTCTCCACGTGGCATCACTCTTCCAGTTGGTACTTCCATCATTAGAGGCTGCTAAATTTGTGTTTTCAGTTTCTGGCTCTTCTATCTTCTCCAGCGTCACTCCCCAATAGCTGGTGTTGGTCTTCAGGCTTGCTTTTGCAGACTTAGAGACTCCTCATCCTCTGACAGTAGCCTTCTTGCTCCAAGCATCACCAATCGTCATCCTTGAGTTACTGATTTAGAGGCTCCTCTTCTTTGGCAGTCTCCCTACTCCAAGCGACACCTCATCATCTCTGCATTTGCAAATTTAGAGGCTTCTTCGACAATCTCCCTACTCCAGGGCATCCTTTGTGCTACAACACCCTTGTATCAGATTCACTTCATTATTTCATTTCATTCATCTAAGTTTCTCTTCTCTTCTCGTCTTAGTGTTTGCCATACACTTTGTGTTTCTCCCTACAAACCCTATTGTCTCTCTTGTTGCTCAACCATTTCTTGACATTGTATCAGAGCCAGAGACGCTCGGTGAGCCGCAAAGATCCTCTACATTAGTGAAGGCAAAGACAATTTGCAAGTATGATATCAACATTCGATTTCCTTACCATTTCTATTGCATCACTGGGAATATCTCTCTTCTCCCTCCCGTCCTCCCTTTTACACATTGGCACTACGATATCATGGAATCTCCACTATCAAACTACCTATCTACTAGGTGCTTCTATTGTGGCAAGAATGGTCACACCCCACAATAGCTCCTGCCAACGCACGCACTCCTGTTGGACCCCCCCATCGCACCTGTCTTCTCCTGCCTACTGCTGCGCCTACTCCCTCGTCTTCTGCTCCACCTCCCTCCCGTCTTATCCCTGGCACGACCCCCCCCCCCCCCCTCGGCTGAGGGCCTGAACCCCCACCTCCTCTGCCTTGGTCCTCCGTCTCTTTTGTACTGCAGCTCGACCTGGTTCAAAAGGCCCAACACCCGCACTGTGGCCATTGCGAATTGGCTTACTTGGGTGCCCAACACCCCTTCCCTTTTTTCACTCCAATTGCTCCCTCCCTTTGCACCAACTTGTCCTCCCCTTTCGGCAGCGCAGTAGCGTGTTTGGTAGGTTCTTAGCAAGGACGCGCAATGGAAAACTTTGGTCAGACACCGATGCGAGTGTCCCCCCAGTTAAACACCTTGCGCATTGTCCTCTTTGAGGAACAGCTCTTAGCCGTCCGTGCCATAGAGTTGGAGCTTAAAGAAACAACGATCTTTGGTCACGTAGTAGGTCACTCCCCATCCAGGGCCCAACTTCGGGATTGGCTTTACTCCACGCTGTGCATCAGCATAGCGCAGATAGTGGAGGCGGTTCTAATGGGTCAAGGGATCTTCATGGTTTGACTCACCTCGACTGACGCAGTCTATGAGTTACTGACTGGTTCACCCTATGCTTCCACGAAGGGGGTCATCCACATGGTCCCTTGGTATAGTGGCTTCACAGTGGAGGCATTTGCGCTTCACAACAAGTTCCTTAGACACCCCCTTCTTTTTCCCGGACTAGCGATATAGTATCGCCAGTTGGTGGAAGACTTTGGACGGCTCTTCGGCACTGTCCTTCCCGCCTCTTTCGCGGACGCAATGACAGCCGCAGGAGTCCCAAAGGTATGGGTGGTAGTGAAAGAAACCAAGAATATTCCATAGTTCCTAGAGATTGAGACAGGCAGACACTCCTTCAGGCAACAGGTCATTGTGACTAGGCAGCCAGAGCATTGCATGTAATGCCATGACTTTGGGCACCAATCAGCAGAGTGCATGCGCTTCGGAGCTAGGGCGGCTTGGCCAACAAGCCCACAGGTGGATGCGGATGGTTTTACACAAGTACAGAGACAACAGAGAGAGAGACAGTAGGGGGGGCCGCAGGCAGCTCCTCAGACACAACCATGGCAAGAAGGAGAAGGGCGAACGTTGTCCCCCGGCAAAGCACCACGCGGTCCCCTCTCTCCTCGCTCTATCTGACAGGTCCACAGGTCTACACATCCACCCCCTACAAAGGCATCACAGGCTGTATCACCCGAGGGCCCACAACCCCCATCCCCTCCCCCCCTCTCACACCTGCTAAGTGCCTCCGACCACCCTACTATCCCTCGATCCTCCCCCTCCCCACCATCACCCCCGTCGACCAGCCCCCTATCCCCACCCAGTACAGGTGACCATTCCCCTACCCCCCCCTTCCACAAGAGGTGAGGAGCCCCAGACGCTACCATCCTTCACCCATCGGCAGTCTAGCATTCCCTCCTCCCCTCTCACAGCCACTAATTCATCCATCCATGCCGCTTGTTACATTTTCCCGAGACAGGCACAACCGCTACCACATGAGTTTTTTTGCAGTGGGTCGTGGTCTTACTTGATAGTTGCGGAGTGCGGAGTATTCCCACTACCCTTGGAGGTGGGAATCTTCATGGTACGTAAGTCTAGGAGCGGCAAGGTCCATCTACTAGCACCGCCGGATGGACCAAACTACGTCTTCTTCCTTCAGACCTCTCACACAGGAGGCTGGACGGTGACTCAGATAGAGGAGGAGGTGAAGAGCTAGGTGGTAGACCATATCTCCTAGTGGATGGGAGAAGGTGGACTAGCACTCTTCTCCCAGCAATGGCCGGGTTGCATGATGGACATCAATTAGTGGATTGGGGCCGAGGTCCCTCATCTGAGTATTATCTTTCAAGTCCCTCCGCAGTGGAGAGCGCCGATGGATGTGATTGAGTGGCCCCTGGCACAGACGGTGTCATGAGGACATGTATTTTTGAAACCTCACTTAACATGTGGATTAATTTTTAATCACATGGTCAAGTAAACATTGTAGACGTGAGATGTAACTGGGATTAGAGTAAGTTTACAAGCTCGGGACTTGAGGAAATCACGGGATGTCAAAGGCAAAAGTTGCTATAAATTATGCGGCACACGTACTTGGTGGTATCTGGTGTCAATTGTTGGCCTAGATCATCCATTTGGCCATAAGTCTTAGTTGGTAACACTAGAGAAATGACATTTAATGGTACCTAACGTCAATCTGATGGTTAAAGATGGTGCAGAGACACTCGGGGATGGAAGTTGCTTAGCCAATTTAATTATTGGCCAGTCAGATTATTTTTTAGGGCGCCAAAATAATTATTAATTAATTTTCAATATTTAAAAGCTGAAAATTAATATTTAACTATGGAAAATACTGAAAAAACCATTTGGGAAGGCTGCCCTTGTAAAAAATGCCCATGCAAGACTGAAAAACGTCTCTAGAGACTCGAGAGAGGCATTTTTATAAATTCAGCCTGCAAGAGAGAGGAAGGGGATGCTGTTGGTCTGATTTGCAGCCATTGGAGGACCTTCTGATACAGCCAAGGGCAAGAGAAGACCAATCAACAGCAGAGGTGACAGCATCTACAGACTGTTGAGATGGGGCGGCAGTAGTAAATGACTGATTTTCTTCAGTTCTTTGCATCTACAAGTTGTTGTGGTAAGGCAGCAGCTGCATTTGACTGATTTTTAGTCATTCTTCGCGACAAAACTCTGAACTTTCTCTCTCATCTCCCACCCATTTCGCAGTCTTGCTCCGAAGATCTCAGCATTTGAACCCTTGGAGGTTGAGAAATTGCAAATTTTTTTGCTGAATTAGGGTTTAGCAGCAGTCTTGGGAAGCATGCCAAAAATTGGAAGCTCCAAGGCTTGGATTCAACAGGGTTGGAGGTGAATTTTAGCTAAATTCAAGTGGAGGACAAGCCAACTATTGAATTTGGGGCATTTTCATTGTCCATGAAGTGGGTGAAGGCCAATTAAGTGCCCGAATCAAGGGGCAAAATAGATTGAAGACTTGCTAGTCACTTTGGATAGTAAGGGGAGTTGAAATACCGAAAGGGATTGGGAGAATCCCATTGTAAATCAACTTCTTCGTCAATAAAGCTAAAGAAATACCGAAAGGGGTGCTAATTTTGGGGCCAATCGGGTGTGCATTGTCCAAGATTAGTAGGTAAATCTGTATTTTCAGATTTGCATTAATTGTTTAATATTGTAATTAAGTTGTAATTAGGGATTTACGGGGATACCATCAAATCCTTTGAATTGGTGGGCCCATGGTACTTGATTGCAACTTGGGACTATTGCATTATTACTGAAATTGTTCTCAGCAGTGAATTATAGCAAGCATGTCTTCACGTGGTGATACAGGATCAAGTGAAGAGGATGCATCACTCCTTGGTCAATCACATGGTGAAGGGGAAAATGCAATGTGTCATGAGGATGTGAAAGTTTGATTCTTTGCTTATGTTTAATTGACATTTGATTAAAGGATTAATCAAATGTGCAATTAAAAGATGGACATGTGAGGTGCAAGCTACTTTTTCACAGTTGAAGGCCGAAGGATCCTGTGAAAAAGATGGGTTACCGATAGCAGAGTTTGCATATAACAGTGCCAAGCACTCTTCCACTGGATATAGTCCATTTATGTTAATGTATGGGTTTCAGCCCAGAGCTCCTTTTGCAGTAGGACTGCATAAGGAAAAGGTTCAGGCAGCTAAAGATTTTTTGGAGGATATGAATAGTATGTTAAAATTTGCTCAAGAAAATATTAAAAAAGCTCAAAATCGAGCTAGAGCATATTCAGATCCTCATCGAAGAGACATCTCCTTTGAAGAAGGAGAATTGGTCTATCTTAAGGTGCCTGAACAAACTAAAACTATGAAAAAGGGACATTGTCCAAAGCTTTCACCAAGGTATTGTGGTCCTTTCATAATAATTAAAAGGGTGGGAGAATTGGCTTACAAGCTCCAACTACCTGCTGGTAGTAAAATACATCCAGTTTTTCATGTAAGTAAATTAAGGAAGAAGCTGGGTGATTTGGATAATATAATCTTAAATGATGATATTGAGGAGTTATTCTATGACCAATCTAATCTACATGAACCAGAAAAAATATTAAATGTTCGTAATAGGCGAACGAGGAATACTATTTATCAAGAATGTTTGGTTAAGTGGAAAGATTGTTCAGAAGAAAGCTCAACATGGGAGCGAGTAAGTACTTTAAAGAAAAGGTTTCCCGATTTACAGGTAGACCTTCCAAGTATCGTTTTCGAGGACAAAACCGATTCTTAAGGGGAAGGAAATGTGACATTAATGTGACATTAAAAGTGATATTTAATGTCACATTAAGGTCATAAATGTGGAATGTGACATTAAAAGTGATATTTAATGTCACATTAAGGTAAATTTAGGGAAACATGCATGAGAATGACCGTCCGGGCTCTTGGGCGCCCGAACGGGGTTAAGGGGAGCCTAGAGAGTAAGGGAGTCCAGGAATAGTAGGACTCCAGGAAGTTGACGGCTGGCAAAGGGATCAGGTTGGAGGGCCAGCACTCATCTAGGTGTGGCTGGGAGGTGAAGGATACTCGTGCTTTCCATCGTTTTGAGTTTTTCTGACTCTCCGTCAAGGCAAAAATTGTAACAAGTTACACTTGTTAGATTCTAGGTGAAATTTTGGTAATAGTTTTGCCCCTAGGACCATTAATTGGCCATTAAGTGTCAGTGGTGACACTAGGGACTAGGCATTAATTAATGGATTAATGCTTGTCCAAGGGTCAATTAATGCATGGGACCACTTTGGGTTGCAAATAGCTTAGCCAATTAATTTTTGGATGGACAAGGTCAATTTTTTGGGCATGGATTAAGGGCTGAATTAATTTTCAGAATTAATTAATTCTGAAAATTAATTAAATGGTTGGAAATTGCTGAAAATGGATTAAGAAAGCTGCCACTTGGCAAAACTTTCCCATGCAAGTGGGGGAAAGGTTAAATAGGGCTGAAGGGAGAGAAAAATCTCGTTTTTTCATTTTGGAGCTGTTGGAAAGAGGTGTTGGACTGTTGCTGCTAGCTTTTGGGGTCATTTCCCAGCCATTGGAGACCATTTTGGTGATGGAGATTGCATATTCTTGACCTTGGGAAGCTGGCAATTGCTGCTGATGCACATTCTCCTGAAGATCACAGTCTCTGATGCTCCTATTGTTGTTGGTGCATCCGTTTGGGGCTGGTACAGCAGGGCAGCTGCTGAATTTGATCAGTTCTTCGCGACAAATCTCAGAATTTTCTCTCCCTACAGCATTCTCTCATCTCCTTCAGCCTATGTTCAGCCATTCTCAACAATTCTCAGCCATTTGGAGGAGATCTCAACCATTTTTGGTGGGCTGATCTGTAATTTCTGCAGTAAACCCTAATTTACAGCAGAAATTAGGGTTTAGCAACCACCTTGGGATCCGTGCCAGAGATTGAAGGCTCAAGGGACTGAAATCAGCAGCTGATAATTGAAGATTATCAAGGGATTTCAGGAGCCAGCCCATCCCAAATTGATTTGGGGTAGCATTTGGCCAACCAAGGATCAAATTGGAGGAGTTGTAGGTGAATCAAGGGGCAAATGACCCAAAAGGCTTGTTGGTCATTTATGACAGCAAGAGCAATTGGTTAGCAAGAGGAGATTGAAGAATCTCAAGTTGTACCCCTTCCAATTGAATGAAAGCTAAAGAAATACCGCAAGGGGCGCTAGTTTTAGGGCCAATAGGGAGTCTATTGTCCAAGAATGTTATGGTAAAGTGTGTATTTCATTTTATGTGCATTTATTTATTGCTGTAATTAACTCTTAAATCAGGTTATCACCACCCATTTCAAGAAGGAAGGCTGGTTTCAAGGTTCCATTGCCGGGACACATCAAATCTCTTGATTTGTCGGCTTGAGGCACTTGATTGCAAGCCAAAGCTTTGCGCTTGTGCTAATCTTTGTGCTCAGCTGAGAAATTACAGCAAGATGTCTTCATACAGTGGGATGCAATCAAGTAGTAATGATGCCTCTCATGATGCACATTCACATGGGGAAGAAGGAAATGCAATGCCTGATCTTGGGCAAGGCACGAATCGGGAAATGGAATTCGATGATGCATTTAAGAATCGAATGAGGGAGGAACCAATTGGCAAAAGATTCTCAGTTTACTCGGTTTTTGAACCCTCCTACGAAGGACAACAAGGGCAACAAGAGAAAATCCTCTTCTAGAACTTCGGGATAGCAAGATGCACCAAAGAACAAGCCAAAGCCTTCTCAAGATGCTCCTAAAGATGCTCATGGTGAAAAGCAATTGGTGCCAGTTGGGCAAGAAATGCAAATGCAAGTTTATGATGTAAATGCTAATCCTATGGTTTTTGGACAGCAAGGTTTGCATGAGAATTTGGGGCAGCTAGCTTACTTTGGTGGTAGCACAATTTTTCATGCTATGGTGGGTGAGCGACCGAATGTGGGAATGTACAGCATACCTCCCCATAATTTTTAAGCAACCAATGCATGGCTTGCATAACCCAATGTACTCGGGTATGGCTCATGGAATACATAATCCGATGTATGGCGGCATCGATATGATGCCTGGTGTGCAAAATCACACATATGGGCAAGCATCGGTACCCCTTGTGCTTTTGGGGCTCAAGGAATAAGTGCTGGTCATGCAAATGCTCCGTTTAATGCTGGATATCATGGAAATTGCCTCTACACTAGCGGATACACTATGCCTTTCATGTGAGCTTGTTGAGGCCTTTTTATGTTGATGTGCCTAAGGATGTATCTGCTGAAATTCAGTCCAATGTAGTGGAGCTGAATGAGATATTGGTATCCGAGCAGATTTTGGTACATAAAGAAAAAAGGTCAAAGGTAAAGCTTCCATAAGCTATTGGGTGAAGTTTCACAACCGTTCACCAATGGATGCTAAATGGATGACTTGGCAGACCATCCTCAGTTGTTGCAGCTTTACCTTGATGCCTTTCAGTTAGAGCCGACTTTGGATCGGGCTCTTTCAGGTTTAGTAGGGCAAGGGTCTAGAGTATCACCTGATACTCCAGGGGGAGATAGCACTTTTACTCCTCCAGGAATGGACTACTCTCGTGTATAATGGATCTCGGATGTATTCAGCATGCATCCAAGGTACTGTGCTGACAGTATGTCTGCCATGAGGTCACTATTGAGTGCACTAGTCACTGTAGTATGTATGCAAATGGGTATGGTTTTCACTGCAACTCTGAAACTGTACATTGCTTTTCTCATCCACATAGAACTTCATTGTCTCTTGAGCTTTATGATGTCCTTGCATTGCTTTATAAGGGCCTCCATCTTTTATGATCATGAGAGATTGATTATCGAGTGCTAGTTTTCAGTGTATGATCATTAGTTTCAATGGTATTCAGCTGGTTCTATGGACAGTAGCATGTGTACTGAATGCCATTGACAATTCAGCCATGGTTTCGGCTCGGTTTATGCTTTACTATGGTTTAGTCAGCACTGTCGAGAAACAAGAGTTTGGGATGCATCCGATGAGTTTCTGGCAACAGTTCTGGACTATTGTTGAGCTTTATGCTATGTTTATGCTGGCTGAAAATTTTCAGCAAATGGTGGGCATATGAGATAGTTAGCCAGCAGTGGCCAATGTTGTGTTGACTATGTTTCTTTGTGGAAATTCCAATGCAATATTATTTGCTTTGACACATTACAGTGCAAATGAGGACGATTGCAAGGATTTCAAGGAGGTGGTCTGTCACGAGGACGTGAAATTTTGATGCTTTGCTTATGTTTAATTGACATTTGATTAAAGGATTAATCAAATGTGCAATTAAAAGATGCACATGTGAGGTGCAAGCTACTTTTTCACAGTTGAAGGCCGAAGGATCCTGTGCAAAAGATGGGTGTCAAAGGCAAAAATCGTAACAAGTTACATTTGTTAGATTCTAGGTGAAATTTTGGTGTCAGTTTGCCCCTAGGACCATTAATTGGCCATTAAGTGCCAGTGGTGACACTAGGGACTAGGCATTAATTAATGGATTAATGCTTGTCCAAGGGTCAATTAATGCATGGGACCACTTTGGGTTGCACCTCCTTTGAAATTACAAAAAGCAAGCCTCTAGAAAAACACTTCAAGGTGATTGCTTAGTGCTTTAAGTGTGCCATTAGTAGTAGAACATGGAGGTGCATGAGATTGAAAGAAGATTGGAGGAGTTAGGAAGATACCTAGGGCTCTCTTGGTAAAAATAACTCGAGCAAGAATTCAACAGTTCAACAGTTAAAACTCAACATACACAAACAGTCAAGAGAATACAAAGAGAGGAGCAACAATGAAGTGAATGTAGTGAAGAATCACAACAACTAACACATGAGACTTTATCTAAAGCTGAAAATCCAAGTTGCAAGTGTGCAGGGTTGAGATGAGCAAAAACATATATTTTACCAGCCAGTGGTAGTAGTTAGCTTACAAACACAAGGTGAAATTAGTATAGCAGCAAAGAAATGCATTTCTTTGAGTTTAAAACTTAGGAAATGTTTCTTGAAGTAAGAAATATTTTTGATAGTTAAAAAATGTCTTTTTTTTTGAGGGGGAGTTAGATCCAAAAACTTTTTTTAAATTTTTTACAAAAACTATTGGGCAATATTAAAGATCATGATGATGATGAGTAATAACTTGTGAGGGCTCAAGATTTTGGATGAGAGACTTACTTTTTTGAGATTTTGTTTAGTTATTGGACTCTTTCAATCTAGTATCGATCCTTGTCTTGAGAGCTGATTATTATACAACTTTAGTCTCATTTATGAGTTATTTATGATGTATAATGATTCATTCTGGATTTTGACATATTATTATATTGTTTTGGAATGAGAATCATGATGTTGCAACTTGATTTGGTCCATATTGTAAATGGGCTATTTACATGTTTATTTAAATTTTCTTTGTGTGATATGTATGAATCATAATGTTTGAGGTCTGAACCATAGTATAGCTTTTTCAAAGATTAACTTTGACATAATGGATCATGGATATGTAATGTGCTGTTCTCAATTGACTCTCATGTATTATCATTAAAGCTCTATTGGCCTTTTTTTTGTTTAAGAGAGAGTTCCATATAGGTTTAAAACCTCTTTACCTAGTTAAAAATTAAAAAAATCCCTATATGAGAAAACCAACGTTTCTTATTTTAGCCCCTCTTGAAAGAAACTTACAAAAAAAGTTTCTAATATTTCTGTTCTAAACGTTTCTAATGTTTCTGGATGCTATAGAAAGCAAGAAGACTCCAGCATTAGAGAACACAGACTTTCAGACCTGAAAACTGTAAGAAGCAGCACAAAAAACCAGCAACCAACACCACAAGAACACAGGGACTCAAAATGCATGGACAATGGCTTCCATAAGATGAAGCATGAGCGGTATAGTACAATGCCACTAGGGTGCTGACACAATGATGACTAGTAGTAGTGCCTCTAGTCTTTCTCTTTCCAAGGATGCAAGATGATGGGATGATACAAGAAATAAGAGTAGCATATGTCTGGAAGTGTGAGGTAAGACATGAGACAATAGGAGAATCTTAAATGGGATGCCCAACTGCCTCTTTTAGGTTTGCAAGTAATGAGAACCTATTCATTAAATCCATGATACACATTAAACTAACAATATGGCCATGAATTGGAGTGGACTGTGATCCAAGATTGATACGAGATGACAGACCAAAACTATGGCCATTGCCCAAAACATGGAGCTAATCTCTCAGTTCATGGGTGTGCAGAGTTGGGTAATTGTTGTGTGAACAAGAGAGTTCTCAACCTTCTAATCACATGTGATCTTTTGGATGATGATGTGGAGGGTAGTAAGTAATTGAAAATTTTGTCAGTGGTTCATATTTAAATTAGTACACATTTACACTTCTAGGCATGGGTGTTATTTATACATTCTAGCCTCAACTTTGTTGTCTGATCATGTGGGTCATTTTGAATATTATTTGAACAATGTGTAGCAGGTGCCAGGCATGCATTTTCATCTGTGGTTGTGTCAAATAGTTGTGCCTTATTTTTACATCTATACATTCGCCCAACATGTATCTTAATAATTGCAGTTTGGTGAGGTTAAAATTTCTTTTATTGCAGAAAAATCACATGTTGAAAGAAAACATCTTCAACAATTTCCTAACTTAACAAAAAAAATGCAGGTCCTTAACAACAAACTTTTGAAAACAAAAGACAGGAGAAGCAAAGGGGACATACGGCGCGAGTTGCGCCATCTGGCCAAGGAAGAACGAGAACGACAACAGCAGGCTGTGTCTGATGTCATAAAGGATGCCAGTGTTATTCTCACCACATTGACTGGGTCCTTATCCCATCAATTGCAAGACACTACGTTTGATGTGATTGTTATTGATGAAGCTGCACAGGCTCTGGAGGTGGCATGCTGGATGGCCATCTTAAAGGTAAACAGGGTTTCAAATGTACAGTTCCTAAAATGACTTTTTAAGGCGCTTTAAATAATTGCAAAGGCTATTTAAAAATGTTTTATAGGGGCGCAGATGCATTTTGGCTGGGGATCACCTGCAACTTGCTCCAACTGTTCTAAGTGTTGATGCTGAGAGAAAAGGTTTAGGAAACACTCTTTTTGGACGCTTGGCAGACTTATATAAAGAAACAGTGACAGCAATGTTGACAGTCCAGTATCGCATGAATTGCCTAATCATGGAATGGTCTTCACAAGAATTATATGATAGTAAGGTAGGGTCCTTACCCATATAGACACAGTTGCTCCAATTATCTTCTTGCTATCAATTGTATGCGGTTCATCTTGATTTTGTTTTGCAGCTTGAAGCCCATGGAAGTGTAGAAAATCATTCTCTTTGTGAGCTTGAAGGAGTGAAGCAATCTTCAACCACAGAAACCATCCTTATTCTTGTAGACACTGCTGGGTATCCTCTCATTATAACAGTGTAATAGATTGTACTTGCAAAGAAACTTGTTTCTTTTTTTAACATAGTTGAGATATTATGTTTGGTAGATGTGACATGGAGGAGAAAAAAGATGAGGAAGATAGCACCATGAATGAAGGGGAGGCAAAAGTAGCGTTAGCCCATGCAAAGAAACTTATTGAGAATGGTGTCAAATCTTTCGATGTTGGTATTATCACTCCATATGCAGCTCAGGTGATCTCTCTTTCTTCTCTATCCTTCTTCTGTTTAAGAGGAAGTCACATTAACAATGTGATATGCTGTGGGTCCTCACAGTTGTATACTTGATCATTGCTTAGTTGCTGAATTGTAACTGATTTCACAGTCAGTTTTGAGGGGATTACTGTCTAAACTTTGATACATGTAACCTTTAGAGCACCAGAGAAGCTCCCCACCAAAAGTATATTTATACACGCTGGCTTCACATGTTTTGGTAGTTTATGCCACAGTTGGAGCATAATAACTGAAATATTTGCCTTACTGGTACCAAGCCTGGGCCACACATTGTGGGGCAGGTTATAACAAATTTGTGGGAAAATATATAAAACTTCCTTCATCATCGGAGCATAAATACTCAAATCTTTGCTTCACATTGACCAACATTGGGCCGAATTATCATGCTATGTGCTGTGCCAAATTGTTTTATAAGAAAAGCCCCAAGGTCACAAATAAATATTGTATTTGTAGGACAATCCACGAGGTTAAAAATGAACATTGTATCAGACATACTTCCACTTACATAGCATATGCACATACATTTCTCTTTGTTCTCCTGTTGACTCCACCTATCCATGCACCTGTACCTACACATCATGGTAAAGTAGGGTGCAAAGAGCAATCAGAGCATTTCCAGCACTAATTGATCACCAACTTGCTTGCACAGTTTGCAAATGGGGGATGACCTGCTCATGGGAGACATTCGACCTTTTATTGCACAACTTCACAATCAATAAGGCAGGGAGGGAGGGAGATATTAATGTCTCTAAAGAGGCCAAAATTCCCTGTGAGATCCAGACACTTAATACAACTGATAGTGTTGTTTGTCAATGAGCGCAACGAAATAAAATAGAATAAGGGCTATGAAAATATCTACAACACTGGCAGCAAATGATACTGATCAGTTGGGCTGCTGCTCTTTCCTCTGGGCGAAGATGTCCATCATGAGGTGATCCATGATGGAGAGGCCACAGCTACCAAGAAGAGGGATTGTGAAACAAGGAACAGGAACGGGGAATGGCACAGGAACAGGAGGGCCCCGTTCTGGGAACAGGGAGGAAGTGAGACATTGAAAAATAGGTAAAATTAGGAAACTGTCATATCCAAGGAGGTTGCCGGGTTTCCTATTGATCTCTTAATCCAGCATAAAACTGATATCATCAGCAGCTGTATTAAAGATTCAATATTTTGTACATGGTAATATTGAGAGGGAATCAATATCCTTTTCTAACCTTGCCTCAACATCTTAATTATAAGTAGTGTCTCGTAAGGCTTTCTATATCACTCTCACCAATGAGTGATTAGAAAGGGATAGTATGTGACAAAGGCCACCTTGTCTTTCTGAATGCTTATAGAGCATGTTCAATTTCACAATTGTTGTATGACATCTTCTAACTTGTTATACTCTGTTGAGAAATCTCATTGGTACCATTGAGGGTTGCTTTTAACATCAAACATGCTCCTAACATATGAAGCTTATCGCTAGGGATTGGATGGTGCAGACTTTTTCTGATAGACAGGAAATGTTGTATTGAACATTTTAGTTAGATTCTTAAAGTATTTGGCAAATCTGATCTGAAGATTCCAATTCAATCAAACATTGGCTCTGAGTTTTCAGTTCCTACATCTGTTTTCCTGCTGAAAACAGACAAGGATGAACGCCTTCTATGGTATCCTTTGCTTAGATTTACTCATTTTTGGCCAATAGTTAGTAATCGGCCGTGAAGAAGCATGCTTTTATGTCAAGCTCTTATTGTTGAAAGGTGAAGCTTTTTGGTCCCACTTGTTTTCTGTGCTGGCATGTGAATGAAAGAAAAAAATCAATGACTGCATAGAATGCCAAGCTGAAGACTGATTGTCGTTAAGTTTGCAAAATTTACAGGCAAGGCCAAAAATGAACGTTAATGAAAATTTGAAGCTATGAGTGAGGTTGAGAATACTTAAAAACAAAATTGTCTGTGACAAGATAATATTCTAACGAGTGTTGCTGCTAGTTGAGTTTCTTAGGTTAATCTTTTGAGAATCATGAGGGGAGAAGAAAAGTTTCTGAAGGACGTGGAGATAAGTACAGTGGATGGATTCCAAGGTAGAGAGAAGGAAGCGATTATCATCTCCATGGTCAGGTCAAATAGCAAACGTGAGGTATAGCAAAGATTCACTTTTATTTCTTCAAGTAACACAGTTCTATATCAAAACAACAAACAAATTTTGGTCTTGAATGCTTCCTTAAACATAAGTCTTTGTTACATCTTCATAGAATGGCAGGCTATTTATTTTCTAAAGGGCTTATGGTTTGTCAGACCTCTGTCTTTGCACGAGTACAGTCCATATATCAACAATAATAGCTATTGCTTATTTTTTGGTGGCATTTGCCTGTGATGTTTGAATAGCCTTCATGAATGTAAGAGATGCAGAAGAGGATTACTAGATGTTTGTTTTGGAGATATAATTAGGCAACTGAATGAGTGAATATCTGATTCATTCAATGTTTCTGAGTTGATAATATATGGAACTCCTCTCACAATTAGGGGTTCCAGTGTGCCTAACTCAGTAGAAATAGCATTTTACTTGAGAAAAAAAAGAAATTGCCAGCGAAATTGGGGGCAATCAAGGTGCATCAATGTGCATAACTGGATACAAATGCATTGATGTGCATAAGTGGATAGAACAGTGGGGTGCCTTGACAAAAAATCATGATGCCCAAAAGGATCTGGACACTATCAACTGCCTTTTAGGGGACATTTTGGAAACATAATGAATATGGAGAAACCCACATGCAGTTGGAGGGATATATGCATAAGTAGAAAAGTAAATGAGGGGCAAAAGAAGTAGCCCCTTCTCAATTCAGAAATTGCTGAAAATTCTGCAAGAAAATGCTCCAAAATACGGACCATGGATGGAGAAAGAGTAGGATTGAAAGGTATGGAAGGTGGTGCGGTCATCGGGAAATGTAACATCGACGTATTAATCTGGGACTTGGAATTTGGATAAAAGGCATATAAAAAGAGGTAGTATTGATCTTATAAATATTGTGTAGTATAAGATACTCATAGGATGGCTGTAGAGATCTCCTAAAGACTCACCAAAAGACCATATGGTTTCAAGATTCCTGAATGGTTCAAAGAGCTTAGAACTTAACTTGCAAGAAGTGCCCCAGAGGCAGCACACCTACCAGACATTTGCATGGGAAAAGTCTTCACTTAAGTGGAAGCTTACTTTTCCATAGGCTTCTTAGAATCTCACTCCACTAGTATATGGTCTTCGGTAATGGTTCAAAGAGCTTAGAACTCGACTTGACTTCACTTAAGTGGAAGCTTTTTCATAGGCTTCTTAGAATCTCTCTCCACTAGTATACGGCCTTTGGTAGATGCCAGAGAGTTTTAACATGATCTCATTTGCATGGTGAAGGAATAATATGTTGATCCACACTTTTATAGTTGCAAACTGTCAGGGTATTGGGCAAGCCAACCCCAATTAGCTAGTCTAAGACTCTAAACTCTAGAGCAACTAGAGGAACTAGCTCAGAAGGTTTGACAAGTTTTTTGACTTTTGTACAAATTTTCCTATAATGCATGCCTGGACCAAATTGGCCAGAGATGACAATACTGCAAATTTTGACTCAATAATCACATTTGACACGAAGCTTTTGCATAACCCAACCATCAGTTGCTTTTAAGTGATATTCTATCCTGAAGGATACCCCAAATGTTAGACAATGTGATCATGAGGGGGAATCTCACTGGGCCAAAGGAGACAAATAGGTTCTTGGATGGCAAAAGGTTCTTCAAATAGTGCGCTCTGATGAATGATTGGCATGGAATTACCTTGGGGCAAAGTGGTATAGCAGACCATTGTATGTGGGAGAGTACCTTCCAATCAACACAACTACTACCCCCCAACGGTCAACCCCCACCAAAGCAGCACAAAAACCAAAACCCATCTAGCCACTCATGCACGCATGCTGGCATGCATTTGCATGGGTGTTCACAAGCATAGTGCATCTGCAGAAGTGCTGAAGTGTTCATCTCCTTGCTTTGAGTTAATCATACCAGGTTCAGGTAGCTTAAGAATGCATTCCGATAGTAGTCAATGCATACTGATTCAGAACAAGAAGTTGATATACATACTACATTCTCTTCTTGCAGGTGGGTTTCTTGAGCGATAAAAGGCGAATGAATGTGGCTGTCACTCGTGCTCGTCGCCAATGTTGCATAATATGTGATACTGAGACAGTGAACAATGATCGGTTTTTGAAGCGGCTTGTGGAATATTTTGAGGAGCATGGAGAGTACCTAAGTGCCTCGGAATATGTGCAGTAAGTTGCAAGTCCAATGCCTCAGAATATGTACAGGAAGTTCAAAGTCCGATCTTATCTGCACGAATTTGTTGGAGAGCACAGTTTGATTTCATTCTAATAAATGAAGTGATGCTGTGCAGCTCTTGTAAGGCAGACCAAGATGGTTTGCGTGCTCGCCCACTTGTTATTACATAAGACCTCTAACCTTCATATATTCGAATTCCATTAAGGTGTAGCACGAATTCCATTAATGTTTATGGTCAAATAGACTCCTCCAACATGCATTGATGACCCGTGGCTTAATTGTTCGAGCGTGTCTACATCATTCGACCAACCTTTATTTTCTTACAGATATTTCCATAGCTTTGATAATAATTTTCCAACATTTGAAAATTCTAAGCTAGATAAAAATGGCCGAATTCAAAGCATTAACAGTTCATGTTTTCTAAAGACGTTTCTAGAATCAAGATTTTGTAGTAGCAGAACGTCGGGCTTGTGTGCTGTGAGACCGTAGGAATGAGCCTCCTGACTTCCTTAAGATCAAGGATCCGTCGGGCTTTGAGGTGGTGGTGGAGCTTAAATTTTCTCCTTTCCCAGATGCATGCTATAACTGTTGTGAGAATGACCATTTTGCCCGAGATTGCCCCAAAAGAATGCAACAGCAAAGCAGTACTGTCTCTGCAGATGGCAATCAAAGTCAGGTGCAAGAAGTTAAGGTCCAATCTGAGCCACCTAAGGGTAAAGACTCTGAGAAGGGAAAGAAACAACCGACAGAACCAGCTGACAAGCCACTTGGCAAGTCCCCCAGAGCACACAGAACATTGAGGCTGACAAGGAGAAGACATCGGTGCAAAAACCCACCAAATCCACACAGGTGCAGAGGAAAATGTCCCGCCAATGAACGGCTGGACTGCAGCTAAGACCAAGAAGAAGCAGACCAAAATCTCACTCAAGAAGCTGGCTCGCAAACCTCTGGTTGACCGTAACATTTGCGTGACCATTGAGGGCTTTGAAGACATTGACATTGAACTTCATGAATAGTCTTCGTATAAACAAACACTCATCCAAGGCGACCCTGCTTTCCTGAAATGTGAGGGGGTCGGCTAGCGATTCAAGATGGAAGCGATGCATGAGGCTCATCAGATTGCACAAGCCTTTGATCGTAGCTCTTCAAGACGTGAAATTAACCGAGGAGGATGTTGGTAAGATCTCTATCCCAGTATTTGCCATTTTTGATGACACTGGCACGAGGCAAAGGTGGGGCCATTCTAGCCATCAAAGATGAGCTTTGATGTCAGCTTGCATGGGAAAAAGGAGATGGCACCTCTGTGGCTGCTAGGGTTACCCTTAGTGGTGAAGAGCTAATCCTGGCTTCCATCTATGCTCCCAACATGTCATCCAGAAGGCAGCATCTGTGGGAGTGTTTGAAGGAAAAGCTCAAACCCACTCCGACCCTGCTTACAGGGGATTGGAACATGACTCTTTCTTCAGAGGATCGATCGCATGGAACTGGTTCTATGCTGGCAACAGAAAGAGCAGCGTGGGACACTGACTTTGTCTTGGTCAACATGGACCTTGACAAAGCCTATAATACAAGATGCTGTGCTCAATCTCACATTCTCCATTGATCATGCTATGGGGCTTGACACTGACTTTGTCTTGGTCAACATGGACCTTGACAAAGCCTATGATAGAATCAGCTGGAAGTTTATTATGTCCACACTGCAAGCCTTTGGCTTTGGCCCAGCCTACCTTGGCATGGTTGGTGCGCTATTTAGCAACGCTTCGGCATGCGTAATGGTAAATGAAAAGCTCTCCCAACCCTTCCCTCTGTGCAGATCCATCAGGCAGGGGTGCCCACTGGCACCCCTCTTCTTTGCCTTAATTACTGACCCCCTTTTGAGACATATTGACAAACAGGTGGTGGCAGGCACTAATAAAGGACTTCCCCTTCCTGATGGTTCTCACATGGCGGCCCAATTTTTCGCTGAGGACAATGCTAGCATAGTCCTGGCTAAGAAGACATCAATAGATAATCTGATGGAACTTAACCAGGAATTTGCTAGCTTGTCGGCTTCCAAGATTAATACTGTCAAGACAGCTTCTCCTCCTAACCTACAATGGGCCCTATCCTTGGCTTTTGCAATATGGGTTTAGATTGATCAAATGTGGAGAAATCATAAGATATTTAGGGTGCCCTATTGGTGTAGGTCTCTCCACTAAATGACGCTTTCAATGGTTTAAGGGAAAAATTCAGGGAAAGTTTGAGAAATGGGAGAAAATTCAACTTTCACTAACTGGGAATTCAGTGGTGGCCAAGGTGATCTTGACCTCTTTCACGGTCTTTATGGCTTCCTTGATTCCATTTCATTGGTCTTCTTGGGAGCAGCTAGACCGGATGATTAGAGACTTCCTATGTAAGAAAGATGGCTCCAAGGGCTATGCTCAGATACCGTGGTCCACTCTTACTGCTGACAAATCAGATGGAGGCTATGGTTTGGAGTCCTTGTATCCTAAAGCTTCGCGATTGGCACTCTTGACCCTCATAAGAATCGACAGTGCTCAACCTTGGGCAAGCCTTTTGAGAGAATGGCTTAGCGTAGCTAAACTTGCTGGTAAAGAATGGCCTGAAGCATCTTGGCATGATATATTAGGTGGGAATCTAAAGATTAAAGTACCCTAGTCCAAGGTGGCACAAGATTTGGCACAATTATGGGACTCTCTTGAGAGAAATGAAACTCCATAATCCCCAAATGCGAGAGGATGGCTCGCTACCTCTCAGCATTCGGCTCTCCCCCTTTCCTTGTGATCCACCCTTGGTACCCTATCATGAACAGCCAAGACTAGCAAGAAAGATTTGCTCTAAAAGGTCTGAAGACATGGGCATGTGATGCAAGTTCCAATTCTTGGAAGGATATGCCCACTATCAGGGACCGGTTTAGGTTTAATGAGTTGGAACTTTAGTGGATCATGAGGCTGATGTCACGCCTCAAGCCTGATTTTCCACCACCATGCAAGCCAAAGTGCACCCATCTCCTTAAATCTGTGGTCATTGATGCAGGCATGAGAGCCTGGACTGTGAAGAAGCCCAAACAGATGTATGGCTCATCTACTCAGGTAACCATGCAAACTTGGGCTGCATGGAAGTAGTTTCCTCACTCTCGAATGTCAACTGGAGAAGGACTTGGAAAGCCACCAGATCTAACCACTTGAATACCCTCCTATGGAGGTTGGTACTAAACAAGCTCCCTGTTCGGGCAAGACTCAACAAAGTCCTTAAGCTCCCCCCCCATTATATATGGTGTAGAAAGAAAGAAGAGACAATCACTCACCTCTTTTGGGAGTGCCCTGTTGTTAGACCGGTTTGGAATACCATTAGGTGACTTAAGAGCAGCCAATCTAAAGGATTTAGTCACTATGAAGATTGCCCTATTTGGTGATTGTGGACCACTTGACAAAGCCTCACTACTGCTATTGGATACCCTAAGAGCAATTACACTCAAGCATATTTGGTGTCTGAGAAACAATGCTGTCTTCAGATGAGAAAAGATTTCCCTAGCAGAGGACATACTTGTCTTGAAAGATCGGATCTTAGTCTTTTTGAAAAGAATCAAGAACACCCATTGGGTCTTTCGGCTTTTTTGTAAAAAATTAGATGTTGTGGCTTAATGCCTTGATGCATATCCTTTGTATGTTGTAATTACTTTACTATAAATGGAAATTTACCCGTGCATTAGAAAATAAAAGATTTTGTAGTTGGAATAACATCATTAGATCTCTCTTTTGCAAAATATAAATATAAATCACAACTTTTGCATATTGAATCAAAAGATCAGAGATTAATCTATCTTAATGGCAAAACACCCACCTTGATGTATGCTTGTGCCTCTACCATATTGATATATGTTATTTTGGTTATTCTTTTTTCCTTATATTAGATGTGATGTATGTGGGACTATCTCTTTAATATGACCCTTTTGAGTAACATTGCATTAGGAATGAACCTCTCCAATATCTTTACCATAGGAATCAACTTCTCCAATATTTTTACCACACACTTGTAACCTTCAACTATAAGTTCTCAATGTGTTTTTATATTCTTTCAAATATGCCTATAAAGTGATAATAAACATGACATATTGTTAAGAGTCCTTGGATTTTACAAATTTTTCTAACTCTATATGAGTCAAGCTTCTTATAAAGTCTTATTGAGTGTAAACTTTTAAGCCTAATTTTTGATATTTTGACAAAGTATTTAATTGATGAAAATTAGCCATTTAAGACGTGCAAGATCCATTATAAATTTGCACTGAACGTTATGTAATCTACCCAAGGTTTTAATGTAAGGTTTTGCTCTAATGATAAGTCTTGAGCGAATAGTTAGTGTCACCTTAACACTTGTTATTCTAAGCCTTAGAAATTTTGTAGCTTGTGCTATATACAATGACCAAATATTAACTCAACTTTCATGAAACAAAAATTTCTCAAGGAAAAATATAGAAAAGTGCTTGATAAGAGAAGGGTCATAATCTTTTTCCATACATGAGTGATTACATCCTTTATAGATATATTTATGGATTTGTATTTCTTAAATTTTGTGCTTTAAAAACCATGAAAAGCATCATTTTTGGCTTTTTACTTTTCTTATATGAGTGATATGCTTTTGGGCTTAAAATGTTTAATTTTCATTGAATAATTTTATCTTTATAAAAATGTTTGTGTTGCCCTTAGGTTTTGGTATGAAGGTTATAAAAACAATAAATAGATTGGTACATGAGTGTATAATAAATGCAGCTCTCTTTAATATCATACTTATCAAAAGTACAAGATATTCATTTCTTGCCATTTATTTGCGAGAGACAATATAAGTAATGCTATACATGGTTAATTGTGTCATGAGTTATTATTGTGGCAAATAAAGAAATGAAAGTTCACAAAACAAACATATAATATTTTATTTTCATAGTATTAAAATTAAAAATGATGGTAACATTACCTAGGGGTTAGAAACATGATGCTTGATTATGTGGTGAATTTATACTAAATCAATGAGATGATTCAAAATACCTATGTAATGCCTCATGTAGTAAATCTATATATATTTTATGAAAATGAGGTAGCCATGGGTCTTCTTTGAACATTAGCTCATGCGAAAAATTTGAGTCCCTTGATTTTAATGTGGTTGTGAGTGGCATGCATATATTATATAGTCATAGGTTGGAGTTAGAAATGGCTTTTGAACCCTTTTGGTTATTCAATAGAATGATTTTTCTATTTAACGAAGTATCCATGATATTGAGTATATACTCAAGCAATGGTCTAGCTATGGTAAAAAATAACTTTGGGTAGTGATATTTCAATATCGTCCTCAAGTAGTACAGGGTCATCTACAGAGGTAACTTTTAAGAGGTTATATGTAATTTTATATCATAGAATATGTGGGAAAAGTCCTAGTTTAGGCTTTAAAGCTAAGGTAATCTATTTTTTAAACCAAAGAAATCTTACAATTAGTTAGCAAATAAATTGTATACGAATGTAATGAGATACTAACACATGATTGTTTTTTGCATATATCTTATCATCATCATTACAATCCAAGGTGGCTTTGTAAACTTGTTTCTTTGCTCTAGAAAATCCAAAGCTCTATGCAAATCTATGTGCATTCATTTTGCTTTATACAAATGATACATTCTAGAAATCAATACATTCATTTGGTCACTTGTTAATTGAGTCTCTTTATCATGTTCTCTTTTCGTATTACAATGATTGAAAAACCTTGTGAGCCACCCACATGCCAAAGGAAGTTGACTAATGAAATCTAACACATTTTCACCATTAGAGCATAAAGGCTCTGTCGTGGTGGTAGTCACAATGACACATACCAATGGAAATTTTCCCTATGAAAAATTTCCTATTTGGATCAAAGCTTACTACTCTTTTGCTCTATACTTTGAAGACTATACCATAAGTATATTTTCTTGATTTCTCTCCTTGGAATATTTTACTTCTACTTAAATAAGTCATATATGTATGAGGCATGTGAGCACAAAGACTACGAAGATATTGTATCTAAGATCATGTAATTAAAGTGTTTGTAGGAGTTTGTACATATGTAGAGCACATCTTTTTATGCCATGATATTGATTTATTTATATTTCTATCAGATTTGCATTCTGCAACTTAAAACATTGCACTTTTGTTTTCTTTTGCCATAGGGCCAATTTTGAGGCCAAATGGGTCTTATAAATTTGGATTAATTTTTAATCACATACTAACTAGATGAAAATATTGAAGGAAGGACATTATTTGCTCATTTTTCTCTAATTTTAGGGATGAATTTGCATTAAATAATGGATGCATCTCTCTCTTTCAATCTCTTTTTCCTTTCCTTTTGTATTTAGTACACCATTCTTAAAAAAATTAACTAGGACCTTTAAAAAAAGGTTTTTTTTTTCAAAAATTTTAAATATGATAATTTATTGAATTTGATTAAGTTTTCTTCTTGAGCTTCAATCATTTTATTTCTTGGAACTTTGTATTTTCATATATTCTTTTGTTGTTTTTTTTTGTTTCTTCATCTTCATTATCTTCTTTTCATCTCTCAATACGAGGATTGACATAAGCTCAAACACATTGCTAAGCTCTACTTCCTTGAAGAGATCCCAATAAAAACTTTAAGTAAGCTTGAGCACATGGATAATGTTGAGATATCAAGCTCTACATGAGCTGACATCCACTATGCACCTTGTTGATGTGGCATGATATTATTTAGTGGCATGTTAGATGATTGATATGATGATACATAAGTGATTTTATAGCTAGACTAGACCCATGTAGTCCATCCTTGGTTAGTGCGCATTCACTGTGCCACCTCTTCTTTCCTTAATGGGTTCACACTTAGTGACCATGTGTACATACACTGTGATAATGTAATGTTTCCATTACTTAGTTAATTTTAATAAACAATGTGCGTATACATTTTAAAAATTGATTTATGTTGAAAACAAAATTGCACATTTAACAATAATTGAGGAGATATTATGTGGAAGAAAGACTTGGGAAATCCTCCTAAGACAAGCTTATCAAAACTATGTTTGTAGTATATAACAACAAAAAGAACTAGTCTAGTGGATAGTCACTTGGCAATTAAGTGCACTTGGGTGATGACACTGTCGAGATGGGTGACCTCTCGAGAAGCTTTTCCTACAAGCTAGTGGGAGCTTCTCTCATGCAGCCAACAGTGCCAACAAAGCCTTCGTAGTTTGTTGCCAAGTATACCAAGGTCTATGCCTTGGTCACTGCCTTGGTCATAAGCCTTGGAGTGAAGCCCGCTCAACGATGCGACGTGCGGTGCTCACCGCCCGTCCACTACGCGGTCATGGTCACTTTTTTATATTTGTAAATTTTGATCTTTATGTCCACGCTACGTTTCAAGAACGGAGCCCCCTCGTTGACATCATCGATGATGTCATCGAAAATGCTAAAAGCAAGTGTTTTCTCTTTTACCCCCTCTCCCTCCCCCTCTAATTATTATATAAACAAGGATAGAGCGTTATATCAGAAGAATAACTTATGCAAAAGTCTCTCTGTTATTAACGCGATGAAGCTCTACTGCAATCAGTTGAGTCTCTCTCTCTCCACACCTATGTGGAAGTACTGCTCAATTCCATCAAGCTTCTTCCATGGCTCCCAAGAGACATTGAGATATTGAGGGAGGTCATGCTCGAAGAGCTTCCCAACACGAGGAAGTAGCTGCTGCCTACTGAGGGAACTCAACACGAAGTTGAAGCGCAATCGGAAGTTACCCTCGAATCCATTCAACCCGAAAGGACCAGTTATTCCATAATGAACTGAGGTTGTGGTAATACCTCGCAATCATGATGGATGCCTATGGTTGGGTGGACCCGTTAAGTCGAGTAACTTTCCAACACTAGATAGAGCTGATTAAATTGTGACCCTCCCGATATGAGTAGGATTAGTTACCAGGTTTAACACCGTTTTAGGGGGATTGGAGTTGAGATTTTACCTTATAGGTAGGGGGATCGAGTTACACTCTTCCCCATCTCTCACTCTCTTTGAACCAAGTGCGGTGTAAACCTCACTCATGCCTTTGATTGATTATAAAGTGGTCTTTCTTAGGTGGGCGTTAGATTGCTGTTAGGGGTGACTTGTCTATGCTTCCCCTGTGAAGTAGAACTGAGATTCCCATATTCAACTAAGTCCTAGGTTTCCCATGGGGAGATTGGATGGTGATGTGCATGGATATGAATTTCGGTCGACTACTAAGAGGACTCCCCCAATCTGTTGGAGGAGGCACCTCACAAATACTTTCACGCTAATCTTTTATCATATTATAGGGTTAGTTCTTTGTGTGAAAGAAGATTCATGATATCCTTATAGACGAGTTCTTGACTACCAATGCATTCAAGTCATGACACTATGGTGAGGTAGAGAAAATCCAAATGTATAATATGGTGAGGTGCCATGGAAGAAGTCAAATGTATAATTTCTCTTTCATTTTCTCTCATGTTTTGTTTCTCTATTTGTATGTATAATTGGAACATGATTATTTTATCATTTGGATTGCAAGAAGCACAAAACTCAATAAGGTATTGTTTGGAATATTAGAACTATACTTTTTCTTTATGTTTGCATTTGCAGTAGTTTTAAAATTCTTAATAAACAAACATTTGATAATTATTAGATGTTGTTCCCTTTGTCTTCTTTCTCCTCTTACTATTACTATTTATCTTTCTATTTCGTGTACTTGTACACATCTTGAGATGCTATTTGGAGTACAAGAAGTAAAAAAATGAACAAGCTATTGTTTGGGATATTTTGATAATTTTTATTTCTCAATATTTGCATTTGCAATAGTTTAAGATTTCTTGATAAATATTTTTTTAATTGTTATAGGCATTTCACTCTCTTCCCCCATAAGGGGATTATTGAGCACTTGAATACAACATAACAAGATTCTTAAATATATCATTAAAATTATCTTCATATTCTCTACATATTCTTTGTTATGCAAGAGATTTATTTGTCTCGTATATCCTTGTAATGGGGATTTTTCAAAGGATTAACCAAGGCATGAGCACTATACCACAAGAAATATTCCCTTCTTGAAACCTTTGAAGCTTGGATCATAGCCAAGAATCCCAATTGCAATATACTTTTTAATGACTAAAATCTTGCCTCTATTTGAGGGTGTGTAGGAAATCCCAAAAATCAAGATAAAGTTCTTAGTACATATTGTGGCAAGATGGAATTACCTTAGACTTGGCATAATAAATCTTCAACATGTTTAGATTAATAATTGGTAAGCAAGTAATGGAAAATTACAAAATCCACCTCAAATCTTAGCCCACCAGGTTTACCTCTTTAGTATTTTTAAGTCAAGTTTTATTGACATAGCCATGTCCTCAATAACTCCTCAATATTGCATGTCTGCTTGTTTACCAAGTTCAATCTTCTTGTAGTAGTTAGTTTCCAATATGTGATGTCTAGTTGGGTTGACTAGCTCTTCCTTGTAGACCAACAAGCATACAAACCCAAAAATAGAATTAATTAAACTCAAACTTCTATTAATGGAATTAATATTCCAATGTTGCTTTGCAAGCTTGAAGGAAGCTTCTATAATATTTTCTTTACAATCCTCCTTTTTTTTGTAGAATCGTTTCTTGAGATGAACACGGTATAGAAGTCTTGGATACTTTTTATATCTCTAGTATTCTGTTAAAGCTCTAGAACTCCTCATGGAAGTATAATATATTTGACAAGATAACATGCTATGTGGTGAATGGTGGATTAAAGATTTTCCTAGCAATGTTAAAGCATTAAGTTTTTCCAACTTTATAAGGGAAGAAACATAATTTTGCAATTACAGATTTCTCCATTGACAATTTCTTCTCCAATATGAGTGACCTACTATCATATTCTCTAATGCCAAGATTTTTTAGGGGCCTTACATGACCATGTGGTGTGGTTGATATCTTCTTCTTCTTCAGTAGGACAAAAAATAATCCATGAATAGAGTATATTAGTAAAGTTTAGACTTGAAACTCAATTGGACCCTATGCCGTGCGTGGAGACAATCCGATATTCCTCCACACTGTAGAGTCCAAGTGCAAAACAACAAAATTTCTTCAAATTTTATATGTTCTAAGAATAATCACTATATATTGATATAATGATTAATATTGTAGACAAAGAAATGTAACAATATTAAGTAGTAAACATGAGAAATACAAATGCATATGTGAATCCCTTGCATAAATCCTCCATTAAACAAATTGATACCAATGGAAATGTGAAGATACTCTAAAACTAGGAATAGTTGTAGCATGTATCCATCTATTTCTCTTGTAGGCTAGCTTTCTATTTGGGAAGTTAAATTAGTCAACAAACTCTTCTTTGTAGATCAATAAGCATACAAACCCAAACCCAAAATAGAATTCATATAGCTTACATTTCTATCTATGAGATGAACAATCTAATGTTACTTTGCAATATTCAAAAGCTTATGTAGTCCCTTGTTTAGAGCCCTCCTTTGATTGTTGACCCTTCCCTAAAATGTATAGTGAATAAAAGACCTTGACTTTGAAATTACTTTTCCTTAAAGCTCCGAAAATCCTCCAAGAAGTATAATATGTTTGACAAGATGATATTTTGTGTGTTGAATGGTAAATTAAATATTTTTTGGACATTAATTAGGGAATAAGACTGTTTATAAAGTAAGAATAACAACTTCTCATCTAGGAATTCCTTTTTGTCGGAAATTTCTTCTACTACATAATTGTTCTCTACACCAAGATCCTTTGAGGCTTCTATATGAACTTTTATTTCCTCTCCAATGTCTAGATTTTTAAGGGGTTCTCTATAACCAAAGAGTATGGTTGCTATCTTCTCGTTCTCAAGGACATCCATTTGTACTTCAATGAGAAGAACCGTCTAAGCATAGGGCAACTAAGCAAAATGTGGACATAAAATTGACTCGGACCCTATGGCAGGTTGGGAGGCACTTTGACACTATCAGATTGCCTCCTAGCATGCCATAGGAACTAGGTGCAAAATTACATAAATTTTTTATATGTGACATATTTGAAGACTTGCCACCACATATTAATTTGCTATGAATGCTATATATAAAAAGATATGGCATTCTCGAGTACAAAGCATGAAATTTTTAGTAACGTAAGGCTAGCATTGATATTCTCATGGACATGTGTGGCATTAATTGCTTGGAGAGAAGGAGAGTTGTTTGAGCTAATACTAGTTACTTGGAGAAGAGATAGTTTTTAAAGCTAAAATTTGAGATGCAAGGCAAACACTTGTAGAAATGTGATACTTCTTGATGTAGAATTCTTTTGGCTAGAGATTTTGATCATTATAAGGCCATGGATGAGCTCAAAAGGCCCATTCCAATCCTTTTGAGTACAAACATAACCCCATTCCAATGATAAAACTTCAAGTAGATGAAGACAAGGATGGAGCAAGTAGAGGTTAGGAGCTACATGCTCTCCTCCCCTTCATTATTCTCCTCATTATATCTTAAACTTCAAGTAGAGGAAGACAAGGATGGAGCAAGTACATGCTCTCCTCCCCTTCATTATTCTCCTCATTCTATCTTCTCTTCAATCTTTTCTTACAAGTCTCTCACACACACTTAATACAACCAGGTATAAAGCTTAGGCTTGTGCCTCATTTCTCAACACTCCCTCAGAATGAGCTTGCAAAGGTAATACTCCAAGTGCACTCCTATAATACTCAACCTTTACCTAATGCTGTGGTAAAGATATCAACAACTTGGTCATTTGTTTTGACATGGACCAAGTTAACCTCTCCATCAATGACCTTCTCTCTAATGAAGTGATAGTGCACTTCTATGTGTTATTTCCTAGCATGGTAGACTGGGTTCTTTGCCAACATAATGCTGCTAATGTTGTCACAATATATGATGAATCCACCATCAATTTCAATCCCATGTCGCATAAAACCAATCTTAGCCATGTTTGCTCACATGCTGCCAATGCAATACCTCGGTACTCAGCTTCTGTACTTGATAAAGCAACTGTAGGTTGCTTTTTGCTGCTCCAACTTACCATGGTTGATCCAAATGAAAATGCAATCCCACTGGTGGATCTCCTATCCATAAAATTACATGACCAATCTACATTAGTATACCCAAATGAGGTAGGCTTTATTCCCATCTCATAGAATAAGACAAATCCACTTGTCTTCTTCACATACCTTAGAAATCTCCTCATTGCATTCAAATGTGATTTACATGGTCTTTGCATAAATTGGCTAATCAATCCAACAAAATGACTCAAATCTAGCCTTGTAATGGTTAAGTAGATAAGACTACCAACCATCTTTCTAAACATAGTCACATCTTCCACATATTGCCCATCATCAATCATTTTGATGTTCTGATATCCAAGGGAGTATCCACTAGCTTACATCTTGTCATGCCATACTTCTCCAACATCTCCAAGGAATACTATCTTTGTACCATCCAAATACCATGAGGTGTATCAATGACCTCAATGCCCAAAAAATATCTCAATAGACCAAGTTCCTTTATGTCAAATTCCTTATGACGACCATGCTTACCTCATCAATCTCCCTCCCTCTCTCAAGTGTACCTGTATGAGGTCATCAACATAAATGATAGCCACAACCATGCCATCCTTTGTATATCTCACATAGAGCGAGTAATCAACCATACTTTGTTGAAATCCCATGTTGCCCAAGAATTTGCTAATCCTCGCACACCAAGCGATTCATATATCCTTCAAACTAATCCATGTACACTTCCTCTTCTAAATTCCCATTCAAGAATGCATTTGTCACATCCATTTGATACAATTTCCAGCCATATATAGAAGCCAAAGCAATCAATGATCTCAATGTAGTAGTTATCTTTGCCACTGGACTGAATGTCTCCTCATAATCCGATCCATATGTTTGTGCATAACCCTTTGCAACCAGTCTTGCTTTATACCTTTCTAGAGAACCATCCCATTTGCACTTGACTTTGTACACCCATTTGCAACCAATTGATTTCTTTCCATGAGGTAACTACACTAAATTCGAAGTCTTGTTTTTCTTTAATGCATCTATCTCCTCATCCATAGCTTGTCTCCATTCTTTGCTTTCCACTACTTCCTCAAAGCAAGTAGGTTCCACGTGTTGTACATAAGAAACCGTATAAGAATAATGCATCTTCATGAACCCATTATATGTCAATCTATCAACAGGATATCTAACCCTTTCTGATCTCCTCAACTAAGGTGCACTACTTGGAGTCTCAACTGCTCTTGCATGTGGTGGCACATATTTTCTTGCACTTCTAGTACTTGGAGTTTTTACATGAGGAATGCCATACTCATCATTGATAGATTCATCCTTTGAACTTTTAGCCATAGGTCTCTTGCATTTTGCAATTTCCACACTCTTTTGCGAACTCCTCAACATGCCACTCATGGACTATAGCTGTCACTACTTTCTGCATTCTCTTGAGGTCCAGACATATCTTCTAAGTGTTGATTTCCAAGCTTACCATTTTCTAAAATTTTCTTCCCATGAACATCATCATTGCTACTCTCATAAGAATCCAAGTCCACTGCAATCTTGGGCTTGTACCATGATTCATAATCACTAAATCTGACATCCTTGCTAATGTAAACTTCCTTAGTCACTAGATCATAGCATTTGTAACCCTTCTTCTCATCAGGATATCCAAGAAAGATGCATTTTATAGCCTTTGGCCCCATCTTCTTCCTCAAATAATTAGGAACATGAACATAGCAAACACATCCAAAAACCTTGAACTAGGCAACAATGGGTGTCCTACCATACATCTTCTCATACAGTGATACATGATGAGTCAATGCTATAGGTGTCATGTTCATGATATGTATTGTAGTATGCACTGTCTCTGCCCAATATGTCAATGGCATATTCATTTGGTTCATCATTGCCCTAGCAATCTATGCAATGATACAATTCTTTCTTTCTGCCACACCATTCTGTTGAGGTGTGTACCTACATGTCACCTGTCTTTTGATTCCATGATCTCTCAAAAAATCTGACAATTCATATGACATGTACTCTCCTCCATTATCAGACATCAAGCATTTTATGTAACAACCAAACTATTTTTCAACCATAGCATTTTATGTTGCATGAAATACACCCAAGTCATTTTGCTAAAGTCATTAATAAAAGTGATATAAAACCTGCATCTCCCACACAATGAGACATTTTGACATGGACCCCAAATATCAAAATGCACCATTTCCAAAGGATAACTAATGATTCTCCCCCTCTTTGGAAATGGTAATGTAGCTTGCTTGCTAAACTGACAAGCCTCACATACATCATTATAATTAACATAACCAAAATGGGGCAAACCTGTTTAGTTTGCATTTATTCCAGTCTTTGCAAGTTTATATGACCAATTCTCCTATACCGTAATTCAACATCCTTATCTTGACCATGCTCACTTTCAACATACATAGAATTTTGAATGACAGGAGTACTTGCACCAAAGGCAAATAACTTGCATTTCTTCTTTCCTTTTGCAATCAATTTGCTAGGCCTTCTATTCCAAAATTCCTCAATGAAACATCCATATCTATTGAATCTCACCTGCATTCCTTGGTCTGAACTGATGCTAAGTTCTTAGTGATTGTAGGTACATAAAGTACATCCCCAAGCTTATTTTCAACTCCATCTCTAGTGACAAGTGGCACACTACCAATATGAGTAATTTTATGCAAAGTATCATCCCTAGTAGCCACATATTCTTTATTCTGCATTTGCTATTTTGTGTCAAACCACTCAACATGATGAGTCATGTGATCTGTAGCCCCTCAGTCCAAAAACCAATCATCCTCACTGGGAGGGTGTGTCATGCTCCCTAATACATGTTCCATGGCAAATAAATGGTCTCTAACAAAGCCACCTCTAGGTCCATAACCTGCACCTCCATAGCCACCTGCATAATGGTCATATTGAGTCCTTTATCGACCCCTAGGCATAGCATTTTTCTTGTGATAACATTCCATTTCAAAATGTCCATAATTCTCACAATAATTACATGCACCATCTCTATGTGGAAGAGTAGATCATCTTCTACCTCTAGAGTAAGCTCTCCTTCTGCCTCTAGGCATGAAACCACCACGACCAAAGGTACCTCAACCACATGAAAAGCTATCACCACCATGCCCATAAGATGAGCCTCTAGCTCTAGATGGGCTGCCATTCCCTCTCTGATGATAAAAGACACTATCTCCACTTGTATTCTTGCTACTACTATATGCATTCAAACCCAACTTTATTTCTTCTGTAAGTGTAGCAAAGCAATTAATTCTTCAAAGTCTGGCATAGAGTCTCCTCTAATTGAAATAGAGGTATCCAAAGATTTATATGTTGGACAAAGTCCATTAAGTGTGATTGAAACTAAGTCATCATCATCCACTGGTGCATTTATAGATGCAAGATCTTCTGCAACATGTTTGATCTCTACAACTTAGTCACTGATAGTGTGGTTTCCTCTCCATGCTCCATGCAGTCTTTGCTTAATTTTGTATCTTTCTTGCCTCTGTGCATGACATGTCTCTTTACAAGTGTTTGCCTTCTTAATATGAGGAATCAAAGTCTCTGATATGCATATAGAGATCCAATGCAAAACTTTCATGTTCTTTCTAGTCCAATCCTTGTATGCCTTCTTTTGCTCTTTTGTGGGCTCCTCAAGAAGCTTTGGACGTGCATCATCACCTATAATGAGTTTCCAAAGACCTCTCCCCATCAGAAAGTTCTCCATCCGATATGACCAGACACTATAGATGTCCTTGGTCAATTTATCTCCAACAATCTGGGTGATTTGAGCTATGTCTCAAATTTTGATGGCTGCAATTTCAGAAAAACAAGTAATGTGTGCTATCTCAATCAAGCATTCAACAACATGAACCAATCCGCTACCTCAAATGGTAGACCTGAGACAAAAAATACACCAAAATAGCCTTAAAAATTCATGTTATTTCCCTTCCAAGAGAATGTCTGGTATACAAAAGCTCAAATGTTGTGATGTACATTCATACATGATGCCCATACATAATACATTGGCTGTCCAGCAAGAACCATCTAAAACGGAGCTCATATGACCCAAAAAGCATCAAACCGCGGGCTTAAAATCAACCAACTTCCTTGCTATTTTTTTGCAATTTTTGTGCTAGGAATGAAGTACTAGTCAATTTGAAGCTAGAAAAAATGTTCTAGATATTTTTTGCAAATTTTTGTGCCTCCAAAATGGCACCCGAAAAAGGCATAAATCGGCCTTACAGCAAGAATGTTCAAATCTGGACACTTATTTAACATGCCATTGTGACAATAAATCTGAGTTACTAGTTACATTTTCAGTTAAAATAGATGTAGCTTCATGGTGCACTCTTTCTATGACCTCCATATCAAGTCACAACAACAATTTCTGATTTGCAATGGCTTCACCCAGGAGTTCATTTTTCTCTTCCATTTCATCTCATTTTCACGGTACAAGAGCTTTACACATAACATAAGGTAATAGAGGGAAAAAGCCAATGTTCTTTCATGAAAGGCATTGTGTTCATTTTGAAGTTTACAGTGAGCTACACTTCTTCAGGGTGTGTGGAGAGCCTTAACTAGGTAGCAAATGACTACAATACAACCCTTAACTCCTCCATTAATCAATTTGCAACCAACTACTCAGATCTCAAGATTGCCTATTTCAACATAGACACGGGTATATTGGATATCATTAAGAACCCACAAGCAAATGGATTTACTGAGATGAGGAGGGCAATCTGTGGGACTAGAACTGTGGAGACGGCCATTATGTGCAACAAATACTCTTTGGGAACCTGCACCAACACATCCCAGTATGTGTTCTTCGACAGCATGCATCCATCACATGCTGCAAACGAGATCTTGGCCAACAATCTCCTTCCAGTGGGCATCTCCCTCGTTGGATGATTGAATGAACCAGTTCAATTACAAAAGATATAAGATCCTCGTTGGGTCAGTCAATTTGATTAGCTGCCTGCTGTAGCTCACAATCTTTTATTATCCCCAACAAGATCAAAATTTTACCCTTTTTTTGAATCACTGTAGGGATACCTACCTCAGAGAAAAGAGCCTTTCGTCTCAAATAGAGCTCCCCCAGTGAGATCACTGTAGATCCTCTAGTTAGCTGTAGCTACCCTGTCCACCAAATCACCTCCTTTGGATTTTCCTTCTAACTTGTTGGCACCATGATTTCAGAGATGTTCTCCATAGCCATCCACATACACTCCTTTTTGAACCCAAGATGGCGGCCCCGATTGCAAAGACTTGGAGATGGTGAGCTATGTTCAGCAATAGTCACCCTTGGTTCTGATATTCCTCCTATGTTCCGATACCAACTGATAAAAATTCAAGTAGAGGAAGACAAGGATGGAGCAAGTAGAGGTCAAGAGCTACATGCTCTCCTCCCCCCTTCATTATTCTCCTCATTTTATCTTCTCTTCAATCTTTTCTTACAAGTCTCTCACACACACTCAATACAACCATGGATAAAGCTTAGGCTTTTTGCCTCATTTCTCAACATCCAAGCTATGTTTTGCACTCAAGGATACCATTTCTTTTAGTATATAATATTCATATCAGATCAATATGTATTGGCAAGTCTTCAAAGATGTCATATATAAAGAAACCATGTAATTTCACAACCATACCCTATAGCATAACAGTATGCAATTTGATACTGTTGAATTTGTTGAGATGGCAAGCTTGACACATGCAAACATTGATAATGGATCACCTGGTCAGATAGGTTTGCACATCTACACTTACCACATTGGTGATCGTTATAATCCTCACATGGCTAGTCAATTAGTATAGTCAGTTATGTACTATCTGACTTATTTGGCCACTCTCATTTATATTGTATCTTATCTATACTCTGTGTACATTCTATTATGTGAGGAAGAAGGAAGAAAAACCAGTAATAAAATACTTTGGCATTCATCTCTCTTCTCGTATTATTAAGTGAGCTTCTTCGTATGCATTGTGTGTGTTTAGCGTGTAGCTCAAGCAAGTTCTCCATTGCATGATTTGTGACATAGTATCAGAGCGATGCCACTGAGAGAGGCTGGTTTTAAAGGTTGAAGTGAAGGAAAAAAAGAAAGGATTCAAGAAAGCAAGCAATTAGTAAGAAGTTCCCCTATTCTTTCTCTCCTTCTCTTGGATAATGCTTGTGGAGGCAAAGAAGCAGGGGGAGAAAAAATCTCAAGTTGTTGTGAGATATGGTGAGCAAGCTGAATATTGTGTATTTTGCAAGTAAGCTTGTTATGAGATTTGGTGAGGAAGCAGAAAAGTCTATATTTTGCAACAAGTAATCTATTTACATGAGGTGTTTTTAGCCATTTGAGGCCATTTTGGGCCCCATTTTAGCTTCATAGGGTTGCAGATAATAGTTTCAAGGCATACTATAATTTTGACAGTGTCTGCCGTTCTTAGCTTGCATAAGTTATAGATTTCAAATCTATAAGCTTTGAGGTGTTTGCTAAGAAGAAAATACAAGGTTTATGTGTAAATAGATTGTAGATTATATGTATTATTGAGAAGTCAGTAAAAAAGGTTGTCTGGTTTATTGTTGTGCACATTTTGTGAAGGGTTGTAGAAGTTTTGCTTATCGTTTTGAGTTGTGTCATAATGGTTGAGAATACTGGAAATCTAATTATTGAAAAGCTGGATAAGAACAACTACCCATCATGGAAGTTTCGTGTGACAAATTTCCTTATTGAAAAAGGTCTATATGAGTCTATTTTAGATAAAGAAAATGAATTGTAGCTAAGTGATCTTATGACTACACAAGAATTCAAGGTGTGGAAAGAATGGAATGAAAAATATAAAAAGTTAATGTATTGGCTATCAATAGTCATTGATGGGGCATATCAAAAATGTAAAAAGTTTACATGCAACTTGGACAACCTTCTAAAATATGTTTTTAGTAAATACGAAGGCAAAGAAGATTCAAGTCAAGTAAGAGTTGAATACTTTGAAGAAAGGGAAGATGCTTGTAAATGAATATGTTTTGAAGGTGAGGAGCATTGCAGATGCCTTAGCAGCTATTCATGCAATGGCTGGTGATAATGATTTGGTTTCATCTACTTTAGGTGGTCTTAATAATGAGAAGGCCTAAAAATCTTTTATTACTTCTATATATATACAGAATCCATTTCCAGATTTTGATGAGTTGGTCTCTCTCATGATTACTCAAGAGATTTAGATGCAGGGTGAATCATCTAAAAGAAGTGGTGAACATGTCCAAGCATCTTACCCAAGTTTAGGAAGGGGATATAGTGGATTCTCTTTAAGAGGCTATGTTATGGGATGTGGTGGTAGTAACCAACAAAACATGTTAAATCAATAGTTTAGTGATATGAACATTTTGGGAGGCCATGGTAATTCTAGAGGCAATAGGAGCTATTGAGAGTGGAAAAAGACTGATTTTTTGACTGATTTTTGTTGTTTTTGAGGTCTGAATGATTGATTTTTGATGGATCTAGAGTGATGTATGGTTGTAAGGGAAGTATTTGAGAGTGTTTTGGATGATATTGATTATGTTTTAGAAGTTCATGATGATTCTCAGTGGAGATATGAGAATCTGTGATGTTCTGATAGGTTCTGATTGGTTCTGTATACCTTCTGTATAGCTTTTATTTTGTTCTGATTGTCTTCTGTATGAAGCATGGATTGATGATTGATGAAGATTGAGATATTTTGAAAGCCTATTGAATAGTTTTTGATAGTTTGGAATGGTTTGAGTATGAGTTATGAGGTTTTGATGACCTTATGTAACCTTCTGTAGATCCTCTGTAGAGCTTCTGTCTCTGCTCTGTCTCTGTACTGTAATTGTACTGTAGCTGTTCTGATGTATGGTATGTTGACTCAGGTGCATCAAACCACATGACAGGTCATGCAGAATGGATGGAGGATGAATCTAAGTTCAAAAGAGCTAAAACAAGTGGAAGAAACAGCTGTTGAAGACTGAAGAGAAGACTAAGTGACAGTGATAGTAGTGAGCTGTGAAAAGTTTAGAATCGAGCAAAGGATGCGATTGGTGACTTCAACTTGGCCATTGACTCTGGGTAATAGGGAGTGGACTTACGATGGCAGATCTTATACAATTCCGTCAACTCCTCCATGATTTTGTTAAGGAAATGAGTACCTCTGTCACTTACCAACTCGAGGGGATTGCCAAAACGGGTGATAATATTCTCGTACATGAACAGGGCGACACTATTACCATCATCTCGCTTCAAGGCTTTAGCTTCACACCACTTTGTGACATAATCTGTAAGACGTATCTGTTCTGCTTCCGTCTGGTAGGTGGATCAATGGGACCCACGAAATCAATCCCCCACTTCTCAAACAGTTTTAGGGAAAGAATGGGTTGCAGTGGCATGGCACTTGTTTTGGTGGGTTTTCCCATTCGCTGACAAGCATCACAGCTCTTACAGTAATCATATGCATCCTTGTGGAGGATCGGCCACCAGTATCCTACCAATAGAGCCTTCTTGGCTGTCGCTTCTCTGCGAAGTGTCCACCACATGGTTCATCATGGCATGCTTTCAATACTATGCCAATTTCATCTCCTGCGACACATCTTCGCAGCACTTCATCTTTGCCTTTCTTGTATAGTGCACCACCTAGCAAGGTGTAGGGGGCTGATTCTAAGAGAAGCTTCTTCTTCTCACGACTTGAGATGCCAAGAGGATACTGTTGAGTTGCTAAGAGGTTGGCTATGTCTACATACTAAGGAGTAACTGTTTCAACTAGAAACAATGAAGCATCAGGAAGGTCTGGATCATCATATTCCTCTTCTTCTGTTTGAGGGATCCGTGATGGATGATTGGCTAAGACATGGGAGCAGCCAGGCTTAGTGACTACTTCAAAGTCGAACTCCTAGAATAGGAGCAACTATCTCAGCAATCGTCCTTTAACATCTGCTTTGTTCATCAGGAATGATAGGGCCTCATGATCCACATAGAACTTGAAATGTGTTGACAGTAGATAGTGTTGAAACTTCTGCAGTGCAAACACCATTGCCAAGCACTCAAGCTCTGTCACTGTATAGTTCGGTTCCCTATCAGTGACCTTTTGCCTTGCATAATATATTGGTTGATCTAATTTAGAGGGGCCCTTTTGACATAGGACAGCACCTAGCCCTTCAACTGATGCATCTGTGTGCACATGGAACTCCTTCGTCCAATCAGGATGTTGTAAAATAGGTGCTTGGATCGGGCACTGTTTTAGGGTATTAAAGGCTTCTTCACAGTCATCCGTCCAAAGGAAATCAGCTTCTTTCCTTAGGAGCTTATGTAGAGGGGCTGCCTTAGTTGCAAAATGTGCAATAAATCTTCTGTAATAGCCCACATGGCAAAGAAATCCTCTCAATTGCCTCAGGTTTGTTGGTGCTGTTAAGGCAGCAATCTTCTCAATCTTTGTTGGGTCTGTTGCAATTCCTTGTGCAGAGACAATATGACCTAAAAGAACTCCTGAGGAGATGCCAAAGACACATTTGTCGGGGTTGAGAGAAATCCCATACTCTTGGCATCTGTCAAAACATTGCTCTAGGTGTCCCCAGAGCCCACAAATCACACTTTAGACACAAAAGTCATCAAGATACACCTCAATAAACTCATGAAGATGATTCTGGAAGACAGCTATCATTACTCGTTGGAAGGTGGCAGGAGCATTACAGAGTCCAAATGGCATCACTCTGTAGGCATAGGTCCCCCATTCTATGGTCAAGGTTGTTTTAGATTGGTCCTCTTCTGCGATTTGGACTTGGTTATATCCACTGAATCCATCCAAGAGGGAATACAGCTCATGGCCTGCCATTGTGTCCAACAGTTGGTCTGTAAAAGGGATAGGGAAATGATCCTTATTTGTCTTTGAATTGAGCTTTCGCAAGTCAACACATATTCTAAGTTTTCCGTTCTTTTTGGGTACTATCACAATGGGCGAAACCCATTCTTTATTAGCCACGTGATAAATGAACTCTGCTTCAAGAAGTTTCAATAGTTCGGCTTTCACCAGAGCAGAATAATTAGGATTCATACCCCTTTGTCTTTGCCTTACAGATTTGGCATCAGGCTCTAGGTCAATGTGATGTTGGCATACTGTGGGATCAATCCCCTTTAGGTCTTTGTAGGACCAAGCAAACACATCTAAGTTCTCTTTGAGTAGGTCTCGCAGGACCACTAGTTCTTCTCTTGGAAGATTGAGACCCACTTTCAGGTGACGTTCAGTACCCTCAGCATCTAGGAACATTACTTGTCTTTCACCTTCCACTTTGCGGATAAATGTCCCACGGATTACTTCTGGGTAGAGGTCTAACTCTTTTAAGAGAGTCGTATCCTCGTCATGTCCCACTAGAACCAATGTCCTCCTTCTGAACAGATGACTCATTTGTCTGTTTAAGTTGCTAGAATGGTATCAGCGCTTTGTTTACTTTTGTTTGAGTGGTGATTTCTTGAGGACTCAAGGCTTCATCTTCAGAGGATGCGTCCAGGAATGTCACATAGCACGGACCTACTAGAGGCCGTGGCTTTGAGGGCTTGGGCTTCTGTTGACAGGGGGCATCATCATCATCTTTTCTTTTGACTGAACAGTCAGAGCAACAAGAGCCACTGGTGAACTTAAATTTTATGCTTTTAATCCATTGCTTATACAGATTCTGCATACTTTGTGGTCCATTGACTACCCCAAACGGAACCATGGTCATTCCATCCAGTACCCTAAGATATTCGGCCTCTAAGGTCTCTGTAGGAATATCAACTAGATCATCCTCTATCAGAGGGAATTCTTCATCTGCACTTTCATAGTCTACTTCATTTTCTTCCTCATCAGTTTCATCCTCATCCTCTAGAGGCTCTGTCTCTACTTCTATAGAGGCTCTGTAGGAGAAGAATAGATCTTCTACCTCTGCATGCGCTTTTGCTTCTGTCTCACAGCTTCTGACTCTGCTTCTTCCTTTGGCTCTGGCTCTGTATCTGTTACTGCTTTTGTAGATGTCTTTGTATCCACTCTGTCTTTGTTCTGTAGCCGCTCTGTATCTGCTCTGCCTCTATACTATCTCTGCTCTGTAACTGTACAGTCTCTGTGATGTCTCTGCTCTGTCTCTGTGACTGTAATGTAACAGAGAGAACAGTACATCCATGCTTCTATTTCACTGTCAAAGGTGATTTCAGAAGTTAAGTCTAGTTAAGGCAGGAGGTATTCTCCCATGGACAAGGATTTTGCATCCCGTGGTAGTTGGCTTACAGTGCCCACTATTAAGAACTGTGCCTCTATTTTCTTAGGAAAGATTTGCTTAACAGCTTCTTCATCTCCTGATGTACCATCTGTTGCCTCATTAGAGGAGTCAGTTATGACTTCAATGGATGTGGATCCATTGCCTTTTTGTGATCCGTACAGCTTTAACACCGCTTTGTTGGGTCCTCTGCCTAGGGTTAGGGTTTCTTTGAACCTGTCTGTCCTGGCTCTTGCTTCAAAAAGCCAAGGTCTTTCCAACAGCAGAGGGTATGAAGTCCCATAAGAATTTGGTTTGACCACTATGTATGTCAGCCAATAGTCTCTTCTTGCAAGGGTTGTTTTTACGTACGGGAAATGATTGCCGCACATCGTCGTGACTGGGACGATCGACTTACAGAAGCCCTCTGGGCGTACAGAACCTCCCATAAGGCAGCTACAGGACAGACCCCTTTCCAACTAGTGTATGGTACAGAAGGTATCTTCCCTGTTGAGCTGGAATTGTCCTCTTTGCGAGTGGCAATTAAAGAATGCTTGGGAGATAGTGAGTCACTGCAATGTCATCTCCTGCACTTGGAATGCTTGGATGAGATCCGGGGGATGGCCCTATAGTGCATGGAAACCACTCAAGCGAGATTCAAGACCTATCACGACAGTTTCATCAAGCACAAGGAGCTCAAAGAAGGTGATCTTGTTCTAGCCTATGATTCGAGATTTGGCAAGTTTCCTGGCAAGCTTCAACAACGATGGATGGGCCTGTACAAGGTACTGGCCATCAGTCCTAACGGCTCTGTTCAGGTGCAGACCGTTGATGCCTCTGATGATCCTTTCCTGATTAATGGATATCGCCTGAAGAAGTACTTCCCTCCCTGGGGATATTGACAATCACAGTCGACCTATCATTTCCCTTTTGGGTATCACACTATCCTTCTTGTTGTGCTTCTGATAGCCCTTATGATTCTCCTCATGAGGCGGTCTTGTTCTACTACCCTCTCGCGCAGAGACATCTCAATCCGACATTGTTCTCTTATCGTCTGATCCAACAACAGTGCCGAGGTTGGTCTTGATATATGGTATTTCTACTATTCCCTTTATTAAGAAAAAAAAGAAAAAAAAGAAAACAAAAGGAAAAAAAGGAGAAAAGAAAAAGCAAAAGAAAAAAGAAAAAGAAAAAGAAGTACTATTGAGAGAGAGAGAGAGAGAGATAGTCAATTCTATCAAAACAGTGTAATTGTATATGAGAGATTGAGAGAGAGAACTATGAAGACATTGAAGATGGATAATATGTGATCGATTTCCATTCAAAGATGGTGTATTCTTTTGTGTTCTTTGTTATATTGAAGAATTTTATAAAGATGTTGAAGATTATGATTGATTTTATCAAATCCGTGGGATAAATCTACTATGATGCTGCGTGAAGAATTGTTGTTTTCTTTGTTTTGATGATCAAAAGAATGAAATAAAAGCTTTTTGATGTTACAAGATAGATTTTCTTGCAAGAAAATTCTCTTTTCCTTGGTGTTCCTCTTGGGGTTCCAGGAGCTTTAGAGGAAGAGGTGGATGATAGAACAAAGGTTCTAGAAATTTTGATATTGTCTACCATTATTGTGAAATAAGAGGTCATATTATAGCCCATTGTTTTGATAAGAAGGATGATATTTGTAATAGCAAGTTATAGTAAGGAAATTAAGCATTGTCTTCAAGAGAGAGTGATGATAAAAATGAGAGTTTGGTTGTTATGTAGTATATTATGAATGTGGTTATAGGAAAATGAACATGTGATGATGTATAGTATGTTGATTCTGATGCACCTCATCATATGACCAACCATGCTAAATGGTTTAGAGAGATGCAAGATTTACAAAGTCTAGGCTATATAGAGAGACATGATGATTCATATCATCCAATTCCAAATATTAAAAAGTTTCTTTATCCTTGCATGATGGCTAGACAAAGTGTTTGTCATATGTTTTAAATGTACTATCCGTCATAAAGAATTTGATATATGTTGGTCAAATGGTAGAGCAAGGACTGCATGTTAGATCTAATGCAAAGGCTTACTTCAATAATAAGTGTAAGTTGGTTGCAAAAGGGAGAAAATTTGGCCACATGTTTACTTTGGATGTTGAAATTTCTACTATAAATGTTACCATGCATGCTAAAGGAAAAGATGTGGTTATAGATAATGAAATATGGCACAAACATATTGGACATATAAATCTACAAAGGTTGAAATTAATGCAGTCTAAAGAGTTGGTAATAGGTTTGCCTACATTCAGAGTTGTAGAATTACATAAAATTTGTGATGCATGTCAGTTTGGGATGTAGGTAAGGCAACCGTTTTCACATGATAGATATGTAAGCAAGAATGTACTTGATGTTGACATGCATATAAATGTTTGGGGGCCTACTAAAATGTATCCCTTAGTGAAAGCAACTATTTTGCTATATTCATTTTGATGATTGCTCTAGGAAACTTCGGATATATTTCATGAAGAAAAAGATTGAAGTGTTTGAGCACTTCAAAACTTTCAAGACTTTGCTAAAATAAAAGCAAGCTTGAAAGTTAAGTTCTTAAGGTCAAATGGAGGAGGAGAATACCTCTCTAATGAGTTCAATGATTTTTTGGGGTCTCACATGGAATAAAGCAACATTTCATATGCTGGTATACCTACAAGAGAATAGGGTTTCAAAAAGAAAAACTGAGCATATTTCAAAAGTTGCATGGGCATTAATGACTGAGAAAAATATGTCCAAGCATTTTTTTGTTTGAGGCTATTCATATTGTTGTCTATATTATGAACATGTCTCTTCTACAACTATCATTGATGGTATGACTCTTGAAAAATGTTTTACACTTGAACTATCACAATTGAAAGTGTTTGATTGTATTGCATATTACATGTGCCTGATGACTTAAAGAAGAAATTGGATCCCAAGGCTAAAAAATGTATTTTCATTGGATACTCCACTGAGCAAAAAGAGTACTGCTATTATAACCCTATTAGTAATTAGCTTTGGGTGAGCAAGGATGTAATTTTTTATGAGATGAGTGATATTTTGAAGCAAAAGTTTGAGATGAAGGATTTGGGTGAGCTAAGATACTTTCTTGGCATTGAGGTGATCAAATGTACTGATGGTATATGGCTATCCCAAAGGTAGTATTAATTGGATTTCTTATCCAAGTATGGTATGACATCATGTAAGCCTCTTTTATTTCCATTGGAGAAAAATGGAAAGTTAAGTGTTGATATTGGGGAAGAGATAGAATACCCCACTATATTTAGGAAGATAGTAGGGAGTTTGATCTATATGACTATTAGGAGGCTAGACTTGAACTATGCTATTAGACTTGTGACTCACTTTTTATACAAGGAACTTGAAAGTTTCATTTGGATGCAATTAGACATATATTGAGGTATGTGAATTCCACTTTGCATTATGGACTTTTCAATGCGATAAGTAAGGATGTATAGGTGTTTGGATGCATAGATGTAGATTGGGCTAGTAGCAAGTTTAATAGAAGACCTACCATTGGATTTATGTTTTTCCTTTGTAGTGCAATAGTTACTTAGAGTAGCAAAAAACAATCAATAGTTACTTTATCAAGTATAAAGGTTGAATATAGAGATGTTGCTATAGTGGCATGTGAGGTGGCATGGTTGCAAAAGTTGTTGGGTGATTTGGATGTGCGGGGAGATGGTCCAATTGTTATTCATTGTGACAACATAAGCAAAATATAGTGAGCTAGGAACCTAGTGTTCCATGCTAGAACAAACTACATTGAAGTGCATTACCATTTTTGAGAGAGAAGGTACTTGCACAAGAGATTGAGTGCTATATGTCAACACACATGATCAAATAGTTGACATTTTTATAAAGGCATTGGGTGCAGAGAAGCTTCAAAAATTTCGAAGCTTACTTGGAGTTGCAAATATGTAATTGAGCTTGAGGGGGAGTGTTGAGATGGCAAGCTCAACATGTGCAGACATTGATGGTGGACCATCTAGTTAGAGAGATTCACATATCTACACTTAGTACGTTGGTAGTCATTACGATCCTCACATGACCACTAACTTACCACTTATTATATTTGGTTACTTATACCTACTTACAACTAGCATTATTATAGTGCCAATCGATTAAAATATTCAATTATGCACTATTTGACTTAGTAGGTCAACATCATTTATATTGTATCTTATCTATACTTTATGTACATTTTATTGTGTGAGAAAGAAGAAAGAAAAACCCAAAAAAAAAAGTATCATCCATATCTCTTCTTGTGTTCTTGAGTGAGCTTCCTCTTACGTGCATTATTTGTATTTGGCGTAGTAGCTCAAGCAAGTCCTTCTGCTATGTGATTCATGATTGAATTGCCTCCTAGCATGCCATAAGGTCAACGTCAATTTTATGTCCACATTTTGCTCATTTAACCTATCCTTGGATAGTCCTTCTAGTTGAAGTATAAATCAAAATCCTAGAGAAGGAGAAGATATCAACACACTATTTGGTTATATAGAATCCTATGAAATCTATATCCACCCACAAAAAAATTTACATAAATAATTTTCATACTTCTACTAGTGTTCTCCTTACATCTCAAATTTTGGCTCATGAAGCTATTTTTTTCTCTAGGTACTAATTATTATTATATGGTGAAATGTTATAATATTATGTCAAACATATAATTTTTTTCCCATCAATTGATTTCATAGGTATATACAAATAAAGTAGTGCTACACTTGCAAATCTTAAAGCCAAGGAAAAAGATCTAGAGCCAAAAGAAATACTTGATGGTAAGAGTCAAAGTAACAAAGATTCTTTTGAAGATTTAGATTATCCACCATCACCTAGCCTTGATAAGAGACAATAAACTTTAAGGATAGAAAAGGCCTTGGGGATACCAAGAAGGAAAGGTCCATGGAAGTAAAGGAGGGTGCAAAAATGACATAGAAAAAAAGGATCAACATAAGAGAATACCATGCAAGGAGTCATAAGATGCAATATCCCCTAGAAGAACATTTAAAGGACCTGAGTAAAGAATATTTGGTTGAATCGCTAAAACATTATGTTGTATTTTCATACTATTTTTGAATATCTTGAATATGCACCTAAGTAGTATGAGCTAGATATTCTTTGTCTTCATGGCCTAGTAGTGTGAGACAAAGTATGTAAAAAAAAAGGTCATGGCATATGTACATAACCTTTTGTATCCAATGACAATCAATATAAGCTCAATGTTTTTTAAATTGATTCTCTTATTTTCTTGTAAATAGATAATTTTGGAAATTCTATATTTGTCTTTCAACATATGATTTTAGTTATATTTAATTGAATGTGTCTCATTTTAAGTATCCTAATCTTTAAAAAAACTAAAGTTATAACAATGCACATGAAAAAAGTTAACAAAAGTGGTAAGCTTAAGGATTTGAAAATCTTACAATGCCCTCTTGGGTTAGCTTACCATATAAATAAGTCTTCTATACCCTTCTTCTAATCAATTTACCATTATTACTAAAGCAAGATCTCATGTCCATGGTTGCAAATAGACTTTAAAGGGCTTCTCTTACATTCTACCGATGTCCATTTCTTATTTACAAACAAAACTTTGTATTCTCATTCTCTAAGTAGATAGTTATAGTAAAGTAATCATTTCTTTTCTATATAGAGTCCAAAGGTGCCTATGTACCCTGTGTCTTCTTCCATCTTTTATACTAGAAAGCAAGATGCAGCATTTGTCTTGGTGTGTTGTATGATAAGGTAACAAGGTACTCTAAACATTTGCAGAGAAACAAATCACCATTGTGTACTTTCTCCCTTGACTTCCAATTCATCCGAGGATTATAAATAATGTGTTGGATGAGATTTTCCTACCCAACTATATATTTTTTGTTCTTTGCAAACATATTCCTTCATGTTGGGGGTTAAAGTCTACTTATGCCTAGCTTCCTACATTTATCTTGTACTTACTGCTCGCACACTTGTACACTGTAGGTGGTGGCCACCCATCACTATCACTCTATTGTTTATTCTTACTATGACAATATAATAAGGAAATGCAGGTCACACATTGTGATGACTGTTGGAGCTCCCACATAAGGTCTTGCTCCCTCTTCTTGCTCCAACTTCCATAGCTCTTGCTTACTGCTTTTGCTTGTACTCTCACTCTTGCTTGACCCTTCCACCTTTTGTTACCGTGTTTCCCGCAGCACAGAGGAGCGAAAAACGGAAAAAGGGAAATAGCAAAAAAGGCGCAGGATAAAAGCAGAAAAAGGCGCCTTGACCGGTAACCAGACCCTGCAAATTTTAAATGTTCGGGCATGACCCCTAGAAAGTCTCAGTGTCGCCCCGAGACAACAAAAGAGTAAAAGGCGCACCAAAAAATATGAAAGCGCTCCGGAATCCTTGTAAAAGAGCGCCAGGCTCGCTCCTATGCAAAGTGTAAGCATTAGTTGGGAATAGGATAAATTAGAATGGTGGGAAATGGGAAAAAAGACTATGGTCGGGCCATGTAAAAAAGGGAAAAAAGGGGATGACCGCCCAAAAGGGATTTAGGGTTTTGTATATAAAGTTGAAAAGTGAATGAGAAGCTCATTCTTTTGGTGTGTGGCAAAAAGAGTCTTCTTCTTCCTCTCTTCTTCTCTCCTTCTTGCTTGTGTGTGCTCTTGAGAGAGGGAGTGTGAGAGTGTGAGGGAGTGAGTGTGTGTGAGAGTGAGGGATCAAGAGGGTGAAGCTCTTCACCATCTCCTCTTCTCTTCTTCTCTTCTCTTCTCTTCTCTTCTCTTGCGTGTGCGACTATGGAGGATGGAGCTTGGAGATGGAGGAGGCTTGAGCACACCCGATACGAGCACTGCAACAGGAGAGCAGATGCAATTATTGTAGATCTAGAGGAGGAGAGAAGGCTAGTCCGCAAGGCATTGCAGGGCATAGACGAGTACAATAGGGATCAGCGGGCTAGGAGCCAAAGGCAAAGCATGGAGCTGCATGAGGTGCAGCGAGTGCTGAACTTGGCTGGCCGAAACCGAATTGACCATGAGAGAGCACTAGAGGGAGACTTGACATTGAGCGAGCTTCTCATGAAACATCTGCTCAATAATACAACAGTAGAGCAGAGTGCCACCGCACTAGCGACATCACTGCTCGCAGGATTAGGGGCGAACCAAGGCTCAAAAAGCCAGGCCAAAATACCGATTGTTACTAAGCAACTCGAAAGTACCAACCGCATGATGATCCATACAGCTTTGTTGAGCAGTTTGAGTAAGGCTGCGAGGCCAATGGCCTCAACGACCAAACTCAACGCTCGCAAGCATTCGAGCTTTGCCTAGGCGACAAGGGTAGGACATGGTATACGAGCCTAGATGCTACGCAGTGAGCCAACGTCAATGACCTCAAGGATCTCTTCAACCTTCACTTTATCCTAGGAAGAGAGCTTTATTCATAATTGTATGGTGGCCAATCATTGAGGTATGCATCAGTCCCATTGCTTCCTAGATCATTCACATACCTTCCAACCTTGATTTTGCCCCTCTTAGGGTTATTTGAGCCTCCCTAAGTGATCAATGAGATTATCAACACAGATAGAAGAGACACTAGGGAACAACCCTCATATTTTAGTGCAAATTTAGGGGACGTTTCTTGCTTTGCATCCATTAGCCCCATCACTCCTTCATGATCCTCCTACTTGTTGCATGGCATTTGGTGGTCCTTTCTAGCTTCTGCGACTTCGTCTTGAGTACTCTTTGAAGAGATATTTCTTAGGCATTGCTTTACAATTTAGAGCAGACGATTGTTCACTTTTTGGGGCATCAAGTATTTGATTGCTTCATGCTCCATTGCTACTTATGTGAGGAGATTGTGGTGCTCGAATGATGTATTGATTCTCAAGAAAGATTCTTGGATCAATTAGAGATTATTTAGCTCAATGTTTGAAAGTTCTTTGTTGTAATACCCTATGGATAGCAAGCATACATAGTGAATGCTTATGTATTTGATGAATTTGATGCCCAGATGCTACATAGGGATGGTATATGGACTCATGGATGCTTGTCATTGAGGTACATGCTTGGATATGTTCTCATTAATCTTGGATCTTTGAACTTGAGCTCAAATATGTACATACTTGTAGTGGCTACTTGCTTTGGAGATTTATTATTTATGGGCTTAGTCAATTATGTTATGCATATGCTCGTAGATGTATATTTGATGCCTATTGGGTCCCTAGATGTTATGACATTGATGTCTTGAGCTTGCATTGCACTTTGCCATTTCAAACTTTTTCCTAATGGGAGTATTGACATTTATCGTTGCAAAATCTTGGTTTATTAAAGAAAGTGGGAGTCCCTTGTTCATGTATATATGCTTAGTCGGTTTATGCATACATTATTAATTATCTTCTTGCATGCCCTTAAGGTTCAATAAAGATCCTATGCATCCTTGTGACTTTAATGTTTTTGTATTCGTGAGCTCTTCGATTTTTTTTTTGGATTTTTATATCATTGATGTTGCCTTTAAGATCGAGTGTGCCACTTGTCACCTATCTTGCTATTTCATTTGTGCTACCTTTAAGCTCAAGTGTACCACTTGTTGAAGGGTGAAAGCATGCTAAGGTGGCCCACTTTGGGATCTATGTAGTTAGGGTGCTATAGTCATTAGGCATAGTTGGCATTACATTGAAAAGAGTAAAAGGATTTGATTTTTTAAAAAATCTAGATTTGAAAATATGAAAGGTAGAGCCCGAGTGGAAGCATACAAGTGGAAACAAGAGCTATGGTTGATGGAGCAAGAGAGTAAGAGAGAGAGACAATGAATGTGGAAACTCTAACAATCACAACGTTTGACTAGCCTTCCCTTATTCAAATGTCATTGAAAGAATAAAGAATGAAGTGATAGTGATGGAAACCCACCATATGTAGTGTACAAGTGTGTGGGTATTGTAAGTGTAATGAATACACAGATGATTAGGCATAGGTGCCTTTCGCCCCAATAGCCTCCTACTTAAAGGAAAATGTGCCCCTAGTGAGGAGAGAATAAAGAAAAAGTGACAAAGTACAAATGTACATAAAGTAAACAAGATGAATAGACATCATGTCATCTTATGCCCATCATCTTTCTAAGGAAGGAAAAATATTTTACTGGGAGACTTTTAGTGAGTAGATCTGCAAGATTCTCATCAGTCAAGACCTTGACAAGCTCAACAAACTTGTTCTCTACCACCTCCCTAATGAAGTGATAGCACACTTCAATGTGTTTTGTCTTCACATGGAAGTCTGAATTCTTGGCCAACTGAATGGTACTCATAGAATTTGAATGTAGTGGAGGGACCATATCAGTAATACTAAGGTCTACAACCAGACATCCTAACCAGAGAGCCTCCTTACAAGTCTCAGTGGTTATAACATACTTTGTCTGTGTAGTAGATAGAGTCGTGCATTTTTGCACCCTGGATATCCAAGAAACAACACCTCTAGTAAAGATGAAGATATAGCTAGAGATGGACTTCCTATTGTTGGCATGTCCTCCATAATTAGAGTCAATGTACCCCACAACTCTTGTATCTTGGCTGCCATAATGTATGCACATATATGCAATGTCCTTAAGGCACATCATACTACCCTTCCTGACATCGTAATGCCACCTACTAGTACAGCAATGTAGTGCACCAAAACCCCCACTGCAAATGCTATGTCAAGTTGAGTGGCTATCATGGCATATATCAAACTGCCCATTATGGATGCATAAGAGAGCTTGGCCATCTTGGCCTTCTTCTCATCAGACTGATGACAATTAGCGTGACTAACCTTCGCATGAGAAGGTAAAAGATAGCCAATAGGAGAGAATACTTCATCAAAATCAACACCATGCTCTAGCTTAAAACCCTTAGCAACCAATTTGGCCTCATAGGATAGCTTGGGGAGTCCAAGGGTACTCTTTAACTTATACTTCCACTTGCATGGCAAAGCACGTTTTTCACTAGGCAAAGGAACCAAATCCCACATATGATTTTTTTTACAATGAGGCATACTCTGACTACATGACCCTCTCCCAAGGGTGACTATCACTTTTGCACATGACCTCATTATAGCTAAGAGGCTCACTAGCATTTTCCACCATAACATAACACATAGAGGGCGCAAATCGATCAAGTTGACACCTATCTCTAGTAGACTGCCACAAAAAAAGTTGTGGGATATGTATCTCTTATTTAACATCATGGTCCTGGGACACTAGTGCATAGCTGCTATAGGTTATGACTAGCAGGCTATACAATAATAACATGAGGCTCCTCTTAAAATATCACCCTGCATACCTCAATGACTTGCTGAAGCTACTTGTGTATTTTCGCTTCATAGAAAACAACATCATGGCTACAAATGACCTTTTGAGCTTGTGGATCCCATAGCTGATAGCCCATCTCACTTGCATCCCCATATCCAAGAAAAATGTATTTTACAAACTTAGGATCCAACTTATTATGCTTGTTCTTGGGAACATGGAAAAAAGCCTCACAACCAAAGAAACAAAAATGAGCATATGATGGAGGTTTTCCAATCCATACCTGCTTTGCAACAACCTAATAGTCAAGAGTAGTGTATGGGGATCGATTAATCAAATGTATGGTAGTTCTAACTACCTTACTCCAAAAGTGTTACAATAAGCCTACTTGGCTAAGAATATTATGAACTCACTCATGAATTGTCCTATTGGTGTGCTCATCCATACCATTCTTGGGTGGGGTGTATAGGACAATCAATTGATATATTATAGCACTCTCATCACAAAACTACTCAAAGGATTTAGATACATAGTCTCTCTCCATTATCAAAACATAGGCATTTTAGCCTATACCCAGACTAGTTCTCACCAAAAGCAAGCCAATGTTGAAAGATAGCCAAGACTTCCAATTTTTGCTTGATGGGGTATGCCTAGATTTTATGCAAGTAATCATCAATGAAAATAACAAAATACTTCACACCACCTAACGACTTGCAAAGCATAGGTCTATAAACATCAAAATGAACAAGAGCCATCATGTGTGTAATGCCAAACTTCTTGTGTGAGCTACCATAAAGACAATGATCACAAGAATCAAAACACTTATAGTCAAGAGATGAAAGATACTAAAAATGGGTAAGCATTTTTATTCCCTTTAATGACATGTACCTAAGGCAATGATGCCATAATGATACATGTGGAACTATAACCATTGCCAAAACATGGTCAATAGACCCAAATACAAGTAAGGGATAAAGAGTGCTAAACTTGGGTTACCCGTGCTAGGACAAGATTCTCATAAGTAAGCTTCCATGAGGAATCACCAAAAGAGACAATATAACTTACAATATCCAACAGTCCAGCTAAAAGTAAGATTTTAGTCAAAGACAAAACATGGTGTACATCATGCAAAGTAAACAAATAGCCTGAAGAAAACTATAGCTGGACATCTCCAATATCAATAGTATCGAATGCCAAGTTATTACCCAATCTGAGAGATCTTTTCATGTTGTGATAGGAGTGAAACTACTCTCAATGAGGGGTGATATGAAATGAAGCCCCTAAATCAAGTAGCCAACACTGAGCATAGGTAGAGGTGGCATCTGTCAATTATGAAACATTAAGAGAAGAAGTTTCCAAGATGTAATCATCATCAGAATCAATCTACACAACATTAATCTCTTCAATGTTGTGTTGAGACTAGAAAAAGACTGAAATTTTGATTGATTTTTGTTATTTTTGAGGTTTGAATGATTGACTTTTTATGGATTTAGAGTGATGTATGGTTGTTAATGGAAGTATTTGAGAGTGTTTTGGATGATATTGATTATGTTTTAGAAGTTCATGATGATTCTTAGTGGAGATATGAGGTTCTATGATGTTCTGATAGGTTCTGTATAGCTTCTGTTTTGTTCTGATTATCTTCTGTATGAAGCATGGATTGATGATTGATGAAGATTGAGATCTTTTGAAAGCTTATTGAATAGTTTTTGATAGTTTGGAATGGTTTGGGTATGAGTTATGAGGTTCTGATGACCTTCTGTAAACCCTCTGTCTCTGTACTGTAACTGTACTGTAGTTATTCTGGTACTGTACTGTAACTATTCTATAGACCTTCTGTAAGTGTTCTATAGAATGTATGAGTGATTTTGGGAAAGTTTTCTAACCTTTGGAAAGGATGAATCTAAGTCAAAAGAGCTAAAACAAGTGGAAGAGGCTGAAAAGGAAGGAAATGGCATTTCCAAGAAGAGGAGAATTCAAAGGATGTTTGTAAAGCTCCTTCTTCCATTGAAGAGTTGGAATTTCTCATAATCAAAGCCACTTTCCACAAGAAGTTCATCCCACAATGGCGGAAACATATCACCATCATGATGGATGCTCTATGCGGTGGACTATTTCCTCTTCCTATTGAAGCAGCAAAAACTTGCATCTTGGTGGCAAATTGTTTGGGAACAAACTGAAGAAGAGCAGAAAAAGAGAGAATGACCATCCATGGAAGATTTGGCATTCATTGAGAAGTTTTCAGACATCATCAAGTGGGAGATTGTGAAGACGCTTCAGGAGTCTTGGTCTGTGGAGGTTCACGAAGACAAGAAGGAAAAGAGTTGGAATTTGTTCGTGGATGCTCAACAGAAAGATACATGGGATACTTGGTGCACTGACAATCTTTTGTTTGTCCAATTAGCAACCCACTGGAAGTTGGTAGACAGAGTGTTTTTCACAAGATACATTGTTGAAACCCTCAGAAGCTGGCATTATTATAATGATGCAACAACAATCCTAAGAAGAACGAGTTTTGATACTTTCAGAACAGAATATCTTCCCCTTTGTAGTGGTTTGAAAGCTGAATTCAGAGATGTTGAGAAGAAGGAAGTAGAGGAGATGTTGGCCAGAGAATCCATCAGAGACTGAAGCCCTCTCTGACACTATCTTGTTGAGTCTAAACCAACTGGTTGAAGCCAACCCCCTGATGAATGACGCAATAAAGAGGCAAGCGTTAGAACGAGTCCAGAGGTATGTGAGAAGAGAGAAGGCAAAAATCAAAGCTGAGAACGAGCTTGCACCAGAAGCCTCCTTTGATGCCCTAAAAGCACTCTTTACAGAAGTCCCCATGGCGACTCAAGGTCCCTTCCTAGTCAGATTCATCCTGGAAATATTGATGATAGGCCAAAAAATGTAGTCCCATTGCCAGTTTTAAAGGGAGAGTACAATGAAGACCCTGAACTTCATGTAGCAGAGTTCATGGTAGCATGTGTGGCTAACAATACCAGAACCCCTGAGCATTGGTTAGAAATCTTCCTCGCCACTTTCAAGGGTGTGGCGTTTTAGTATTATGAGAGACAAGCAATAGGAACTTTTGGGACATGGGATGGCCTTCCTCACTAAATTCAGGCGTGAAGGTTTTGAAGAACAGCTGCTAGAGGAGTTCATGAATTTAAGTCAGTCCTCTGGAGAAAGAGTAGAAGCTTATGTCTCGCGAATGGAATCCATCCTGAAGAGATGGACTAACCATCATTTGGACGAAGGAATCCAAAAAGGAGTATTTCTTAGGGGCCTACAACCAGAAGTTCGCAAGTTCATGGAATTGAGAAGACCAGTCAATCTGAAAGCTGCAGTGGAAGGTGCAAGATTGTATGACGAAGTTGAAGCAAGGCTGTTGATGACTCCAAGAAGAGGAATCTTACCTCCTCCCATGCCTGGAATGGTATACCCACCAAATGCAGTCCCAGGGACAGTTCTCTACCCCTATCCCTAGATGTAAACAGTGCCATAGTATAATGCACCTAATCCACTATGGTCGCTGCAGATGACAGTGCCTCAAATGATGGTTCAACCACAACAACAATGGCCTCAAACAGCTCCTCCAATGGCGACTCAACAACAGTGGAACCCTACCAACTAGAATCAACAATCCCAAGTCTCAACAGGAGCTCTGAATCAGAGCCATAACAGAGGACCTTCTGGATCAACCCAACCAATTTATGCAGTAATTACAAACACTTCCCAAAACCCTACTACAAGTACTTCAGGAGGTGAAAATCTGAATGACTACTTATCCAACTTAGTTGCAAGTATGAAGAAAGAGCTTCTAGATGTGATTACAAAGCAGCTACAGACGTTGAAGGTGAATACTGTCAATATATCCACTCCTGTGGGAGCTGGAAGAGATGTGATGCACTCTAATACATGGTGTGGAAACTGTCATCAAGCAGGACATTTAGCCACTGAATGTACCCGAAAATCAACCATTCCTAGAGCCTTCTGTTCCTACTGTTTGTGGAAGAACCATACAGAGGATATTTGCTCTCTGAAAGAGATGCATGAACAAAGATAGAAGGATGAAAATGCAAGATTCAACTTGCTAGAATCCAAAATGACAACACAGGATATTGGATCCAAGCCAAGAGAGTTTGGTCCTAATTTTGGTCCAAGGAGGTTTCCCTCTCAAAGTTACAAAGGACGACAGTCTGGCGATGGTCAGAGATCAGAGGTGGAATGTTACAGATGTGTAGAAAAGGGACATATCTCCCCAAATTGTCCAAACCCTAGACGATCTGTGGATTACAAGCCCTTATGCAGCTGATGCAAAGGAGAAGGCCACACTGCAAAGGACTGTCCCAGTCCAGCCCCTGTAAAGCCCAATGCCACTGATAGCCAACAGAAGGTACCTTCAATTTGGTAGAGTTGGAAGTTGCTGCTGTTATGCGCACCATGAAGAAGGAACCATGGCTCAAAACAAAAATGATTCACCTATTAAGACTGTGAAGTTCAACCTGCCAACAGAGAGACAATCCTAGAGACAGTCCCAGAGGCCCAAGAGATAGAAGATACAGAAGCACTTTCAAAAACAGAAGAAGTGCCGATGCAGCAATTATTAGAAGAAAAAGGAAATATGAAAATGGGTGTAGCCCCATTCCCCAGCCGGTTGGAGAAGCCTGTGGATCCTATCAAAGATTATGACTTGGTCAAAGACCTAGACACTTTTAAACCAAACTTAACATTCCGGCAGTTTCTGATGCTGTCTCCCAGCTACCGAAAGAAATTCAAAAGCATCTTCACAAGAAGGCGTGGTATAAGGATCGCTGCTTCAACAACGACCAAGACCAATAAGGCCCCGACGTCTGTAAAGGAAGTAGATGTGGCTAATGCCTTCCTAGATCCTAGAACCCCAAAGATTAGTGTATGGATAGAAGGATGTTTCATTTCAGATGCATTGATTGATGGAGGCTCATCAGTAAACATAATGACAGATGTCACAATGAAGAACTTAGGGTTGCAAGGAATTCAGCCTACACAGTGGCTTATTAGATTGGCAGACCAAAGTAGAGTCAAATCGTTGGGCATCCTCCCATACATAAAAACAACCCTTGCAGGAAGAGACTATTGGCTGACATATTTGGTGTTCAAACTAAATTCTTATGGGACTTCATACCCTCTACTGCTGTTGGAAAGACCTTGGCTTTTTGAAGCAAGAGCCAGGATGAACTGGTTAAAAGGAACCCTAACCCTAGGCAGAGGGCCCAACAAAGCGGTGTTAAAGCTATATGGATCGCAAAAAGGCAATGGATCCACATCCATTGAAGTCATAACTGACTCCTCTAACGAGGTAATAGATGGTACCTTAGGAGATGAAGAGACTGTTAAGCAGATCTTTCCTAAGAAAACAGAGGAACAGTCCCTAACAGTGGGCACTGTAAGCCAACTGCCACAGGATATAAAATCCTTGTCCATGGAAGAATATCTCCTGCCTCAATTAGAATTAACTTCTAAAATCACCTCTGACAGTGAAATAGAAGCATGGATGTACTGTTCTCCCTATTACATGATAGTCGCAGAGACAAAGCAGAGTCAGTACAGAGACAATACAATTATAGAGCAGAGTTAGTACTACAGAGACAATACAGATACAAAGCAGATACAGAGACAGTAACAGATATAGAGTCAGAGCCAAAGGCAGAAGCAGAGTCAGAAGTTGTGACAGAAGCAGAAGCAGATGCAGAGGCAAAAGATATGTTATTCTCCTATAGAGCCTCTACAGAAGTAGAGATAGAGCCTCTAGAGGAAGAGGATGGAAATGATGAGGAAGAAAATGAAGCAAGTGAGGAAAACCAAAGAGCAAGCGATGAAAACCAAGCAAGGCTAGAAAAGCGAGCAATGGAAATCGAGCAAGGCTAGAAAATCGAGCATGAAAATTCGAGCAACAAGCTACCTTCTAACATACCTACCCCCAGAGCATCACTGACGTATACAGATAAAAATTGTAGATTAAAATTAAATATAATGAAGACATACACATAGAGCTCACATAACTCATCCCAATAATGACACAAAAAAGTGTAATCCATGTTCATCTCACAAAGAAGGTGGTAAGAAAATAGTCTGATGTTGAAACATAGATGAGGAACTAATTTCAGTCTCCCAATGAACAAAACAAGTTCACATTACAAAAGTATTTCTTATATCATTCCATATCGTGGGATGAAGCTAACAAAAAGGACACAATAGATGAAAGCTCATTAAAGGAGCTGTACATGTCCAAAAAGAAAAGGCCGTATGTTGAATTCAAAAATACCCTAGCCTCGAATACTTTAAACATAGTGATTCATCTGCCTATACAAAACCCTTAAGACGAAAGGATACTTTTTTTAAATGACAAAACATTTAGGGAAATGTTTCCTCAAATCTTTGGCCATCCACAAGACCAAAAAGCGCACTATCCAACTCTTGGAAGTAGTGCTTGAGCCAGCTCCACCTTAGTAAGAGCTACTTGGTGTATGAATTGATGCATGACTTCATTGAGTCCCAAGACCTTTATGAAGACATAGTATAGGTGTTTGCATGGCATGTATACCAAATTCTTCGTGTCTCGCTGAGTAAAGTCCTCACATGAGCATCTTGGATATTGTGACACAGTGATAGAATAGGTCAACCCATCTGTTATTGAGCCTTCTGTCTTTAGAAAGTAAACATGAGCTTTACCAAGAGTAATAATACTCTCTTTCACAACCTCTGCAACCATTGACTTTGCCCTATTTATTCGTTCTTGAAACTGTTTAGATAACTTGCTTCTCCACTTCACAGGCTTTCCATTTCTCCACAGTGGCCGCTCATGGCTTGGAGGTGGCCTATCACGTGGAACTATGAAGCTATCCACAACCTCATCATTCTCTGCAAGAACAAATCCAGCTCTTTGCAAGTTTGCTTTCTCTGTCTCTGTCACGATGGTGCTTTGAGCAATCTTCTATGTCGCTCGGGCATCTCCTGGTATTCCCATCATTGAGCTATCCACCTTCCACGTATGGAGAACATCATCTCCACAAAACCATATGAATTGTCCCACTGTACCATCAGAACTATAACGTCTCCTTCCTTTGGAACATGGTGCATGCACACCTACAATTGCATTCTTACCAAGAGGGTTAATTAGTTTCCCACATCTAGCCTTCTTGGACTCCAAGAAGCCAAAACAAGTCACAAGACTATGTGCTTCTGTTCTTCTGATGGCCCAATGCGTAGGGTGGACTGTGCTCTCTTTGCATATCTTCAAGGCAATTTCTGTCTCCTTTTGCAAAATCTGCTCCACTCCATCACCTCTAAACCCCATTGTTTTGCCAACAATCACTGTTGAATATTCAGGTCTATGGCTATCTGTTGGCAAGATCACTCTTGGGTCTATGTTACCCCTTTTCGTTCTAACACTTCTTGTCTCTTGTTGTGGTTTAAACATCTCTAGTGATTGCACACCTGCCTCTGAGAGCACTGCATGTGTCAGATCAATCAGCTTTTGACTAGAACCACTTGATTCTCCACACAAAATTTTTTCTTTCAATCTTTGCAAAGTTGGTCCACTACCAAGGTGCTTTCCTTCCATAAATGCTTTGTAGTGTGCACTTTGCAACACAGCCAATGCCAAATCAGCACTACATGCCTCATAGAGTGAGACATACTTAGATTGCCCATGAGTTGCTTGCATGCTCGAGTGCTTACATTCCGATAAATTTGTTGTTGGCACAAACCCTGCATTTTCATGCTGCTCCATGAACATCCCTCCCCATTGGGAAACCCTGACATCCCACCAGTGGAACCAAGCCATCAATCCAGGGAGCTCTCCATCCTTTACATGGATAGGAGACCAAAACTTTAAGAGTGCCTCTTTGCATTGTTCGACTTCTTGCTCTGTCCTTGCAACCTTCCATTTTCTACAAAGAAGTTTGTGCTCCTCTAGATATGGGGCCTTGACACATCTCTTTGCATGCATGACCATGCTCATCTCCCAATGAAACGAGCAAGTCCTTTCCCTACCATGCATGATGTTGCTTGGTCCTCCATTGTAGACTATTCTAATTGCTAGCCAATTTGCTTGTGCTGCATGTGCCATAAAACCTCAAAATTTTGGGATAGAGAATCCATTTGCTATCATAACATTATTTAACATTTGCCAAAATGATACTTGTGCATGCTCATCCTCCACTTTGAACTCGCAGGTTGCAATGGTCATTATTTCTCAAATATGTGGATCATAAACATGAGCTCCCATTGTGTTCCAACCTTTCAACCTATGCACATGGTCAAAGTGGATCCATTGATCTCCCAAAGATCCACCAGGTTGCATTCTATTAACAAGGTCAACTCCTGAGCCTGGTCCAATTGTAGACATCTTGAATATGTGTGGCATGACATTATCTCCAAGCTATTGCAGAAACAAAATACTATGAAAGAAGGGGTACATGCACTTTCTTTTCAATGCCAAAATTGCATCAAGGCCGCCTTCAGCATGTCGCTTGTCTCTTTTAGCAATGTTTACTGACCTTTGCATCCTTCTTCTCTGAGACAATGGGGTAAGGTTCTCTAGCACCTCATGCAACTTGGCTTCATTGAAATCCTCGAAGCAATCTTCTTTTGAAATCAACATTTCCATCACAAGATCTTGACCAATAGACACTTCAATGCTTTTACATGACACGGAAGGATTTATTTGTGCATGAGTTTGCACCATGTCTTCAATCTGCTTTTGCTTTTGTCGACACGAGCCATCTTGCACAGGGTGATCATGAAGACCAACATGAATAGCACATCTTGTGGTATTCACTTTGTCAAAGGGAATACAATAGTATATATATGCAACGCAAGCCTTTACACACTCAAGAGACATTCCACAATGTGTACACCTCAGGGTCCCAACCTCAGGCTGCAGAGGGCCAGTTGATGAAGGAGGCCTCTTCAACTTACCTTTCCATTGGGTCTCATTAGCAATACCAGACCTCTCTAGATATGGACATTCCAAGGAGAAGCATCTAAGATAACCACAACATCTGCTCATCCTCACCGTGCCATTGAAGAAATCTTGAGAAACAGTAGTGTACTCTGCCCATGTGTGCCCATCATTCTTTTGGTCCATTCCATGCATTGAGGTGCCCTCGATCGGCTTAGGTGGAAACTCAAACATAATGTAGCCATTGTATGTAATTGGTAGCTCATCCACCTTTTGTATCTCTTTGACAGATGAGTATGCAACATGAAGAGAACTAGATAAGGGAAGCCTATCCAGTAGAACTTGCACACTCATTGAGTCAGTCATTTTCTTTATAAGAGGGATATGCTTAACTTGGAGACTATAGACACTGCTTTGTCCACCATCTAGTATGAATCCCTTGCTACCATCTTCTAATCTCATCAATGGCATGGTTGTGTACACACCCGGCTGGCTTGTTGCATGCTGCACTTCCACATCAATATCATCACCAATCTCAAAGTGACTCTTAAGCTCTTCCAATGCCACCTCACAGAAACATGAGTCATACCTTATTGACAAGATACTGAAACTACCATTAGCTCCCAAAATCTCTTGGTATAGTCACCAAGTGACTCATTTTTCCTTTGCCAAAGCCGATCCCATTCCATTTTTACATCTCTTTTGAAATGAACAGGAAGAAATTGGCTTTGTATCATGCGAACAAAGGACCGCCATGATTTTGGGGCAGCGTGATCATATTCCAACCCCGTCCACCAAGTATGGGCTAAGTTGGTTAAATGTAAAGCTGCAAACTTAATCTTTTCTTTTTCTTTATACTTGTCACGACCATACAAAATTTGAAATTGATGAATAAACTTCAGAAGAAGATCAGGATTTCGGGAACCATCATACATACTGAACTTGATCTTCTATTCAAGTTGAGATAGTGACTTAGTCTTCTTCTTCTTCTTATGCCTTCGTCCATGCCCGGATCTTGAGGTTGAAGATGATGAAGTGCTTGATGGGGATGAAGATGGAGACGAAGGTGAAGAATGTCGATGCCTTTGATGATGATGAGGTCTTCCATGAGAAGGGTGTGACTCTTCGTTACTAGAAGAGGGTCCATCAGAGTAGGCGCCAGATGACTTTGAATAAGAGGATGAGCTTCGACGTGATCTCTTTCTTTGTCTTGAAGTAGAATGGGACTACCTCTTAGAAGTAGTTGGACTTCTTGATCAGCTCCATTCATTGGTATGGCTTTGTCTCCTTGAAGCAGATGGGCTTTTTTCCTTGAATTCTTTGGGATTCTCAACTTTTTCTAGTTTGAGAAGTTGGTCACGAATTTGCTGATTCTCCTCTCTAAGGCTTTGAATGGCTTGAAGGATAGCACTCGACTGATCCATTGAGACTCTTAAGAAAAAAAATATATGCTCAAGCACTCAATGCAAGGGCTGAAAACAAACAAACTTATAATTGTAAGCACTACCAGTGTTGGGGGTGAGGACCGAGCCAAAGCTCTGATACCACTGTAAACGCCCTGAACAACATAGTATGCTTAACAATTATGATATTCACTTGTTTTCGAGATTTAATATAAAAGAGAATGAACACTTAAAGCTGAAAATGAAAATTACTCACAAAATTACAGCCATGAAAATGTAAAAGTAATGGAGATAAGATTGAGGGTTGAAGATGGGCAACCCCCCCCCCCCCCCCCTCCCGAAGGAATGTATTTTTGCTCAACCCAAGTCCCTTAGGGAAGAGCTTAGTTACAATCAACTTGAGAGTGAGAAGAAGTAATTCTCACTCTCACAAGATCATGCAAAGATGTACAAACACACATGCATTATCTATTATGCAATGATAAGAACTGATTTCTTTACAGTATGAGAGAAGAAAAAGGGAAAATCAGCCTTCTCTATCGTTGAACAGTAGTACATGGATAGGGCTTGCTTCTTGTTGCTAAAATGGAAGAAAGAGCTTGAAAAGGAGGTGATGCAATGAATTCACAGGCTTGCTGTCCTGTAAAACAGCAGTGATAGAAGAGGGAATATGGAGGAATTTGATAATGGAGAAGTGGAGGATGATGATGGGGATGGATGGGGCCAATTTCTGGCTATTTGTGGGTGTTGTACATGAGTTTACAGCAAAGAAAAATGATGCTGAATGAAGAAAAACGAGCTCTTATTTATAGGAGAGGGAAGAGCTAGTACAAAAGGGGAAAGTGGAGTAGCACAAGACAAGTGTCCAGCCACATGTCATGAGATGTGACAAGTGGTGGGACACTTGGAAACTTGTGTGACAAGTGTCTTGACACTTGTCTCTTCTCTATGGCCTTCCTTTTTGGGTTGAATACTGTCAAGAATAGAAACAACCAAATTTAGTAAGCACAGTCAGAGTATAGAACTTACTATTTTTAGAATGACATCCCTATTTTTTAGGACTAGCATTTTTAGGCTAATTCGAGGCTCCTAAAATTTAGGGACCTCCTAAAATTTATGGATCTCCTAAATTTTAGGGACCCCCCCAATATGGGTGTCATATGAAAGCTTTTTCCGTGTACATCACAAAAATGGTATCTGAATCTTCATATGACTTTCCTATGCAAAGAAATGTGCATTTCAAGATTTCAGCCCACACATGCACATTATACAAGCATTTCATGATCATGCCATCTTGTTGATTGTAACTGTCTGTTCTAGTGGATCTAGCCCACACTTCAAGGCATCAATCCTTTTTGTGTGCGAGTCTAACCTTGATATGCGTGAGTTCTAGTCACAGGCACCCAATCGGGCCATATAGGTGGAAGTGTGAACTATCTTTTCTCTAACCCACCGCGTGGGTCCACAATAACCTGTGACCACTCATCAGTGGCCAGCTCCAATGCACTTTTCTTCATATCTAATTAGTGCAAAGGAAATAAATTTAATAAATCATTATATAGACAAATTAATGAAAAAGGATACAAATTCTGTTTCTATAGAGTTGTGACAACATTGAAGATGAATAATATGTGATTGATTTCCATTCAAAGATGGTGTATTCCTTTGTGTTCTTTGTTCTGTTGAGGGATTCTATGAAGATGTTGAAGATTATGGTTGATTCTATCAAATCCGTGGGAGAAATCTACTATGATGCTGCGTGAAGAATTGCTATTTTCTTTGTTTGGATGATCAAAAGAATGAAATAAAAGATTGTTGATGTTACAAGATAGATTTTCTTGCAAGATAATTTCCTTTTCCTTGGTGTTCCTCTTGGGGCTCCATGTTGACATTGGACTAGCTAGGGACAATATTGCAATCATCATTATTTTCCTACACTTTGTCCTTTCCCTTTTCCTTGCACTTGTCATCACATATTTTATAGCATTGCGACCAAATATGACCCTATTTTCCACAATAGTGACAAGTCGATATGAACTTATAGCTATACGACTTACTATGCGATTGTCCACATGACTGAGAATGAGACTTCTAAGAGTCTCTCCCACGATAGTCATTTCTATTGCTACTATTATTGCCTCTAATTGTCAAAGCATGGGAGGTGCTAAAAGCATCGACATTCTTTCTATTAACCTCTTCATTGAAGTAACCACCCTCTACATCCTGCAATTTCAGCCCATCAATAGGCATATTTATACACATAGCAGTACGAAATGTATCCTATGACTCAAGCAATGTAATTAACAATAATAAAGGAAGAAGATTGTTCTTAAATTCAAGTCCCTGTGAAGACAAGTGATTGAAAATAGAATAAAACTCATTCAAGTGGGTGGACATGGAGTTCCCCTCCATATGAAGATCGATGAGTTGCTTTAGCTAATACATTTGAGAGACATGGTTTTTCTTATTATAGATATTGTGAATCTTATCCCATAATTGCCATGTGGTTTGCCCAACAGAGAAAACATTATAGTAGACCTACTTGGAGAGTGGCAAAATGATTGTAGATTTACAAACTCATCTAGTTACACCCAATCCTCTATATCAAAGCATTCAGGCTTTACACCCTCATATCTTAATGGCTTAATCTATAATTTTTACACTAGAACATGCTAGACTTATGCCTTCCAACAGCTATAATTTATACCATCCAACTTCTCAATGTTATAGATAGCACTTGCATTTGATCCACAGCCATAATGCAAGCAATGAAAGTAAAATCCAAGACAAACAAGATGTTGTAAATGATAGCAAAATAGCCCCAAAACCATAGCCAAATGAAGGGCTAAGCAAGAGAAACTGCAAAATGGTGAGCTCTCCACAAATTGTAATCAAGTAACTATCAAATCCAAGTGACACCATCAAATAGAATGCATAAAATTGAAATGACATTCTATCATAATAAATTGCAGCAGTATGCCAACAACCAATTGTGAGCAACCAAGAAAGAAAGAATAGGAACAATCACAATTGTATCCAATACATATCAAGAGAGCATGTACATGAGGTAAGTGTCCCACCAAGGCATGTAACCATAGCCAAGATCAATGTAAGGGAGCCTAAATATCAGCTCAAAAGTATGCCATGGCATATCAAGAAGTAAACATAATAATTGAAGTAGTGGTATATCCATTGAGTATCTTGTAAAGTATCAACGAGCATTAGGCATAAGATTTTCACCGATAAATATTTTTGTCATTATTATTACAACACTAAAATGAGAATGAAATCTGAGCTATTTTAAGCTCAACTTAGTCTCAAAAGCATAACCATACCATACGGACACCAAAATAGCATCCTTGAAGCATCAAATATGCATCATGGAATTTGTGTTTGCTATTCAGACTAGAACTGTTTTGTTCTATGTGAAATAGAGAATAAAAAATTTCACAAAATCAACTTTATGAGTATCCAAATCTATAGTTCTCATCCCATTTTTCATTTTTAGCTATAGAACACCTGAAATCAATACCATATCCAAAAGTTATGGCCAAAATACGATAGTGTTGTCAAGTTACCATTATAGCAGTCCATGACTTCTACACCATGCTTTGTGTCCAGTCAAAATGAATAAAATGATTTCTTGTTAGCTCAATCAGCACTCAATGAGGCTAAGTTAATCCTTGGAAAGCTGTTCAACAAGCATGGAGCAAGTTGGAACAAGAGAGAAGAAGAAAAGACTCAATGCATACCTCGAGAGGAAGAAACAATGGTTGCCATGAAACCTTGAGTTGAAGCTTTGAATACAAGATGAAGCAAAGGATGAAGAAGCTCCTTGAATGGTTGGCTTTGATACTAAGATAGGGCCTGAGTGGAAGCACACAAGTGGAAGAAATAGCTATGGTAGATGGAGCAATAGAGCAAGAGAAAGAGACACCATATGTGGGAACTCTAATAGTCACAATGTGTGACTGTCCTTCCCTTATTCAAATATCCTTGAAAGAATAAATAATGAAGTGACACTGATGGATGCCTACCACCTGTAGTGTACACGTATACAAGTACTATCAATGTAATGAATACATGGGTGGTTAGGCATAGGCTCCTTTAGCCCCAACCAAAAAAAGAAAATTGAAACTTCATACATGCCCCATCAAAGTAGTGTTGTGGCCCAAGTGTAATTAATTTTAGATTGGTGACTCCCTCAATAGGTCTTACATGTCCTCAAGCATCTCCCTATAAGTTGTGAGCTCTCTTTTCTAAAGGCTCTCTGTGTTGTGGTCTCTAACCCAGTACAGTCTCCTTCACATGTACTAGTGAAAGCTGAAAAGATGAATGGGTTGCCTCTTACCCACCCAACCTCCAATCCTCACTAAGAGAGCTAAAGAGAAGCACCACCTAGCCAAAGGGAGGATGGGCTAGGACATCCCTTTCCTCAAAGAGAATGGAAAGAACCAAAAATACAACTTCACGAGAGAGAATTTGTAGCCCATCTTAATGGAAATGAAGATGATGGAAAGTTAAGAGAGATGATGGCTCCTAAATTCTCCCATGAACGTATATATAGCATGAGGAAATAAGGATTCTCCACCAATAGATCATATGGCAAGCCTTACTTAATAAGATTAAGTATAAATGTAGAGGGAAAATTAGAAGAGAGTGCATATGATTTAGACAACATATTAAAATATGAGAGAGAGAGAGAGAGAGAGAGAGAGAGAGGAGAAGAGATAGAGGAAGCTTGATATTATGTATTCATGGAATGAGAAGATGAGGAGAGAGGGAGACAAGAGGAGAAGAGGTAGAGGAAGCTTGCCATTATGCTACATAATAAAAGAGACTCACTCATAGCTTATCTCAAAGAGATGGACTAGCATGAGGGTATTCTAGAGTGCTTTCATGTACTTGCCATTGTCATTGTTTCTTTACATCTCCATGGGTTCCTTATATAGCCTCCATGAGGGATTAGATTAAGCTAAACTTCTTGATTAACATAATCCTAGATGATGTATGGCTTTAAAAATATGGAGAATAGTGGATGGGAGAAGTCCCCACCTTGGTCATCATGCAAGAAGCCAAGGGTGGTGGTAGACAAGCTAGAGAAAGTGAGCTAGATTACAATAGGTGGGTGCCCAAAGTACATTATTATAATATATTTACAAGAAGGATAAAATGGGAAGCTGATTTGGTGAAAGAGAAAAGAAAATTGCATGTAGCCAGCAATCTGCGCCTTTGTAACTTCAAATCGGTGAAGAATCTGAAAAAAGTTTATTCTTCAACTTTGTAGACCAGATCAAAATCGATCGGATTGAGTGGGAATTTTCTTGAAATTTATTTTTCTTTGGGATTTATTGAAATGATTAAAAACGGCTTCCAAAAGCTGCTTTGACTTTAGTTTCTCATATATATATAAATACATATAAGTATGTGACAAAGGGGATCCATGCTTATAAGCTTTTGTGTAAGATCCAAATAATACCATGATGTGGATATTGACTTGTGTACAAGGGTGAGGTGTCCTCTAATGATGGTGATAGATTCCAAATCTTAGTGATGTAGGTGGAACCCATGTGTAGTTGGAGGCTAGTCCTTTGAAAAAATCTATGCACTCACTCAACCCCTAGGTGTAATCCATTTCCATCTTCACTAAGATAACCCATCCCTTTTACCCTTTACATTGACATCCCTCCTAAGAACTTGTTCCCCCACTTGCTAGAGTTATCATAATTGAGAATAAATAATGTAGCATACCTAGTGCTTGAAGAGTAAACCCAAAGTGATATGGCAAGGCTCTTGATAGGGGTTTTGGCCAAATTTTGTGGTAGAAATCTGATTTGTAAAAAACCCAGATCAGTAGGAAATACTTGCATGGAATATTACAAGTTTGCTCAGCTTCCCTACTCTGTCTTCTTTTACTTTGTTTGTAGCCATGGTGCTCCTTATTATCATACATAGTCTACGCAATGAACTTAGAAATAAATATAAAATTGATGCACCAAGCATAGGGCAAGTCAAACTCTCAAGTGGCCTTATGCACTACAAAAGAAGAATTTCATAGTGCCTATGGCTTGAGCTTAGAAGGCCTAAACCCATGCCATTGTTTTGATCATCATGTGTGTCTTCAAAGAAGGTTATAGTGGCAAAGGTCTAGTCAAGGCTCACTTGATTTGAGGTGACTTGAAGAGCCAAGTGAAGACATTGTACAACCATGTGTATCAAGAGGCATCATCAATGGAGAGCTCAATATAGCATTTTCAAGAGGTGTGTTTTTGTAGAGTTCGGATGTAAAAAGAGAAATACCTAGAGGCTAAGTAGCACATTGCACATTTCATGGTTAGTTTTTGTTGAGGATGTAGTCAACTTGTCACAAAAGAAAATAGGCATGGAAATGGTGTTGACTTTGATGAGGTCTTTTCTCCTATGGTTAAGATGACCACCCTGTGCTTAGTCTTGGCTTTGGTTGCACAGCTTGACTTGGATTTGTATCAAATGGATGTCAAGATGACTTTCTTACATAGGGACTTGCATGATGAAATTTATGTGGGGTAACCTAAGGGCTTTGCAAAGCCTGCCAGGGAGCACCTAGTGTGCAAGTTGAAGAAAAGTCTTTATGATTTGAAGCAAGCACCTAGGAAATAGTATCGTAAGTTTGATGCCTTTATGCAGTCATAGAGCTACAACCATAGTGCTATGGATATGTGCTTGTACATGAAGAAAGCCTGTGATGGATATTTGCTTATTTTGGTACTCTATGTGGATGACATGCTATTAGTAGGGAAAGCTCATGATGAGCTAGATGCTCTTAAGGCTCAACTCAAGAAGAGCTTTGAGATGAAGGATCTGGGACATGCCTCTCACATACTTGGTATGCACATTAGACTCAATAGGCATCAAGGACTCCTCTACTTATCACAAAGGGAGTACATTCATAAAGTCCTTGAGCACTTTCACATGCAAGACGTGAAGCCTATTGGTTGTCCATTGTCTTCTTATGTGAAGGTATCACAGGCCGATTGTTTGTAGTTGTCCACAAAAAGATTAGCAGAGGGCTAAGATGGCCAAGATGCCCTATGCATCTGCATTGAGCAGTCTTATATATGCCATGATAGCCACTCGTCCAGATATTGCCTTTGCAGTTGGTATTGTAGTACGCTATAAGCTACACTTGGCTAGAATAATTGGGATGCCATGAAGGGAATCATGAGGTACCTAAAGTGCACTGTAGATATGTGCATATGCTATGGTAGCTAGGATACAAGAGTCGTGGGGTACACTGACTTTGATTGTGCAGGACATGTAGATAGTAGGAAGTCCACTTCTTGTTATGTGTTCACCTATGCTGGAGGTGCTATCTCGTGGATGTTCAGGGTGCAGAAGTGTATGGATCTTTTCACCATTAAGGCTGAGTATGCTGTAGCCACTAAGGCTTGCAAGGAGGCCATATAGTTAGGCCGTTTGGTTCATGATCTTGGTATTGATGCTATCCCTACAGTACATTCGAATTCTATGAGTACTATTTAGTTAGCCAAGAATCTGGCCTTCCATGCAAATATGAAACACATTGAGGTGAGGTAGCACTTCATATGTGGGGTCATTGAGGACAAATTTGTTGACCTTGTCAAGATCTCGACTGACCAGAATCTTGCAGATCTACTAAGCAAAAGCCTCTCTATGGAGCGCTTTGCCTCCCTCAAGAGATTGATGGGTGCGGGATGAGATGACAACTTTCCTCATTGTGTTGTACATGTGTGCATGCTATACTATCTTTTCTTTTTCTTTTTCACTCCTCACTAGGATAGATTCACCTTTAAGTGGGAGGTTGTTAGGGATAAAGGCACCTCTACCTAGCCATCCGTGTATTACTACACTGACGGTACCCGCACCCTGCACACTGCAAGTAGCGGGCACGCGTCACCATCACTTTATTCTTTATTCTTTTAGTGATAGATGAATAAAGGGAAGGCCGATCACACATTGTGATTGTTGGAGTTCCCACATTATGAGTCTCTCTCTTTACTCTTTCTCTCCTACCATAGCTCTCCAAGTGCAAACTTCGATCCTTCTCACCTTTCTGAAAATAAAATAAAAGAGTTGGAAAAATATTGATATGTACACAAAAGTCACCCCTTTTTATCATGTATTTTCACATATATACTAGTACCATCAAATGAAAGCAAAAAGTTGGATAGCACATGAACTTTATATAGATTTTAGCCCCCTTTTTTGTGTTATGTATTTGCTCATATGTATTGGTATCATGCACCTTATCTGCTTTTTTTGTGTGGGAGGTATCAAACTATAACTTGGGCTTGTGTCATATAAATTTCTATTAGAAAACATGTCATGCAAATATAGCTATATGTATAAATTAATGAAAATGAGAGCTATTATGCAAAGTCATATTCCACTAGAGGCCAATTAATGAAAATGAGAGTTGTTGGCACATTGGGAAACAAACCTTTTTCCAACATCATCATGCATTAATGTGGGTACCATTCACAATGAGTGTCACACATCATATAGCATACTATTATAAATTGCTTCATATTTTCTAGCCGACATCTTGTAGCATTTCATTTTCTTTGCATCAATCAATTCCATTGAAAACTAGTGAGCATGTACTAAATGCATCTATATCAAAGCTTCTTCATGTGAATCCATCAACTTGAAAGAGACACCATCCACTTATTTGTACCAATGTTCTATAATCACATAAGTATTTGTAGCAAACTTTTTTCCCCAATTGTCTATCATTGCATTAGGGATATGCTCCTTCGGTGAGATACACTTCAACACATAAAAATCCATGCCTTCCTCATTATTCTCCTTTAAAGTTGTCTATGATATCCAAAGCATAAAAAATAATTTCATGATGTCCTTCATACAGTGGCTCATCATCATCCTTAAAGTCAACCTACTATCTTCCAATAGAGACTCAGGCACATGATATGTCCATGCTTCAACATGCTATTGATTTGTCTACTTTTTTTGCATACAAGCACCACAAAAGCATACCAGATTTCTTATTATTAGTTTTGTGCTACTTGAATAACTATAAAAAACATGTAAGGAGCCTGAGCCTAGAATGGGTTTACAATCCCAAGATTTAGTTTTGTCAACCTCATCAGGTTTTACTTCCCAAAATACTATATACGCATGGTCTTTATTGTCAATACGCATGGTCTTTATTAGCAACAGACACAACATTTGGCCTTGCATTCATGTGCTTTCTTAAAAAGCTTACAATTGGTAGCACATTATAGCTTTGCTCCATCCTATTTAAGGTCTTGATGAGTGAATGTCCTTTTAACAACTGCACCATCTCCATCATGTTCTCCTTTTCCATGCTTGGATGCAATGAAGTGGTGTGTCATGGTTAAACCTCTCATTCCTCTTATACCTATACATGAAATAAAATAGTCTTTTGGCATTGAATTGAGATGCAGTCCCACCTAACCAAATTTAGTGCTCTTCCAATTGCAAGCCTTGCTCCTTCAGCCAACGATGATGTGGCATAAAGCAATGTTGAGCAAAGATTATATCTTGGGTCGTATAATTTGAGATGAAAACATGAAGAGTCTTTGAATTGTACCAACCCTCCAAAACTATGTAAGAAGAAGCAACATTGTAACTTAGCTAGAGTGCTAATGCATCGATTGTATCTCATTTTGTTCATGAAAAGTGTAATTCTTTTCAAAGTCTATGATAGACACAACCACCTCCTCGTTGAATGTATACACACACAATTTGAATTGATATGCTTACCACTCAGTAGTGAAGTTATGGACAATATACTTTTGCAAGTGCGTTCTATACACCATTATCAATAGACTATATTTCATCTACTTAAATCTAAGAATTTCTATCTTCTTTTTCTTTCCCTTCTTGTCAACCCCAACATCAACATCTTCTAGTATTTTAACTATGACAATTTTTTATTATTCCTTCACTTCACATGGACAACATCATAGATTTTGTATGCCACAATCTGAACATTTTCCTTGCAATGCCACACTTTAGTGCATGGTTAACAAAGTTTCCAACTCGGGCACAAAGCAAGTTCTCCCATGTTTAGGTAACACTAAGTTGAATTCAAGTGTCTACACTACAAGTACGAGTGACCAGTCTACACTACAAGTACCAATGACCACTCTCAGCAAACATCCAAATCTAACAACCACTGCAGCATTGTTTCCCATGGAAACTTGTCTATGATTAAGTTGAATTTGAGTGTCTACACTACAAGTACCAATGACCAGTCTCAACAAACATACAAATCTAACAATTGCAATGACATTGTTTCCCATGAAACCCTATCTATGACTAATGTAGCTAGCTAAAAGCATATCTTAAGAACAAAATTTGGACATATTGAATGCAATAGCATGTATTTCAATCCTTTAACTTGTGCCTAAAATAGGGCATACAATTTTTGAAAATCCTTTGCTATATAAGGACCTCTAGATGTTCCCTTTTAAATGGTATAAGCAACTCCACCAACAAGGAAAAGAATGTAAATTTTAGTTAAGTAAAATATAAGTGAAAAAATTGTATGTGTTCTCAAAAAATAATAGATAATACATATCAAATATTAGGTACATATTAGATTTAAAAAAAGTTACATAAGAAATGGCAACTTCAAACTGGCTACTAATGTCAATGATATGATGCACTTTGACATCAAAATCTATTGTACCATAATTATGCATTATGTTACTTTTATAATATGCTTATGCTAGTGATTTGCCAACTCATAACCAAAAAATGTACCTAGGAGTACATTCCCTATTGGAACCATGCAGATCCTAACTCAGTGAGTATATAGGTGACATCTAGTCAGTTCTCAATGTGTTTTGGTAAGTAAGCATCCCTTGACTAATTAGGTTCCTGGAACAAGCTTCCCTTGACTAGCAAGTGACAAAGTTCCACTTGACTAATTAGGTAGTTCTTGAAACAAAGTTCTTGACGTAAGTGTCCCCCCCTAACTATCTATTGACAAAGCATCCTTAATTAACTATGTAGTTCCTAAAACAAGCACCCTTGACTTAAGAATCTTATGTCTAACTAGGTAGTTCCTAAACCAAGCATCCCTTGATAGTTGGCATCCCCTACCCAAAGCATCCCTTTACTAATTAGGTAGTACCTTAATCAAACATCCCCAAACTAACTAGGTAGTCCCCAAAATAAGCTTGTACCTTAACCAAGTATCCCTATCTTGAGCATCCCATGACTAACTATGCATTTCCTAAAACAAGCTGCCCCTGACTAGCTATTGACCAAGCACCCCTTGACTAACTAGGTAGTTCTTGAAACATATTTCTTGACCTAAGCATCCTCTGACTACCTACTACCAAAGCGTTCCCTAACTAACTAGGTAGTTCCTGAACCAACCTTTCATTGACTAACAAGGTAGTTCCCATCCCTAACCTAAGCATCATCTCACTTAGTTAATTCTTGAACCAAGAATTCCTTTACTAACCAAATAGTTCTCAAATCAAGCATCCCCTAACTAACTAGGTAGTTCACATCCCTTGCCCTAAGCATCCCTTGACTAGGTAATGACTTCAACCAAGAATGTGTGACCTAAGCATCCCATGACTAACAAAGTAGTTGTTGAACCAAGAATCCCCTAACATAGCCATCCCCTAACTAGTAATCTAAGTAGCTCTCAACCTAAAAACCACTAAGTAGCTACCTAGATAGTCTATGCAACCAGAATATTCACAAGTAGCTAGTTGTTCATCATTGAACTAGTTATTGGCTACCTATCTAACTTCATATTTGGAAGTATGGCCACCTAGGTAGTTGTTCATCTAATGACTATCTAGCAAACTAGCTAGTTGCACACTTAGAATTGTAGCCACCAAACTAGATATTCTAGCTTTAATTAGAATTCCTACATAGTTCTTTAACTCGAATTGTAGCTAATTAGTTGATTCATCACCTAAAAATCTACTAGATGACTAGGTAGTCATTTGGTGATTTGGTTGTGGTGCAAGCTACCTCATTAGGCCTCATCCATATAGGTTAGTGAAACACAAGCCAAGATAGTGTTTGGTCTAGAACTCGCCTAGCTGCAAGACAAGTAGGTAGGTGCCTAAGAACTTCCAACCCTAGGAGTCAATGAATGTTATGAAACATGACATATTTATGTGGCATTCACCTGCCTAGTGAATATTGAATAGATATTGCATAATTTTATTGGATACCAAGACCAAATGTTAATCTATTTGTCTAGGTTGTGTTTACACTTACTTTTTTGGATGACTAATAGGAACCAAACATGTGGTTTCTTGTAAGTATGATAGTGCATGTACATACACTCCTTAATCTTGAAACATGAACATATGTATTCTACTATCAAGAAATCATTAGATTTTTTTGCTTTAAGAAGCAAAGATGATGCTTATGGAGATCATGGCTATCATAGTTTGTAAACATAATAAAATACAACCAAGAAATTGAAAAACATGTATCCAATTACTTGGATTTTCCAATCAATCAAGACTTACTTGAGACATCATTTCAATTAATAACATACTCAAGACTTGCTTTAGACATCTCAAGAAGGTGAATTGGATGTTTTATGTATGATTTTCTTCTAATGCACTAGAGACTCATGTGTTTGCAACCCAATGTTGGAAAACTAGCTCCTTTACTTCATTGGTGATTGTGCTTGTTCGTCCTTTTCGTTTGCATACATCCCAATGAAGATCTCCATCATCCATGGCAACTAACCTTATTCTTGCTCTATAAAGATTCTTGCAATGTATATTTAACACTCTAGATACTACTTGAACACTTAGAGTAGGCCTTATGGTATCATTTGAGGGTGCATTCATTAGTATCATCATGATGGAAATTTTGACAAATAGTTCACTTGAACATCTTGGTTGCTTTACTGAGTTTAAGGTACATCGCATTCTTGAAACAAGCACCTCATTTGCTTTGGCCTCTAATCCATGTAGCCAATGTCTAAATTTTTTGAATGATGGAAGAAGGAAAATGTGGTTAAAAATATCCTTTATTGTTACTTCTCCATACGAAAATTCTATTAGGCAAAGAACCTATCCACATTTCTAACCACCCTCCTCTCCTCTTCATTGCCCACACTTGCAACCTATTGGAGACTTCTCTCTTGTACCTTTTGGCAGTATTCTCTTTTTCTCATTGTTTCATAATGTCTTATCCAAGTATGCTCTGACATTTGGTGATTCTCACGTCCCTACTATTCTATGAATTGTACTTCTTGATTATGAGTATGAAGAAATGCATATTGTGCTAATAGCAACCCTTGAATTCATTTTCTTTGTGCCAGGTTGATGCACTCTTGACAAGACTCAAGCTGAACTCCCTCTTTATATTGATTACCAGGCACTATTGAACACACAGAGAGAATGATCCTTCCGGTTGGCTTTCCAAACAAACATGAAAAAGAGAGAGGGGCTACAAGCAAGAGACTGAGAGAGAGAGAGAGAGAGAGAGAGAGAGAGAGAGAGAGAGAGAGAGAGAGAGAGAGAGAGAGAGAGAGAGAGAGAGAGAGAGAGAGAGAGAGAGAGAGAGAGAGAGAGAGAGAGAGAGAGAGAGAGAGAGAGACTCAAAGTTATTACTAGGCCACTATCAAACATTTTTACAAAGAGAATCACTAATTTGCACATTAAAAACAAAGGAATTAAAAAATACCAAGGTTCCAAAGCTTTGTTCCTTATTCTTCTAACCAAGAAACTATATATAACTAGTATCATATTTTTCTAGTAGACAACCTATTTTGGTACCAGCTTACTATGCTTTCACCCTATAACGCTTCCAAGCACTGCAAGGGTATTTCTCTTGTGGTGTGTGTGGTTCTTTTTAACACTTTTAAAAGTATATACATACAAAAATTGAATTGAATTCATTATACAAGTTAATGATCTATGCTATAGTGTTAGACCACCTAGGCATAAGCCATTTGTAGCAATCAAAATTGTATTGGAATGCACTAGAAGTATCACGGAATCGTGGAACTTTGTCAAAGAATAGCATGTACACAATGGAATCAAGTACCACATTCCTTGCCACATTTGGCTAGTAATATGCAATTCCTCCTCTATGAGAATTTAATTCATGAAAGGGTGATCTTGGACTAGTTCAAGTAGTTCAATATTTCATACAACCATGAGTATTTGTAAGGACCTAGGAGTTATATACATTTGAATCATTCCTGCAATCCCATGTAGCACATCTTTCCTCAATAGGAGTCATTAATAGAGCCCCAATTTTTATGATTGAAGCCTGCATGTTATACCATTTCTAATCAATCTCGCTCTGCCCTTCTAGTTTTAGTTCCAATGTTTGGACTTTCTACATGCTTCCTTCACAATTCTTAGTGTGGACAAAAGGAATCAAGAGAAGTTTCTTAGCTTCAACTTTGGTATATGATGCATGAGTATGGGAACTATTTCTAGGCATCGCACACAAACATATTCTTGTTATTTCCATATCAATGGCTAATTGAGGAACTTTTCATATTCTACAGTAGCTAGACTTTTAAGGTCACCATGAACAACCATATATATAAGAAGCTTTATTTTATTATGGGGCTCCTTGTGGCACTAGATTACCAATCGATTCTCCTTTTTTTCTTTTTCTTTTGCAATCTCTATGATATATATTTTTATCATTAAATTAAATGGAGGCTTTGGCTGAGAAGAGCACTTCTTGTGAGTTATTGAATTTTTTGTGCTTGTCATTGTTTTAGAGCTTGCATTTCTCTCAATTGAAGTAATGGGGACTTGTTTCTTGGCTGAGATGACAAATTTTCTCATAATAGCCAAAGGTTATGACTGTTGAGGTTTCACTTTGGATTAAGTAGTAACTATAGAGTCATTGGATTTAATTGTGGTAGTAATTGAGAAAAGTTTCTTAGTTGGACCCTTGGATAGTTTTAAAGTATTCTTGGGCTCACTAGTTTCAGATGTTGCCTAGGTGGTAGTTTGAGTTCCTTTTTGTTGCATGCCTTCGATCTATTTTTCTTCAAGATCCAATTTCATAGCTTAAATAGTGGCACAAGCTTGATGATGCCATGCTTCAATTTTTTGTTTAGGTAATGAAGGTTTCAACTTAGGGGACTTTGAGATTTGATTGGGGTTAGTTGTTTCTTGTCTACATTCAATATTCCTAATATCCCCTTATCATAGTTTTCTTGATTGAAGTGAGTGGAACTATTTAGACTTGGAAGTTTTGTCTCTTTGTCCTCCCAAAGAGATGACTAAGTTGGAGGTTTCCAATGTCAACTTGTCAATACTCTCAAAGAGAGGTTATCGATGCTTGGTAGCATCCTTTGTCATCCCTTCTAGATTCTTCTCTTTAATTTGAGCAACTATACTAGATTGCTTTTGGATTTATTGTTTTTTCGTAGGTGATAAAGGTGCATCTTTTGGAAACTTTTGAGACACTCAAAAGTATTGGCAACTACCTTGGAGGACTGCTTGTTGAATCATTTGCCTCCTTCTTTGCACTTTTTTCTTTAGTCTAAGAGCAGCACCATGGAAAGGAGGCTAATTCTTCAAAATCCTCATTTGTGATGGAAATTTTTTAAATGCCATTAGCTTCTCTTGTGGATAGATGACTACCTCATGTTGTCACACATTGGCCAATGTAGACTTTGGCATCTAACCTACTAGTTTTCAACTTGGTTGATGTAGTATCCTCAATGGCTTGGATTCTTGACTTTGATATACATTTGAAATTTTTTTCCCTTTTCTTTGCTTTGGGTAAAGCTAGGGTTGTGGTCAATAGAGGTGGTTGTGCATGTGGCTTAGGAACCAAATCCATCAAATTGCCTACATAGTACCCTTGAGCACATAGCAGTACTTTGGAGACCCATCGTGGCATTGTGCTGAATCTCTATCAATATTTTTGATAGTACTCCCAAGTTCTTCAAGTCATGTGGTGTGGTAGTCTTTACATAATATCTTTAAAGTTATTTCGTGTCTCCTAAGAGCTAGAACATGCATTTTTTGCTACAAGGGTGTTGTTTAAGTGGTTCTCTTTTCTCTGCACGTGGCTTGATTACTTATTTAAGGACTTTCTCACTATCCTCACTAGGGTTTCTTCTTGACTCGGAGGTGGGCTTCTTGCCCTTTCCTTGAGAATTAGTAAGATTTCCTTTGTTGGAAGCTGTGATTACCTTGATGTCTAGTAGGGTCAAATATATCCATTATGCTTCATAGTCTACTTCATATTTGATTGCATGCCTAAAGGGTCTTCCAAGCACAATTTCCTAAATTCAATTCAAAATCATGTGGAATATGATGGGCAAGTTTTAAGTTTCCATGGCATTAAGATTTTGCATTTGCCTAGGAGAGAATATGGAGATTCCCCATGTATGGGTTGATTTTTGGGTTAGTCAACACAAGTTTGGGTTGTACGATTTGAGTCCATGCATCATAGGTAAGTATTTTTTATAATCTACTCCTCCATTAATGAGAGCCATGATGATGTACTCATGTTTAGTGACTAGTTTGATCCAAAAATGATTGGCACATGGTATCAGCTCTTTGTCTTTAGGGTTGATGGACCATTCAAATTGGATGTTATGTCTAGTAGACCCATTTTGTGTACTATTGCATGTATGGAATTTAGGAAAATCTTGATATATGTGAGTAATCCCACACTCACTACAACTCTAGTCTATCTATTTTTATGATTAAGGTTCTTGCTTTTATGGGCTAGTCATTTGACATGTATTCTACTTGGCAGGAAATTCAATACTTAACTATTTGTCTTAAGTAAGCCACTCCTTTCCCTCTTCCACAAGCTAGCACCATGATTAGAATAAGTTTGTGGTTTGTGAGAATTGTGTTACCCTCTTTATCATGTGCCACATAGGGATTCGTGTGTTTCTCTTCATTGTCTAGTTCCTCTACAAGATGTGCAAGAGAGTTGTTATGTGGATAAGTTATTATAGGAATTGATTTCTACTCTAGGAGCAATTATGCCATGAATCACATGGTGGGGGAACTTCCTCTTGAGCTATTGCACCAAACCACCCAATATCTTGAGATGGCAAGCTCAACACGTGTGGATATTGATAATGGATCGCCTGGCTAGATGGGTCCACCCAATATCTTGAGATGGCGAGCTCAACACGTGTGGACATTGATGATGGACCGCCTGGCTAGATGGGTCCACACATCTACACTTAGCACGTTGGTGATCATTATGATACTCATATGGGTGGTCCCAGTAAGCTAGGAGCTTCTCTCCTAATTAACGTTTCATTCAATCTCTTGAGAGAAGTTCCTAGCTTACCGGGACCACCCATCCATAGGATGGATCCGTCAGAGATCTCACCCACCCGCTTCCCACAAATGGTTTTCCTTAGTTTTCTAATTACCTATCACATTAAGTTATTGTTAAGAATAGCAAATGATGCTTAACATGAATGCATGCAGAGGCTAGATGTGTGCCCTGAAGAAGCTAGGAGATATGACAAAGATGTATGCTCTAGAAGCTCTAGGAAGAGATGTCCAAAATCCCATATGCACAATGAGTACAATGGTACTATCCAAAAGCTATAAAGGCATGTACTTGTTGACTCTCATTTCAATGTAGTAGTATCATTCTGTGTCACTCAAGATTGTGTTTATGAACCCAAGGTAATCTATCTTGGAACCTAATTCACTTGAGTTATAATTCTTTATCTCAATCATGTTTTATGTTTATAACCTCCGTCCACCATAGCTAGCATAGCTCTAGATTTGTGTTTCTCAACATGGTATCAGAGCCATGGTGAGCTACGACTGGCTTTATTGGAGAAGAGTCCTTCTTAGGCTTGTTTTATTATGAATGGATAGTAGGAGTTGAACCTACCTTAAGGCCCTCTGTCATATCCATACCTTAGGCTTATTCTTCATCTCATATCCTTTTCTTCACCTAAAATCCACCCAAACAAACCACAACATCAGGGGCCCAAACCAAGTTGGTAGTAGTAGCAGAGGCAGAGTTGCTTCGACCATCACTCAAAAGGACAAACCAAAGGAATATGCACAAGCTCATTAGACTAATGAGGATTTTAAGGCATCATGCTTGTTCGATTCTAGGCCCGATTTCTTGAGGCAAGCAGGGTCAATACCCAACGCAGCTAAGAAGTTTGAAACCTATGATACAACCAACCTAGACACTACCTTCGACTGGAGAGACGAAGAGGTTGTCGAAAGCATCAAGGATCAAGGTAGCTGTGGGAGCTGCTAGGCTTTCGCATCTGTGGGATCAATGGAGAGTGTGAATGCCATTACAAATGGGGAGCTGGTGAGCTTGTTAGAGCATGAACTAGTGAGCTATGACTCCACTGACTAGACCATTCACACCAACTCATCCTCTCTCTCCCCACACTTACTTATTCACACTCTACCTCTCAAACCTCCTTGACACAAGCCTACTCATATCACACTCATTCATCCACATCATCTTCCTTACATCTCCATTAAAATCCTAGACATTAAGGTAATTTACCATTTCTTTATATTTGCCATCAAGTGTCTTTTGACACTAGCATTGTGTGCTTTCTCAAATTTTCTGAAGTATTTTGTAATTGGGATTAGACACTGCCCGAGTATACTCACGGTAAGACATTTCCGTATTCAAAATAAGTTATTTGCACCACACTCAAACAATCAATACGAATGTAATGATGAGCCATGAGCCCAAGCCAAATAAATCCAACAAATCATGTATCCCAAAATCTATGACATGTATGTCAAAAGAGGGCTCCTCAAGCAAAGAAACCATAAAAGCATGAAGCAAAACGGTAGTGTCAAGAAGAATAAAAGAAAAGTACCATGCATCAACAAAAGGAACGAGGGCATGAAAACCAAGAGGTTGACAAAGAAGCAAGAAGAAGATACAGAAATTTCCACTGCTAACAAACAAAGAATTTTCCATAATGGATCTCCCTTAGTGGATCTTGTTTTCCAAAGTGGATTTTGTAGAAACCCTACCAAGATGCAAAATTTCAAGCCTTAACTTGACTAGTTGCCAAAGAGCTAGTCTCTCGGGCCATGTTTACATGCAGGGGGGGGAAAAGCCAGCAAGGGTAGAGACTCATCATTTAAGGGGGGGTGTTAAGAATAGCAAATGATGCTTAATATGAATGCCCGTCGAGGCTGGATGTGTGCCCTGAAGAAGTTAGGAGATATGACAAAGATGTATGCTCTAGAAGCTCTAAGAAGAGATGTCAAAAATCCAATATGCACAGTGAGTACAATGGTACTATCCAAAAGCTATAAAGGCATGTACTTGTTGACACTCATTTCAATGCAATAGTACTATCATTCTATGTCACTCAAGATTGTGTTTATGAGTCTAAGTTAATCTATCTTGGAACCTAATTCACTTGAATTATAATTCTTTATCTCAATCATGTTTTATGTTTATAACCTTTGTCCACCATAGCTAGCATAGCTCTAAATCTGTGTTTCTCAACAGTTATGATATATGAATGCAACTTTGTTAATTAATCTGTTATCACAGGTTCCTTTGCATAATCTTACGGCACAACATAAAGAAAGAGAAAAATAGTCTTTTTGTAAAACATATTTATTTATTATTTCACAAAGCTATTTACAATGATTTTCCCATTCTACCTACGCAGAAGATAAACCTCTGTTCACCAAAAAATCCCTTTTGTTTGTGTAGAAGAAAAGAAACCCTCCAAGATTCCCATCCCTTCACTAGTACTGGGGACTCCAGGATCCCATCCTGATTTGTGTGAGGGTCGGGCAATTCCTAGGAGCGATCGAGAGGTTTACGGCCAGAGCCTCCCTAGCACCCCTGCCTCCTCTTACCTAATGGATTCCTCACTAAGAAACCTCTCGCCATTGGGGCCGGTCGAAAGTCCTCACGATAATACAAAAGAATCCCCCTTCGATCAGGGTTGCGCGTCTAGCCATGCAGGAGGCATAATGCGATCTTTTCTCTTATTATCCTAATTATATATTTATAATCAAATCTAGTTGCTGCAAGCACAATCAATATTTCATGTGCAACCATCAATGCATGCACAAATAAAAAAGAAATAGTAGCAAGTGTTTTTAGCATACAAAGCAGCGCCACCCAAATCTGGGGTTTCTCTTTTAAGGTCCCACCTTATTCTTAGGATTTCGCTTCCTACTTGCAACACTTTTTTGGGATCCGCAGATTATTTCGTGAATTTGAAGCCTATTTTATCCATATGAAAATTTGGTATTCTCGCCCTAAAAGATAATATGGGCATTTATACCTATGGCAAGCAATTCATGAATTGTCATGCCCTAACCTGCACTTAGCAAGATTTCAAATGCTTTTCCAAGTCTATTTAGACTTTAGAATTTGTATTGACAAATTATTATCAATGTCCAACAAGTCCTACAGACTTTCGATATTTATTGAATTTCTTGATACTGATAGTTTCAGGGTTGTTGAGTATTTCATAGTTGTTTTTGCTTCAACATTCTTGATATTTTAGGTTAGGTTTTCTCGTTGATTCATACGTGGGTCAACTCATGATATTGACGCTCTCGCTAATATAACTATTAATATTAACATTGCGTGTGTTTTCAACAAGAACATAATTTTTATTTTATTCTACTCATATTCTATGGTTTAATCGACGATGTCTAACCATGTGTCGAACTTTCAATGTTATCTAGAAAGATCAATTTTCATTTAGCTATGTCTTAAGTGCAATGCTGATTGTTTTTCTGAAAACTTTATTTTAAGCAATGAAAAAATCATAATAGAAATTTTTATTTCATACATCAAATTATATTTCCACGCACCTAATTTATGCGCATCTAGTATATATTTTCTTATGTAAATTTTTGTTGATTTAATGTATTGATTATTTCACGATATTATCTAAATGATTTTTTATATATTATTATAAAAATCATATGCATCTATTTATCATTAGAAAAATGAAATAGAGATAGTCACTTTCAGGGAAAATTTATAAAATATTCCCTTTCCTAACACCGTCTACCTTTTTTCTGATATTATGATCACATGCATCATTAATGAAATAACAATAAATATCATAGAATAAGCCATAATTAAGATATTTTCTTAATGACACGCAATAATCATTTTCCAAGTGAAAGAGTTTTTTCACTGAATAGTTAATTATTATATAACTTAGGCTATTTTCTTAAGAGGCAGTTCATATGCATTTTCTTTAAAATATATTTATAATCATTTAAAGCCAAATATAGCGATAAGATTATAAAATATTATTTTTTTCCAAACCAATGAGATGTTACCTCTCTCAAGTTTGCTACAACTCGAGTTTCACCAATTCCTACCGTGTCATTTTCTCCATCAGCCGTGTTCTTTGCTTCCCTTTCTTCAAATGGGCTTTTTGAATTTCTATGACCTCGTGGAGCCATGGATCTCAGGTTAAATTGACGTGGTAGTTGAGGGAGAGTCGGTGGTCATCCAAAAAAAATTCACCAGCATTTTGCTTAGCGATATGGCTGTATGGGAGGAAGGAGTAACAGGGGGTAGAGAAAATACAAATGAGGTAAAAGAGGGGTATTTTCCTCCTTCAAGGCACAAGCTACAATGGAAAAGAGAAGTGGAGAAATTTTTCCATCATCAAGAGGTCTTCCTTCTTGCTTTCTTTGTGAAGGAGAGGGAGTGTATTTATAGTCATGAGGGGGAGCATGCAGTTGATTCATTCATTTGGCTACTTGTCAAGAGCTAAGTAAGCTTTATAAGAAATATATTTTGATTGCCTACCCATTTGATGGTGGAATGGGGATGATTTTAAAATACTTTCTCTCCCTCCAGGAGTCAAAAAACATCATGAATTTTGGTTTTTTTTTCCAAAAACGTACTTTTTTCTTCAAAACTACTTTATTTGGTGGTTTTTGGTGAAGTTACCTCATGACTTATCTAGTTTATAAAGTCATGCCATACTCTTTGATATTTAACTTACTCAATATCATGCTCATTCTTACACATTCTTTGTCTACCGATTAAGGCTTTTTCGATTTGTCTTATGGTTACGAAATCAATACAATCTTTGATGCATTAAATGGAGTCAAAAATGCTAAATCAAATATAATGCGAGAAAAATGATTATCAAGCCGTCGTAATATTATTTACAAGGTGTCTTTACTTTTTGTTGGTTGGGAATATTGAGGCATCTTCTCATGTTGAATTGGGGGATTGGTTTAATGCAAGACTCAATATTTAAGAAAAATATGTGCAGTCACTTATGTGATAACTCGATAGATAATTTTTAAAACATTTCAAGCCCGAATTCATTTCTTGATATGAAGCACTATGGCAAGAATATTACATTCTCTCCTTCTTAGAGGAATTGAGATGTCCTCATCTTGAAAAGAACTAGGGAAACTGTTTTTCTAGAGCTATCTCTTCTATCCAGGTAGGATCCTCTTGAGGATAGTCTTTCCACTGGATAAGATACTCTCTAAAGGTTCTATTTCTCAGAGGTTTCTCTTTTACTTCTAGAATCTTATCAGCTGGAGTTCAAGGGCTCCTTGACTAGGCATTACAATTTTCTTGTCATCAAGAATATGATATTGATTTGCCACATAAGCTTTTAGAAGACCAACGTGAAATACAATGTGGACTTTCACATGATCAGGACATTGCAATTTGTAGGCATTAGCTTCTAGGCATTTGAAAACCTTGTATGGTCCTCAATACCTTGGACTCAACTTTTTGAATTTTTCCAATGACAGAGAACTCTTCTTTGGTTGTATACGGATGAAAACCATGTCTCCCTCTTGGAAAATACACTATTGCTGTCCTAGATCAACATAAGCTTTTTGACAGTCTTTGGCAGCTTGGATGTCTTGTCTGACAATTTTGACATGATCATCCATGTCTTCTAGCATTTTCTTAGAAGCCTCAACATTTAGGGTTGGATCAGAGAAATTCAGTGGCATCAAACAATCTTTCCCATACAATGCTTGAAATGGAATCATTTGAATACTCTGGTGATATGACGCATTGTAGGAAAATTCTACTAAGGGTAAATATTGTATCCACCTTGTCGGTTCTCTCGAACAATAAGCTCCTAATATATCTTCAATGACTTGATTAGCCCACTCTGTTTGACCATCATTTTGGGGATGGTAAGCTATGCTAAAGAAAAGTTGGGTTCCAATTGCTTCAAATAGGCTTCTCATAGCTTACCATCCCCAAAATGATGGTCAAACACTCTGTTTGACATCATAATGAAAAAACTCAACACCTGTGGACATTGATGATGGATCGCTTGGCTAGATGGGTTTGTACATCTACACTTAGCACGTTGGTGGTCATTATGATACTCAAATGGCCTCTAACTTATCACTTATTATATTTAGTTTGTTACACCTACCTATAGCTGGCAAAGATATAGCGCCAGCAGTCGATTAGTGTAGTCTGTTATGCACTATTTGACTTAGTAGGCCACTTTCCTTTATGTTGTATCTTATCTATACTATGTGTACATTGTATAGTGTGTGGAAGAAGAAGAAATCAACAAAAATTTTTTTTGGCCTCCATCTCTCTTCTTGTGTTCTTGAGTGAGCTTCCTCTTGTGTATACAGTGTGTGTTTTGCATAATAGCTCAAGCAAGTCCCCCCACCATGCGATTCTTGACACAATACACATAAGAGAAAGCTCACTAAGGACACAAGAAGAGATATGGAGGCCAAAATATTTTCTTGCTAGTTTTTTTCCTTATTCCCCATACAATACAATATACACAAAGTATAGATAAGATACAACATAAAGAAAAGAAACCTACTAAGTCAAATAGTGTATAATTGACTATAGTAATAGACTAGTGCTATAATTATGCTAGCATAAGTAGGTATAACTAACCAAATATAATAAGTGGTAAGTCAATGGCTATGTGAGGATCATGAGGACCACCAACATGCTAAGTGTAGACTGTAGACAACCAAGTGGTCTATCATCAATGTCCACATGTGTTGGCCTTTCCATCTTAATATTTCCCCTTAAGCTCAACTATATCTCTGCAACTCCAAGTAAGCTTCGAAATTTTCAAAGCTTCTCTCTACGCAACACCTTTATGAAAATTTTAGCTATTTGATCCAGTGTACTAATATATACCAAGTTGATCTTTCTTGCAAGTACCTTCTCTCCTATAAAATGGTAATGCACCTCATTGTGTTTTGTCCTAGCATGGAACATTGGGTTCCCAACCAACTGTAGTCACCCAAATCCTTCATCTCAAACTTTTGTTTCAAAAGACCCTTAACATTAACAATCCCACTGTCACTATCACCTACAATAATCAAGTCATCCAAATAGATAACTATGAGGAGCAAATTTGCTTCACCCTTTCTCTCATAAAGTGAGTGATCTACATTAGAAACGTTAAACCCAACTTTGACAAGATACTCTTCTATATTGTCAAACCATGCTTTAGATGATTGCTTTAGCCCATGGAGCACCTTCTTTAACATGCAAACATATATAGGGTACTCTAAATCCTTATAATCTTCTCGCTACTCCATGTACACCTCTTCTTGCAAATCACCATGCAAGAAGGCATTATTCATATCCATTTGTTGTAAACTCAATCCTTTGGTTCCTACCAAAGCAATCACATATTCAACAATTGCCATCCTAGCAATTGGACTAAATGTCTCTTCATAATCTATGCTATATATTTGTGCCTAGCCTTTTACAACTTGCCCATCCTTATACTTACTAATAGAACCGTCTGCCCTTGGGCAATGGTACTAGATCTCAAGTCACATTAGCCTCAAATGTAGCCATCTCCTCATCCATTGTTGCTGCATCCCAATGAGCATGACCAATAGCCTTCTCAAAAAAAGTGGGCTTACCGTCCTCAACTACCTTTACCATATAAGGATAATGGTGAGCTGCATAACCCTCAAAACCAAATCTTCTAACATGATATCTAAACTTGCATACCACTAGATCACTCAACGGAGCCTTTACATTACCATGTGCTCTTTGTATACTTAGTATTGTGATTGAAGGAATACCAAGGTCAACATCCAAACTCTGTAAATCACTAGTGTCTCATCAATAATCACATGACTAGCAGATGCATTATTACCATCTAGCACTTTCTTCTTTCCTTTGTCATTATGTGCTACACTAGTAGATGCACCTAAAAATGTAGAATTGCTCCTTAGTCTCCCAGACCAAGGACTAACTATAGATCTACTACCAAATGATGTCTCTGGTTCACTAATAGTCTGTGATTCTTACTTTTTTGTTTGTGCATGACTATCACGATCATTGACATCATCGAATGTATCTCCACTGGATGCATACCAACTGCTCATCTCATTAAAAAATAACATCTAGAGAGAGAGACTAAAAAACCAACATTCTTCTTTCTTCATATTAGGCCATGAAAGATACATCATCGCATAGAGGCGGAGAGGGGCTTCATTTCTCATGTTTTTTGCAAAGAATGATGCATAATCCACATGCAACAATCAAAAGACCCAATAAATATTAGTGCCCACTTCTTTGCATACTTCCCCCTCTCTCTCTCCACGATTCCTTCTTGAAAATTTTTCATATTAAGCTAATTTTTCATTTCTCTTTTGTCCATGCTCCTTCAAAATTGGTCCACAACCCTTCAAATCTCAACCAATTTTGGGCCTTCTTGATTTTCCTAAGGTCTCTCAGCATGAAATTCCACCTCAAACATGTGGAATCAATGCCCAAAATGATGGTTGCAGGCTTCTTCCTTGTTTGTAACTCGACCTTGCACTCCACTTAGCCTCTAGCTTTGAAATGACATGCATGCACCTCAAATGCTTTGCACAAATGTCCACTTTGAAGCTTTAAATCTTCGTTTTCCATTGGAAACACATTATGGATCTACAAAAAATGCTCTAAAATTTCCTCTACCCACTCTATCAGTTTTGAGAATGAGGTTGCAAGTTCATGGTGGTGGTAAGATCTAAGTCTCCTTGTACTATTAGTCTTGTAATTGTGCTTGTTTACCTATGCAAAAATCCTAATTGTTCTATAACTCTAAGCACCTAATTCCCTATTGCATGGTACAAGTGTTGGCTTTGCAGTATGGCTCCTAGGTTGTTTTGTTGGTGCTTGTGCTCTATGAACCCTAAGTTTCACACTATCCAAGTGTTTGTGCTATGAGTAACCTAGATGAAAGTCCTATGTGTTTCCTTAGCATTGTACCTAAGTATTATGTGCATCGTTCACCTTGTGTGTTATGCCTAGATGCCCATATCATGATGCGAGATGCATCCTACACCTAGGGTGTATTGTATGGAGCTAGTGTTGTGCATGATTACCATGGTGCACTTAGGATTGTTTCTATCATGAGTGATGTGTTTGTAATTTAGTGTGATGTCATATGTGCCTTAAGGTATTTTTCCTATCCGTAAATGCTACTACAATTATCCTTAAGAAGGGTGTCTACGGCATATTGACGGTGGACTGTGATATTCAAAATGGTACTTATAAGTACTCTAAGGCTAATGTGCAATTGTAATTCTTGGCTCACTAGTTTTGTATGATTTTCTCGTTGATGGATTGTCATTCGTTGCATATTGAAGTAATTCACTTTTGATGCCTTCAGTTCGTGGCCTCTTATTGGTGGGTTTGGATGCACAATAAGGGTTTACTAGTCAAGACCTTGAGAGCTAGTGGATACTTGAAGCAAGGTGTGATGGCTTACTCAATTTTGCAAGTCTTACAAGGTCAATCAAGATTATGGATAGTACCCTCACCTCCTGTATACTGCAAACAGTGGGTGCCCATCGCTATCACTTCATTCTTTATTCTTTCAATGACATTTGAATAAAGGGAAGGCCAGTCACACATTGTGATTGTTGAAGTTCCCACATTGTGTGTGTATGTCTCTCTTGCTCTTGCTCCTTCCACCATGGCTCTTACTCCCACTCATGCTTCCACTTCAAGGCTCACCTCCCTTCAACGGGTATTAGATCCTTCTTCTTCGTGAGCTTGAGCTTGGCTAGCACACTCTCAGCTTCCATTCACATACCTACGACATTCATCTCTCTATTGGCAGCCATAGCCACTCCGTTCGAGCTTCCAATTGGATGCATTCTTCTTAGGCACTCTTTGATCCCTCTCTCAAGTAAGTTGGAGTAGTCTCCCATAGCCCTCACCCCATTGATGTAGCATCACGTTGTGTGAAACATGCCCTTTTTTTGCAGTAGCTCACATTTTTTATCTCCTTGCAACATATCTTCTTCATTGGGTAGCTATACAAGCACTTATACACTTGGGTTTAATGCTTTCGGCATTGATCCTTTCACTCTTGGCATTTGATTTGATTGCTAAGCTTTTCATCTCCTACAACATATCTTCTTCATTAAGCAGCTATACAAGCATTTATACACTTGGTTTTGATGCTTTTGGCGTTGATCCTTCCATTCTTGGCATTTGATTTGACTCCTAAGCTTCATTTTTGGATTGTTATAATAGTCCACAGACTGCATAAAATAGGGCAGCACTTATCTTTGATGTCTAAACTCATTGCCATTGGTTGGATGATGCCCTGTTATGCCTAGTTGATGCTTATATATTTGAGGATGCTATGCCATTTCTTAGAGTTGATTTTACCACCTCATTTACTTTATTTTGGCAAACGTTTGCTGGCTAGAAATATAGGGCAGGACTCTATTTGATGCTTCTATGGTCAGCTTTGTTGGTCTTATGATGCCCGATTATGCTAAGGTGATGTCTATATGTATGGGAATGCTATGCCTGTGTTATGGGTTGGATTTAGAGCTAATTTTGGTATTGAAATAGCTTGGTTTCTTAGTGTATTTGTTGCTATATATAGTAGGACTAAACCTCTTTTAACATGGATTTTATATGCCTCTTGCTTCTAGCTATGATTCGGGTGTTCTATATGCACTAATGATGTGTGCCATTGATGCTAGTACATTGGTATTTCATATGCCCATGATTTGAGGTGGCTTTGAGCTTGATTTGAGGACTGATATACTCAATTTTCATAGTGAATTTATTGTTGTAATAACCAGGGCTGAAGCCTATTTGGTCAATGTATGCTCTACCTATTGGTCACGGGTGCTTCCCGAGTGACTCATATGACTACACAAATGTATATGGAGGTTGGCACATGTCTTGTATTGCTCTGGAATGCCTTTTGAGATTTTATTGAGATTCATCTTGGTTGGCATTTGATTGACATTGGTCTACAATGGCATGCTTTGTGACAGTCATTATGCCTATGGTCTATGCTTTACCCTTCGATACATGCTTTGATGCAAATGTCAGAGATGCATGCTCCTTACATTATCTATGTTTGATTTCAACTTGGAGATTCAGTTGGGCTTTCATTTGAATATTTTGGAGATATTGGATGCTTACTTGAGTTGTCAGAGATTGAACATTGACTGTTACATTATGTACTAGATGTTATAAGTGATGCTTGACTGATCCCTTGCTCTGGATGCTCTGTTGATATATAGTCTTGGCCCCATGATGCCTTATGTATTCACATGCTATCTTTGAGCTTGGTTGCTTGATTGACATCAATCTTTCTTCCAATGGGGAAGCTTCATGCTATCTCTGGATATTGCAGAGTTTGTGGTTTATGCAATTGAGCTTCTTGAGTAGATGAGATAGGGGTCTCTTATATGCCGATGCTCTTGATAGATCCTTATTTGCATTGGATGCTTTTGGGTTGATTTGATCCGTCTTCTCTTTGAGCATACACCGACCTTTGTCAGGTCCTATTAGTTAGGCATACACCTAGCTTGGCTTACTCTCTGAGTTTTTAATGCCAGGGCTTGCATCCTTCTATTGACATCGATTTCTCTGACACATTTGCATATTTTCTCATGGTTCTTGGGGATGCTACAATGTTTGCTATATGCCCGCTTGATGCAAGATCTGACCTAGCAATCATACTTGACTTTGGATCACTGTTAGCTCATTGTTTGCTCTCTTTTTCTCACTACTGTGAGTTATTACCATGAGCTATTTTATGTGGACTGTGATGTATTTACTGAGTTGAATCATGTCATTTTTATGCACTTTTGGTATTATTTGATGGACAACTGGTCATTTTAGTAATTTCTCTTATTTTTATCTTGTTTTAGTAGTGGTTTTGGCTTGTTTACTGCTAATTATAGCATATTATTTCTTGCATTGTTTGCCCTATTTGACTCATTATGGTTGGTCATCTCAAAGATATGGCTTTGTTTAACATTGCCAAGTTGGATGCCAAGTATGGCTACTGGAAGTCTCAAATATGGCACATTTTGGTGCAAAAATTGCAAATTAAGCCACTAAGAAACAAAGGTATTAATCCCAAGAATATGGATGATGATGACTGGGTTGATTTAGATGCACTATGCAAGTCCACTATCATTTTATCACTCTCTGAAGAGGTCCACAATAATGTTGTTGAAGATGAAGATCAGAGTGCATGGAATCTATGGGAAAAGATTTAGGAACTTTATGCAAAGAAGAGCCCTACTTTGCAAATGTATTGGCTTAAACAGTTGATGGATCTCCGCATGAAGGAGGGGACCCCATTGTCTACTCACTTTAGCCTGTTTCATTCTAAAATGAAGAATTTGCTTCAACAAATTGAGTTTCAAGATAATCTTCATCCTTTGTTTTTGCTTGGCACTTTACTTGAGTCTTGGGATGCATTCCGCATTGCGATCTGTACCAACAAACTTGATGGGCTTAAATTGAAAGATGTAGAGAGTGCTGACTAAAGAAATTAACAGGAAAAACAATGGTGCTTCATGCAGTTCACATGCTTTATCTGTTAGAGGTGGCAAAAGTGGCAAGAAAGATAATGATCATCATGGGAAGGACTCTTAGAATTTTTGGTCTAAGTCACGTGGACACAGAAAGTCCCATGGATGTAACTTTGATCTTACATGCCATTACTGTGGGAAAGCATGACAGATATGATCGGAGTGCCATAAGATGTGCGATGACAAGTGCAAAGAAAAGGGGAAAGAAAAAGTGCAAGAGAAATCCAATGATCGCAACATTATACCTGCAAAGTCCAACGTAAAGATTGAGGAGATAAATGTCATGCAATGTGAGGAGTCCGATGGTGACTACATCTTACCAGCCTCTTCATGTAATGCCTCTCAACTGATCAAGGCTCAAGCTATGCATGCACAGTGTTGGCTCTTGGATTCATGTGTGTCTTTTCATGTGACCCCCTACTATGAGTGGTTCCATACCTATTGTAGTGTATCTGGTATTGTACACTTAGGTGATGATCGGTCTCTTGCTATTTTTGACATTGGTGATGTCAATCTTGTTTCCCTCTAATAGCACTTTCGTTTTGCATAATGTACATCATGTGCCCACACTAACTAAAAGCCTTATGTCTACTAGGTAGCTTGATGATGCAAGTTATCGTATATGCTTTGGTTATTCTGCATGGAAGATAACTCGTGGCAGGCTTATTCTTACAAGAGGTGCCAAGTCTGGTAGCCTCTACTCCTTGGTTATATCTGGTACTATTGACCTTGTTTTGTGAGTGGGTTCTATTCCACATGTATCTCTCTGGCATGCTCATCTTTGGCATATGTCACTTAAGGGAATGAAAATGCTTAGTGCTTTGAAATATCTTTCACCTTTTGACTACTCGCATGAATCATATAATCATTGTTTATATGGCTAGCAGACTAGGAATTCGCATAAAAAGTATGGTATTCCATGCATGGGTGAGCCTTTGGCTCTTGTGCATTCAAATGTATGTGGACCCATGCCCTCTCTGTCATTAGGGGGGGTGCGAAGTACTTTGTCACATTTATTGACGATTATCCCATAAAGCAGAAATCTGATGTATTGGCCGTCTTTTAGCATTGGTTTGTTCTCACCGAGAATCAATCTAGACATAGGGTGAAATGCCTAAGGACCGATAATGGGGGTTAGTACATCTCACTTGCCTTTGAGCAATTTTGTGACGAGCAGGGTATTAAGCGTCAATTGACCACCCCTTACACCCCTCCCCAAAATGGTATGGTAACGGTGAGTGTATGAATAGGACTATCCAGGAGAGGGTCCGCAGCAGTATGCTTAGTCAAGCAGGCTTACCACAATATTTTTGGGCTGAGGTAGTCTCTACTACTATGCATCTAATTAACAAGTCGCCTCTTAGTGGTATTGACTTACAGGCTGCTGCAAAGGACGTATGGACAGGAAAGCCTCCCTCATATACTCATTTGCATGTCTTTGGATGTAAGGTCTTCTACAATGTGCCCAAGGACAAACACATTAAGCTGAATCCTAAAAGTGTAAAATTCATTTTCTTTGGCTATGGATATATAGGTGAGATGGGATATTATCTTTGGGATCTGCAGGTGCAAAAAGTGATCCGCAGCCTAATGTTGTGTTCCATGAGGACAAAATGCATATGCAACCTGAGAAAGTTGTTGAGATACGTAGGGTTATCTTTCAGGAGGAGCCCCCAACTCCTACACAACCAGCTAGATAGCCTATACTAGCCAATCTTCATGGCCAAGATGTTAGATATGATGTTAGATGGGATGTTGGATAAGTAGCATAACCTGCATTGAGGCATTCTACTAGAGATAGATGACCTCCTGACCCTTATGAGACCTCCATAAATATTGTCTTAGTTATAGATGTAGGAGAGCCTCTCACCTATGATGAGGCTATGCAAAGGGATAACAATCACTCCTGGGAGAGGGCTATGCAGTCTGAGATTGACTCGTTGCATAAGAATTGTACGTGGGATTTTGTTTCCTTGCCTAGTGGCAAGTGGCCTTTGCCTTGCAAATGGGTGTACAAGTTGAAAAGTACCCCTGGACACCCTAGGATGGCATACAAGACTAGATTGGTAGCAAAGGGTTTTAAGTAGGAGCATGGTGTTGACTTTGATGGGGTCTTCTCTCCTATGGTTAAGATGACCACCTTATGCTTAGTTTTGGCTTTGGCTACACAACTTGACTTGGACTTGTATTAGTTCGATGTCAAGACAACTTTCTTACATGGGAACTTGCATGATGAGATATACATGGAGTAGCCTAAGGGCTTTATAGAGCTTGGTAGAGAACACCTAGTGTGCAAATTGAGGAAAAGTCTTTATGGCTTGAAGTAGGCACCTAGAAAATGGTACCGCAAATTTGATGCATTCATTCAATCACAGGGCTACAACTGTAGTGCTATGGATCTGTGCATGTACATGAAGAAAGATTATAATGGTGCATTGTTGATTTTGGTACTCTATGTAGATGGCATGCCTTTAGCAGGGAAAGCTCATGATGAGCTAGATGCTCTTCGTATACTTGGTATGTGCATTACACGTGATAGGTCTTAAGGACTACTCTATCTGTCACTGAAGGAGTATATCCATAAAGTCCTTGAGTGCTTCCATATGCAGGATGTGAAGCCTATTGGATGTCCGTTGCCTTCTCATGTGAAGGTATCACACACCGATTGTCCGTAGGCAATAGACAGATGAGCAGAGGGCCGAGATGGCCAAGATTCCCTATGTATCCGCAGTGGGCACTCTTATGTATGCCATGATAGCCACCCATCCAGATATTGCATTTGCAATTGGTGCTATAGCAAGTTATATGGTAATCCCTGGCAAGAGGCATTGGGATGCCGTGAAGGATATCATGAGGTACGTGAAGGGCACTGATGATATGTGCATATTTTATGGTAGTCAGGATACAGGAGTCATGGAATACACTAACTTTGACTATGTAGAGCATGCAAATAGTAGGAAGTCCACTTCTGGCTAAGTGTTCACTTTTGGTGGAGGTGTTGTTTCATGGATGTCCAGGGTGTAGAATTGTACAGCCTTTTCTACTACATAGAGGCTAAGTATGTTGCAATCCCACTAAGGCTTGCAAGGAGGCCATTTGGTTGGGTCGTTTGGTTGTTGACCTTGGTATTGCAAATGCTATCCCTACACTACATTCAGATTCTATGAGTGCTATCCAGTTAGCCAAGAATCTGATCTTCCACGCAAAGATGAAACACATTGAGGTGAGGTATCACTTCATTCGTGAGGTCATTGAGGACAGGTCTGTTTACCTTGTCAAGATCTCAACTGACCAAAATCCTATAGACTTGCTCATGAAAAGCCTTTCTACAGAGTGCTTTGCCTTCTTTAGGAGGTTGATGGGTGTTGGATAAGATGACATATTTCCTCATCATGTTTATCTATGTATATGTTGTACTATCTTTTTCTTTTCTTTTCACTCCTCAGTGAGGCAAATTCTCCTTTAAGTGGGAGGTTATTGGGGGTAAAAGCGCCTCTTCCTAGCCACCCATGTATTACTACACTGACAATACCCGCACTTGCACATTGCAAGCGATGGGCACCCATCACTATCACTTCATTCTTTTAGTGACATTTAAATAAAGGGAAGGCCAGTCACACATTGTGAATGTTGGAGTTTCCACATTGTGTGTGTCTCTCTCTCTTGCTCTTGCTCCTTCCACACCATAGCTCTTACTCCCACTCATGCTTCCACTTCAGGGCTCACCTCCCTTCACCAAGACCTTGTGGTTTTCACAAGTTGTGCCTTGAGGATACCAACTTAAGGTTTTGAGAATATTCTCTACAAGGAGAAAGAGATTAGGGTCTTTGCACAAGGCATGTAACTATTGTTTGCTATCATATACATACCTTAGCTCAAAACTCTTCAAGTTGATGATGAATGTTGGGTCCAAATGCTCAATATACTCAATCTTGGGTCATTCTCAATAATCTTTCAAGGGATTATTTCAATGCAATCAAAACATATGACAATGTAATATTGTTGCAATCAAAGTGCAAAGGATCCCAAAATGTTGCAAGGAAAGCTTAGGTTGCTCTCAAGGTAATTATACCTACATGTGCTTATACCCTATCTTTGATTCAAGTGGATTAATGTTATGTGCTCGAAGGCTTTGCCTTCTAAACTCAAGATTCTATATGGGCTTCTTCAACACACAAGAGACCCTTGCCTTCATGATAGAGTTGGTGTAGAGCATCTATGAGGTATTGCAAGGCTTTCAAATCATTGGTCAAATGCTTCATCTCCAAAAGGTGTGGAGGTTAGAACATTAGCTTGATCCAATATAACACCTCAAATGCACATTCTCTATTTGCAATTTCATTCTCATGAAGTGAAGCAAGTGCACATGCACTTATGCAATGGCATCAAGGAAAGCAGTCCTTGATGCAAAAAGATGTGCCTCTATTAGATTGTGACTGTCAAGGTTCTAGATATGGAATTGGGGTTCAATGATCACCCTTGAGTTGTCAGAGTCAAAATTCACTTTATTTTCAAAATACATATAGTGTTTTCTTTCCATAGTTTCAAGTCTTGCTTAAGTTGAATTGATCTTTCCTTTTTGTTTAGGCTTGACAACTCCTACATATTCAAGCTTTCTTTAGTGATATTGCATTTGTATATTCATTCAATCATGCTATTAGGAACTACAATGGATACATAGTATAAGCCTTCATGAGCTTGTCGATTCCAAGACTTGCATGCCTTGATTTCCTTTATCATTATGCCCCTTTCATCAAGAGTTTGTCTTTCGGTTTTTACTAATGTCTTTTTACGGCTTTTATCAATTAGGAGACTTATAAACTTGAGCTTCCAAGCTTGGTAAGTGGTGTATCAAGCCATTCAACAACCATGTATGATGAGCCATGAGAAATCTTTATCCTAAGTAGAATATAAGATTCAATAACAAAAGCCCAAATGTGAATAATGCAAATGAGATCCAAGTGCCTTTTTCAGTTTGCTTATAATTAATCAATTATGTCATAGTAAAATAATTAATCAAAGCAAAGTAATGAATCAAATAGCTAGAGATTTTTTCACAAAAGCACACTATATAGGGTTTATCTTAGGAGAGAGATTTTTAACATTAATTAAAATAAGTATTTTATTTTAATTTTAAAAAACTAGATTAATTGAGAAAAAAAATTATTTTAAAAATCATGAGACAATCAATTAGACTATTAAAATAATGTCAAAATTTTAGTATATGTAAATCAAAATAACTATGAAGATAATTATAATTAAAATAATAAATCAATCAATGAGTCTAGAAAAAATGAAAGATATTATTTATTGCATTACATAATTTACTTAATGTAATCTAACTAACCAAATAATTAAAATTATTAAGTAAGTCATGTTAGAAGCTTTTCTAATAAAATAGTGTAGGTAAATTATGCGAAGCACTGGTCAAATTTGTTTAGAAATTCCCTAAGCAAAATATTCAAAGTGTCTCTATAATGTGTCAATAGGAGTCAAATGTTCAAGTGCTTTTTTAAGCATTAACACCAAGTGCTAAATTTTTCCATGAGCTTGCAATATTGTTGTTTGTGGGTCATGCATGGTTGTGTCTAGTTGTGGGATGATGGTCGACCAAGACTATGATGTGGTGGTTGAGCATGCCAAGTATGGAAAGGTGGGCCACATAGGTGGAGGATCCTAATAGGCCAAGGTGGGGCCCAAGGCCAAAGGTCAATGGGAAGGGGGCCTATTATGGGTCGAGAGCATCATGATGGCATTGGGGCTAAGTTTACAGCATTGGGGTGCCAAGTGGAAAGCCATGCCATCTTTGTATAGCCACAAAGTGTGGTTGAAATAGCATGTGGGAGTTTAAGGTGCGAGCAGGAACCAATGACCACTACTCATGTGGCATGATCTTAGTAGTTTTTAAAAGAGCCTTTTTTGAAGGGTCAAGTTGGTAGCCTTTTGAGGGATAAATTAGTGTGAAGCATTCATTTGAGGGGTCAAGATGGTGTGAAGAAAAGGCTTGAGCTGGCATTAAGGAAAAGGTTGACGTGCACTATGCTAGTAGGGCTAAGGGGTGATGGGATAATAAGCCATGGTTGAGCCCCCTTTACTATTGGTCGAGGTGGTTGTGAGGCCACATGCGACAAGTGTAATCACATTGTCCCTTAGAGCTCATTGATTTAACATGACCAATGGCCAAGGGGGCTAGAAAGATTATTCTCAAGTATATGATACTGAATGGAACATCAACAAGAGTCCTACTTTAATCAAGCAATGGAATAAACATTCAAAATACCCAATCCTTTTCAAGTTGGACAATGCCACAATAAGGGTGCTGTAAAGTATATGTGACAATCTTGGGACGAGAATGCAAGATGTGTGATCAATCTCCCCTTCTCCTTCTTCTCAATATAACAATAGCAAATTGAATCGCCCATCCTTCCTCTTTCCTATAGCGATCCTCCTTACAATAGCCTCTTTTATGTGCAATCCATTCTCTATACTTTCCTTTCCACTATTCCCTTCTCAAATCAAGGGTGCCCTACTTTTCCAAACATTTTGACAAAAAAAAAGCACACAAAGAAATGTGTTTCCTTCAAGTCCAACCCCTTTACATTTTAGATATGGCTATCCTTTTTTTTTTCAATAGACATATCATAAAAAGGCACTTCCTTAAGGTCTCTCTATCTCTAATATTTCTTCTCTCTCACTCGGCAACTTGTTCATCATAACAAAGACTTAACAAATCATATTTGTTTCTACTTTGAGGGTTTTTCTATCCTTCTTTCCAACCTTAGTCTATTCTACTACTAAAATAACCACAAAAACAATGAAAACCATGGACTCATACCCTCTTAACCTACTCCTTCTAATCTAATCATGTATCATTTCAAAGTGCAAACTAATATTCCATCACATGACAAGAGAGTGAGAACTTCACTTATCAAACATGTCCGTTGTTTTGGCAATCGAACCAAAATGGCCGTGCAACTTACTTCTTTGAAATTTGATCTTAATAGGTTCTCGGCAATATTGACCCAAATGTGTAGGCTCGTCCCCTCGCACTGGAGAACATTGCCCTTGATGTGTAACTTGCTTCTTTCAAAGTTTATATTAGGAGGTTTTTGGCAATGTTAACTTGGATGAATCGCCACATAAGCACATCCTCGAAAACCTCTACAAGGCTTCTTGAATGAGTTATGATAAAAATATCCATTTTGAAATATATTGTCTATCTCTTCCAAGTTATAAAACTTTTTTAGAACCATTAATGGTTTCTTTTTCATCTTTCACCTTGGTATTCTTTCAATTTGGAGTCTCAAACACCTTTGGATCTACAACACCTTCAAGCCTTTAGCAAGCCCTATGTACAGATGTAGATGAACGAACATCCATTGGCAACGCTTGGAGAGAGAGAGAGGGGGGGGGAGGGGGAGGGAGGGAGATTAGACAATGCTTGGCTAGCCTTTATTGAGTTATGTATACGCATGTGCTCATGCATGGTCATGTACGCATTTGCTTATGCATGCTAGACCTAATGCATGTCTATTCTTTCACTTTCGAGTGATGGTTGTTGGGCCTTCAATGATGAGTGTTGTGTGTAGATGTGGATGGATGGACATCCATTAGAGAGGAGGATTATTAGTTGGCCTTTGTCAAGCACCATGTATGCATGTGGTCATGCATGGCCATTTAAGCATGTGCTCATGCATGACTGTTCTTTTATCTTTGAGTCTAGGTCAGCTTCGATTTAGGGTTTTCAATTGCAAATGTGTTTATTGATTGTATCTTGAATATCTTTGAGATTTCTCTATTGAAACTCTTACACTCTCTTGAAAGTTTTGTGTAGCCGTCATGGAACAAAGCAAAACCATGGACGATGTTCCAGACATAGTGCATTCAACTCCATTGAATGCAGTTCATTCAGTAGAATTAATGAAAATGGCCACGACATCATCTCTTCAACGCTTGCCTGCTTGGATCCATTTGCGTAGGTATGGGGGATAGTTCTAATTATATTTACATCAAGGTGTTGTATGCTTTTTTTGGAGATAATTATTTGTATACGTTGCAACCACAATGTGGACTCTAATAGAGTAAATAAAGTTAATATGCAAAAAATGAAAGAAGTAGTAAGGCACTAGGGAACACATGTTGCTAAATCTACAAGAACAACAAGGATTCGAAGAACCACAAAGGTTGCTTCAAGCTCTTCACACTTGAAGCATCTCGAGACCAAGATGAATGAGTTGATGGAATTGCAAATGAGTTTATGCACATGTGTTGGTCATGCACTTGCCATTTGCTCCATAGAGCTACATGAACAGGCTAAAGGTTTGTATAGTGTTGTGTGCGAGACAAAGCACACCCAAACTATTCTTCAACAAGTCTTGAGTGGTCTGGGTGGTGAAGTAAGGGAACTTTCGAAGATTGTCTCTGAGACAAGCAAGTTGATGAATTTATTGGTGAATGATATGTGGCCATTGTTTTGGGGGCTTGGAGATAACCACGAGCCTGTGATTTGCCAAAGGGGTTGTCGACTACCATTCTTGCAGTTTCAAATGAATGTTAATAGGTTTAATGCCTTGCTACAACAATTGAGTCGTTAAATGAATGGTCACAAGAGGAGGACTTGCTCGGGATGAAGCTTATGGGCTATTATTAACTCGCTTATTGTTTTAAAGTGTGTGCGCCACCACTTTTTTGTGGTGATGTGTGTTTCCTTTTTGTGAGGTTTGCATTGGTTTTGATGTGACGAAGCTAAGTCGAGTAAAATGTATTGGGTACTTACAATGTGATGCGATACCTTTTTCTTGAGGTTTCATATGTAGAAAGGGGCATAGTGCCTTTCAGTCTAGATAAAACTTTATTGATTTGGTTCAATGTATAAGGACTGAGATTAGATCACATTTTTACCTTTGAGTATGTATTCGTTACTTAGGATGAAACTTATAAGCTACTATTGTCTTGCTTATTGTAAAGTGCTCGGGCCACCGCTTTTTGGTGGTAATATACGCTTGCTTTTTGTGAAGCATGCATTAGTTTTGACATGTAATGGGTGAAATGTAATGGGTACGTACAATGTAATGCCTCTTTCTTGAGGTTTAATCTATGTAAAGGCTTATTGTGTCTTGCAATTTACAAAGAAGACTTAATTGGTTTTTGCAATGTAATACATATGAGAGAGTAATATTCTCTACAAAATACTTAATGTATAGTTTGATTTTGATATCTAGGATTTAATATTATCTACAAAATAATTAGTGCATCGACACATTATTTTTGTAATGTTGTGTGCTTTCTTTGTATAAAGTTGCATTTCATGGGCTAAGAAATTATGTAGTACTAAACTAAGCTAGAGTAGATGTATCAAGAAATAACTATGCTGCTATTTTTGTCATGGCAAAGGTAGTTCTTGAATCTCCATTGTCGCAGCGCGTAGGGTTGAAGGTCACCACAGGGGTTTGGCAAGAGAAGAATGTATGGGGGTTCAAGAGCTTAGACTCCATAGACGGTAGAGATAAGAGAAGGGTTGAAGGTTTCAAGCCAAGTTCTTGAAGATAAGAGACAGCAGGGTGAAGGTAGATTTAGGGAGAAGAGTAGATGGAAGAGAAGGGGTTCAAAGAGATTGAAGATGTAGAAGAATACTTCTAAAAAGAGTTAGAAAATATAGAAGAATACTAATAGAGATCAAGCCTGTCAATTTCTTTCAGCATTATGAGAAAATATAACTCTAATAGACAAAAACGTATACAAAATAATACCTTCCTCTATGCTGCTCAGATCGCCAATCTGATGCTTTAATTAGCTCGGAAAGGGGGGTTAAATAGCAGGACACCTCACCAAAATTCTATCAGATCACTTCTTCTTCATATCCCACTTCGGAGTGTTGTTCACTGCCTGAAAACAGTGATCGCACATCGCACGATTTCGTCAATCTCTCTTTTTACATAAAATCCTCTTAAATTGGGTGAAAGCTACATGGTTTCTTTTACAGGTTATCCTAATCTAGAAGCTTTCTATAGTTTTTATGGATTTTTACAAGAGATAATATCTAGAATATTGAAAATTGACTAAAAACTTGTCCAAAAAAATCTAATATTTTGAACCATGGACACTAACACTAATGCCTAAAGTGGCATTGGCTCTCTAAATCTAAAAGGAAGTCACACTCTAGATTTTTTTACACGTTGTGCGTGTAGCGGCACGACATCCACCCCGTCCTAACCTGCACATCCTCTAGCATGTGCCAAAGTCTTACGGATTTGCAGTGTCATAAGAAGTATCTTTTGCCATGTCAATGTCTTCATCTTCTGCCTCTTATTCTTCGTCTATGTTTTCATGCTCTTGAATTATATTTAAGTCTTCTAGCTCATATGTTGAACTTTCTCTTCGTTTGAAGAGCTTGATTCTTTTTGCAGCTATGGGTATCTTCATGCTTGTTCCATCCAATTCAGCCAATGAATATGTGGCATTGACATGAATGACCTTTACCACATATGGGCCAAACTAACACTTTACCATCTTCGTAGAAGCATTGTATTGATTGTCTAGGCTGCTGACATAGACAAGCACCCAGTCATTTTCTTGAATTGCTCTTGGTTGAAGTCGATGCCGCTTATCAAATCTTCTTTTGTTCTTTAGTTTTATTGTCTTTAGCTTCTCAATAGCTACTTGAACATCTTTAGACCTTCTTTCTAGCTACCATATATGCAATGTCAGCAATTCTTCTCTACTGATGCCTTCCTTCCAAGGTAGAAGACTCCATGTGAGAATAGATTCTTCAATTGGCATAATTGGTTGTTGTCCATGCATAAGTTCAGCTAGCATATAGCCAGTCATTGAACTGTGAGTAGTCCGGTTAGCCCATAATGCAAAAGGTAGCATTTTAGGCCATTCTTTGATCTTTCCTCTACAAGACTTTGCTAGAGATTTGAGAATAGGTTGATGACCTATCTCACTCTTTCCATTGCCTTCAGGGTTGTAGGTTGATGTTAAAGCCAACTTAATACCCAATTGAGCAAAGACGTTGCATCCCTCATCTAGATCTCGTGTTTTCAACATGGTATCGGAGCCCAACTGAGCATGGCACATCTCCATACACTGCTTCTCTAGTCTCTCTTCAGCTCTAGTTATCTCTGTCAGCTCATGACTCCATTTTCAACTTCACCTTCATCTTGACCTTGTGTCTACCATAGCCAATCAACTTGAGTGGATTTGGTTGTTAAGGATTTGCCTTCAACTTGATTGGTTATGTCCTCTCTTGCAAGCAGTAAATACTACACATTCCATATTCCTGTAGGCATGGTTACAATATCAATAACCCATCTATAATGTATAGACAAGGGATAAGTCAGTTGTAACCCATCTCGATCCTTAACCATAGAATACATTTGACACGCATAACAGATTTCAACAAAATGTGTTATATCCCGATACATGTTTTGCCACCAATATTTTTCTTTGACTTTACTAAAGGTTTCCCATATGCCTCTATGTCGTGCCCACAAGCTTTTATGAAATTCCTTCATTATCTGTTGATGCAACCTTTTGTTATCTATGACTCAGACATGTGCTCCTTTCTTCTTCTTTGCATGCTTCCATAGATGTCCTTCTTTAAGAAAAAAACCATAAACTTTCCTCTTGATATGCTTGAACTCCTCATCAGTCCAAGTCTCATTCTTCTTCATTGTGCTCAAATATTGGACGCGATCTTCAGCCAATCTTCTTCATAATCTTCTTCAAGGAAATGAACTAGAACTTGAGCAATGCAATGAGCATGATGGCTTCTAGTTGACCACCCTGTTGTTTTCAGCTTTGGACCAGTATATGCAGTAATTGAAAAGGTATTGTCAGTAGCAGCCATAGAATGAAAGTCTTCAAGTATGAATTCTCCAGCTTCATCTTCTTCCATAAGCTCTTCTTCATTGTCATATATTGCACATGATAGCATGTCAGCAACAACTGGATTCACCTTTCCTGCAATATACTTTAATTCGGGGTTGAGAAATTTAATATATGCAATCCATCTTAGCATAGCAATGTCGAGTGTAGAGTAGTTGGCAATCATGCCCAAGAGTGGAAGACAATCAGTTTCTACCACTATGTAAGCACCTATAAAGTATTCATGATCACATTTTAATGCTATTACAACTCCCCACAATTCCTTTTTTACTTGTGCATACCTTCTTTGACGTTCATTGAGAACTTTTGCTCCAAAACGAATTGCATACATGTTACCTTTGAGATCCTTTTGGCCAACAGCCCATCATATCCCAATGGGACTTGTATCCACAATAAGGATGATGGGTTGACCATTTGAATAATCAACCCTTTTGAGAGTGGTGGCTAAAATTAACAGCTTCTTTAATTTACGCATAGTGAGAGTATGCTCATTACCCCAAGAGAATCTTTGGCCTTTTCCTAATAATGATAAAGATTTTCGGTTACATGAGCAAAATGTGGTATCCATATGAGATAGAATACGCATGCGCCAAGAAATCTTCTTACTTCTGAAACGTTTGTGCATTTTTCTTGCATTCTGCTGATGGCATCTATCTTGATTGGAGAAGGTTTGCGTCCATAGGGGCCACATAGATGACCAACCACTAGGACTTCTTCTACTCCAAAAATCGACTTAGCTCTAGAAAGGGTAAGATGTATCTCTTCTAGCCTTGTCATAATCCTAGCACAATCATGAATATGATTAACTACAAATATCCTACAACCATCTTCATCAAGCTCCTCATTCTTTTCATTGACTTCACATCCCTTGATAGGTATATCATCAAGAGATGGAAGAGTAAGTTGTGAAATAAAGTCCCTTAAGACTTTGTGCATGGCATTCATCATATGGGCTACAGAGTTTGTTGCACCTTATGGTAAAGTGCACATGCGGACCAATCCAAGAATTTCTTCATTGTGGTAATGTCTTGGCTTTCTAATGAAAGCTGAAATTGGCCATATCCTGAATATAGGTCACCCATAGAATAAATTGCTCTACCTGCAAAAGCTTCAGCAAACTCATCAACAATTGGACCCGAACCAACGTTTCGAATTATGACACGACTGGCAGGCTGTAGATCTTGTATGAATCGTAAAGATCCATTTTTCTTAGGCATAGTAAACCATTGTTTTGAGTAAGGTACTGAAGAAGGTTCCAAAATCTTCATTCTAATCTTTTCATTTAGAAGTTCCAGTAATTTGGGCAAATGCGCCCTTGGAACAGGAATAGGTTTGAGGTTCCAAGGTACATGTGGAACTGTAAAAATGGCCATAGAAACCACAATATTTGGATCCACACAGCCTATTGTACTTGGCTGAAATGCAAAAGCTTTTCCATGTTTCATTAGCATTTGCATAAAAGAGTGTTTTTCAACCGGCGAAAGGAAAGAATTTTCACCTATTTTGAGCTCTTTTATATTTTCAGATGTGAACTTGTGACCAATGTTGGAAGGATCGCGAAGACTTAGCTGATTTGTTACATTATCAGCCAACCCCTTCACTTTCAAGAGGTAGTGGAACTGCCACAAGCGACTTTCTTATCCACCGTCTTGTATTTTGTCTCCACTTGCGCTTCAACCTTGTTGAGTAAACCAATGTCTTCCTGCTTAGTAAATTCTTGAATTGTTTGATAAAAATCCAATATACATACTTCTATGGACTGATTTTCAGCTTGCTTTTTGCATGAGCAACTGCATATAGTTCAGCCAATGTGTCAGTAGTAATCAGTCCAAAAAAAATGCCCAAAATATCTTCATTTTCAGCCATCATGTCATAAGTTTTCAGCTCCCTTTTTACATGACATAAATATTTTCTTTCAGCTTTAATTAATCATGGCCGGAAGAGACTTATAACAGCCCATACTATTGGCTGTACATACATACAAATTTGCTAGAGACATAGTTTCTGTAGCATAAGGAGGTTCAATCTTTTTACATATCGCACTACCATAGCCTCCTTTTATAGTAGTGCAAAACCCTTGAATTCTTGGGCATTAGGAGGCACAGGATAATCATGCAATCGATCTCTGTTTCGATGATTGTTAACACACACAGTAAGAAATCGGACAGCTCATTCATTATCATTGCTTCGGATTCGAGCATAGGAAGAACCATCATCAAGAGCTTTTGTTTCCAAGCGGGCTTCAGAAATGTAAGGTTGCCCAAGAATGATAGGGTAACTACAAGTAGCTTGAACAAAAAAGTGAAAATTGTCTTTTATATCTCCAATAGTTACCTGCACATTAGGACATGCAGTATATAACTCTCCAAAAGAGTTGTTTGCAGCTCTCATTTGCTATCTTAGATCAACATCTATGGGCCATCCGCCACTTTCATAGAGACTCCTTGCCATGACGACTGTCTCCGAGACATGGTCTAAGAGTGCAATACATGGTGTTCCTTTTTCTCCAATTTTGACGACTGTCTCTCTTGTTGCTCTTGCCTAATGCGTACGGGAGTAGTGGCTCCTTGGAATGAACTGAGCCTCTTCCTCCTCATGCATGTGTTGTAGATGGCCTCCTTTTTGAGAGGTGGGCTACCCAACTAGTTTGGACTAGCCAACCATTACATTTCCAGCTTTCACTTCTTTAATTTTTTCATTCATGCTTTCTTTATCTTCAACTTCAATTACTACAATTAGTTCTTTAATAACTACTTCAAGATGAATTCCTTGTGAAGTCAACTTCTCTTCATCTTGCACAAAAACTCTAAGAACTTGCAAAAAAGCATGCATTGTTTCTTCAGCTTCATCACCAACATATTGTCTTTTCCTTTTGATTACATTAATAATTACATCATGGAATTCACGTTTGGCAATTTCAAGAATTTCACCTAAGGTGAATTCAATTTTACTTCCTAGAATTCGTTCTTCTAGGACTCATTTGAGATCGGTTGCAGATTCTATGTCAGACTGCAATTTGTAGCCTGGATACTTGCCTTTCTTCTTTCCTTCGGTCTTCTTTGCTTGTGGCACATCTTCCATCTCTTGATCTGGGGTTATATTTTCAGCAAGCTTTGGTTGTTCAGGGGTTTTTCTAATTACCCGTTTTGGAGGGCCAGAAGAGGAAGGCCCTGGTTCATGTTCTCTTCTTTTCTTTTCTTCAATCAAGACTTCTTTATGATTGACGTCAGCCAAATGTGCAAAGGTGGAAAAAGAATCTATTGGTTCTTTCCAACTAGCTATTCCTCAAATGCATTGACTGGCATTAGCCACCAAATCTTCTTTGGCTGCTTTACCACGTTCCATTTGATCTAGTGCCTGCATCCATACTTTAGATTGCACATTAGCTTTATATGCTTTCAAACTTGATTTAGATGGCCCAATTTGTAGCCCATAGGTAGCTACATCAATTGCTACATAGACATTCTTTACAGCTAAATCTTCTAATCTTTTCTTCATTCCACAATTACCAAAATTTGGCTCCAGTGGAAGACCAGTTTTAGCTACATGAATTTTTCCATCTTTCCAAAAGACGAGCTTCTATGCTTCAGCCTCACGGAAGGCAAATCACTTCCTCTTGTCATGTTGTTGGCTGTCACACCAAATACAACGCCTCCTAAAGCCTTCTCTCATGGGTCTTTGAATTGATGAATGCCCTCGTTCTTCAACTTTGACATCCAGCTTCTCCACCTTGGAACTAATTTCTGTAAGATTCAGATGAAGGTCACACATGCTTTTAATGAGTTTATCCATGATATCATTTTTAGAAGGAACTGAAGAAGAAAGAGTTGGTTGATTAGTCAAAGGAATAAGGGATTTTGAAGGTGGAACAAGCTCCATCAATGGAGTTGTTGAAGTTGAAGTAGAGCTTAAAAATCTTAGTCGCATCCGCTCTCTTCCAGCAATCATGTTAATTGCATTAGTAACATCTGTCCATGCAGTCTTGACTCCTGATTCGGAAGTAGCATCTTTTGGGCAATTAGCAAGCTTTTCTTACAGAATGGGATCTGCAACCTTAAGGAATAATTCAATCTTCTGACCTTCCATACTTTGTTGGTCTTTAGCATCAAGTTGCCCAGATTTACTTTCAAACTCATGGTATAGAGCTGTTGCAACTAAACCTTTGTTGAACACAATATTAGTGAGTTTGGGAATCTCCTAATTCCTATTTTTTGAATACTAAAAAGCTGGCACCCAGATAACATCCCCATAAGTTTCTCAAAACCTATGATGTGGCCTATCATTGGAAAGCACTTGAAAAATGGAATCTATTCAACTATAGAGCGCTCAATTTGGAGTTATAATATTCAAGTTATGACAAATCCAAAGATTTGACCATGTGTCCCAAACTTATGGGAAATTTCCATATTCCCCAATATGGTATTGTTGGGTTTTTCAACCCATTCAATGAAACTTTTCTTCATCATAAGGCCAGTTTCTAAGAAGAATTCTTCGAGTAAGGCTTTTTTGAATACAACCCAATCCACATCTTGTTGAAAAAGACCATGGATTCTCTCTTGAAGACCATGCTTGGCTAGTCTGGCAAAATAGCGACTCCATGCATATTGTCGTACACCAAAGAAGGCATTTTTTCAACATACAAGCGAATAAAAACAGAGACATTTTGACCATTAAATTTATTAAATTCCCGCCCAACTTCCTCTAGGGCCTTGATAGCTATGGAATCAATCTTCTCTTCATCTTGCCTTTGTTGTTGTTGTTGTAACATTTGGATTTGTTGTTGCTGAGTCTGTTGCAGTATGCGCACCAATTGTTGTAGAGTATCTCTTGAAGAATCCCCCATCTTGGAGTTCTCTTACACCGACCTTCACGTCGGGTTCACCAATATCGCAGCGCGTAGGGTTGAAGGTCACCACAGGTTTTTGGCAAGAGAAGAATGTATGGGGGTTCAAGAGCTTAGACTCCAGAGACGGTAGAGATAAGAGAAGGGTTGAAGGTTTCAAGCCAAGTTCTTGAAGATAAGAGACAACAGGGTGAAGGTAGATTTGGGGAGAGGAGTAGACGGAAGAGAAGGGGTTCAAAGAGATTGAAGATGTAGAAGAATACTTCCAAAAAGAGTTAGAAAATATAGAAGAATACTAATAGAGATGAAGCCTGTTAGTTTCTTTCAGCATTATGAGAAAATATAACTCTAATAGACAAAAACGTGTACAAAATAATACCTTCCTCTATGTTGCTCAGATCGCCAATATGATGCTTTCATTAGCTCCGAAAGGGGGATTAAATACTAGGATACCTGCCCAAAATTCTGACAGATCACTCCTTCTTCATCTCCCACTTTGGAGTGTTGTTCACTGCCTAAAAACAGTAATCGCGCGTCGCACGGTTTCATCAATCTCTCTTTTTACATAAAATCCTCTCAAATTGGCTGAAAGCTACATGCTTTCTTTTACATGTCATCTTAATCTAAGGGTTTTCTATAGTTTTTATGGATTTTTACAAGATATAAAATCTAGAATATCAAAAATTGACTAAAAACTTGTCCAAAAAAATCTAATATTTTGAACCATGGACATTAACACTAATGCCTAAAGTGGCAGTGGCTCTCTAAATCTAAAAGGAAGCCACATTCTAGATTTTTTTACATGGTGTGCACGTAGCGGCACGACACCATTAAGTCATCAAAAATAAGTACTAGTATAATTTCATATTAAATGCATATATATGTATTGGTTTCTCTCCCTCTCTTTCACTTGTACACACGCACTCTCTCTCTGCATTTGTTGCACTTAGGAAGGTAATTGATAATGAAAAAAGCTTTGAGAATCATTTAGATGTCCAATTTGTGGTTGGAGATTTGCATTTGGATCTCTCTCTCTCTCTCTCTCTCTCTCTCTCTCTCTCTCTCTCTCTCTCTCAGTGACACCCATCTATAACATTTGGGAAAGTTATTAGTGTTGGAAATAATTTAAGAATCCTAATTTTTTGGGTATACTGCGCATTCATTAGTGACACCCATCTATAACATTTGGGAAAGTTATTAGTGTTGGAAATAATTTAAGAATCCTAATGTTTTGGGTATACTGCAGATTCATTTGAGTTATAGGCGTGGGGGATCGCTTGCTAGTTAGATAGAATTTTTCTTTGTCTCTCTTTGGATGAGATATCTAATTATATAGAATATATCATTGTAGATTTAATTGCTACAGTGTTTTGAATTATGTGATTCTATATTGATTCTACTTTTAAAGTCTTTTAAAAAATACTAATCCCAATCAAGTTTCTCCTTGAAAAAACACATAAACTCTCTTGACATGTAGGTTTTGTGGGAATCCAATCAATATGGGATTCTCACATCGGACAACCAATAGAGATTATGTGTTATGTGTTCATAGGCATTGACTCAACTCTATGCGGCATAGATGACAACAAGTTTCTAGGCTTAGGACTCAAATGGTTCGGGCTACATACAAAACATAATTAGAGGGGGCACAAAGAGATGTCTTCTGCTATGGTTGGATACCCAGACATTTCACAGAGAGAAGCTCTAAGTCATGATAGCTTGATTCATGTGGGAGTTCAAGGTTTGGTGCATAGTATGCAAAATATGCCTTCTTGCATGGGGATTCTAGATGGGAATAGTGAATCAATTGAGTAGCAATTTGCTATGAATTATAATTGCAATACTAGAAATAATCAAAATCTAGGAAATCCTATGATTGATGAGTCGTGTGTGTCAATAATGCTCCAACCTTTAGCCCTCAAAATGGGAGTTTTTGCTCCATTTTGCATGCTTTGCCTACAATGGATATTCATCCCACAACTACAATATTGCTATTTCAAGACCCAAGTGTGTATTCCATGGGAAGCCTTTCTAAGGTGTGTGAGAGATGTTTGGATGAATTGTGGAGATGTGAGACTCAAGTGCAAGGATTGGTTTTGTTTGGTAAACATTGTTGTTGGAATGGAAAAGTAATGTTGCCACCGTTGCAACATCCAGTGCAACCATTGCATGATTTGTTGCATGACATATGTAACGTTCCGCTCCGCATGGGAACCACACCCCCTAATGTAAATTTTTTTAATCCTTCCCCCCTGTCGTTGCCAACAGGTGGGGGGGGGAAGAAGAGGAAGTGGAGGATGACGTGATGATGACTATGAGGGAGAGGTGATGGGGATGACGAAGCAAAAGCAGGAGATGAGGATGATGACATTGAGGCCACGTGGCTAAATACTCCCCCCACTATCTCTTTCTTCCTCCCCCCCCCCCCCCCCCCAAACTTCAAGTGCATGGCGGTAGGGCAAACCTAGCCACCCAGGTGGAGGGAAGGGCCTCCATATCACACCGTTCCCCCCTAATAATAAGCCTCCCTTCCCATTATAAACCCTCCCCCCCCCCTCCCCCCAATCGCAATGAATATAGGAGGCCTTGAAGGGCTCGACACGCACAGAGAGAGAGAGAGAGAGAGAGAGAGAGAGAGAGGGTGAGAAAGAGAGGGAAGGAGATGCTACTGCAAAGAGAGAGAGAGAGAGAGAGAGAGAGAGAGAGTTAAAAATCTATGAAGGCAAGAAGGAGAAGGGGATCGTCATTACCAAAGGCCTACCACCTCTCTTCATTCTCCTTTCATCCTCATGAAGGACCTCTTCCACGTATGAGCCCTTCTTCCTAGTCAAAGCTCTTCTCTTGCAAAGTTTCAAGCCCCTTTCAAAGAGCTATCAGGCTACCAAGATTGTCAAAGAGAGAGCCATGGCTATGATCATCGGAAATGGTTGGAAACAAGAGTGTAACTACAAGCAACACTCCACCTTCGAGTGCATAGAGTAGAGGGTGTCCACATGCGTTCTTTCTTTCCCCTTTGCCCGCGAGTCTATATCTTTTCCTGCGAGATTATCCTCCACCCACAAGCGCAATTCTCTTCCCAATTGGCCCTTGCTAATCAAGAAAAAGGCGCAGAAGTCTTGTGCGATTCGCGTCCAAGGGAGACAAAGATCGAGAATGGCCCCCAAGCGGAAAATGTCACATGCAGATGGCAATCCCACAACGAAAGCCTCGAGCGAGGACATCACTGCCTATCCAACTGCAATACCGGTCATAAGTAACGTATTTCCAAATTGATGAATGATTGCTTTGATTCCCACATGAGGAGCATTAGACCTGTATTATGCCGCACAAGAATAGGACATTGAAAAGGATAAATTGCATCGCATTATTTAAAGGATTGAATTCCCCAAATGCACGTATCAAGAGAAGTTAATTGTATTTAGATGCTATGCGATGAATTCATAAACAACATATAAGGCTTCAAGCATTGTCAACTTCCTGTCCTCGCAATAGTAGGTGTGTTTTCATCACTTCAAAGGTATATACTACAACTTGCATGCCTGATGGATTGCATGGCAAGCAACTTAGTCTAGAAGAGAATCATTTTCGAAGCTCTAGACCTTTGCCTAAGCTCTCATTAATAGCTCATGTTTGATAGATTGGGAATCTTAATGTTGTGCTTAGCTAGTACAAACAATGATCATAAGGATTAAAGGCTAAGATGCCTTGGAATCCATTTGATAAATATTATGCTTATCAATCCAAATTCGGGGATTAGGCTAGATATGAACAACAACTCCGGCCCTCAGAGGCAAGTAGAGAGCTCAAGAGATTGAGAAGACCTGAGTCAAAGTAAAGACCTCTAATTTTTTGAAAGAAGGTTGGGTTATCGAAAAATGTAAGTGGCCTATGACTTACATTGTGTAAAATGTTAAAACCCCTAACATATGCCTTAACTGAAGGAAGAGAATGTTAAGTAAATTTTGTATAGAATTGCTCTTCGATCCCACCAAGGGGGAGAGCAAACGTGTGATGGGAAAGTTATTGCAAATATTCTTGCAATGTTTGGGAAAGAATACCATTGTTTTTGTTGGTTGATTGAACAACACTCTAAATACTTTTACAATCAACTGATTGTTGGATTGTGGTTTGGATTATTATTCCAAGTGCTTGTGATTGTTGGAAAATTCATGGCAAGGGTATGTGATGACAAGTTGCCATGAGGATAAAGGAATATTGTCTTGAAAAATGATATTAGGACGGATTGCCTTGATTGTTTTTGATTCTTAATTGGATTAATTAAGGAAAGGATATTTTTACACGGGTCGATCATCTCTAAGGTCACATAACATTTCAACCTAAGAGGGCACTGCTCGATTCACGGGCCGAAGGTCCAGTGGTCGCTCACTTCGAGGTCGCTTGGGGTCAAGTGGAGCTTTAGACACCCCTTGCCTAGTCCGGAACAAAGTTGAAGACTGTTGTGAGCCCAACATCTGAGGCATTGGAAGATCCTATTCTAAATAAAGGATGTAAATTATGGTGCCATGTGATTTGGACCGGGTACTTCTGCAAGGCAGAAGGAAAATATAATTTCTCTTGTATGGGCAGGAGACAAAGATTAATTTGAAGATAAGTTAAGGAACTTGTTTGTCAAGAGGATTATTTGCTCTGTCTTCGTGTCAGTGCTATAAGTTACACGAATGAACCCTGTTCCCTAAAAAGCCTAATTAAGGAAGCTAATTTTAAATGTGACAGATAAATGTGATAGGACCTAATTAGAAAACTAAAGCTATCAAGGGAAGCGGGTGGGCGGAATCCCGATGGGTATGTCCTACGGTAGGGTGGTCCCAATGAACTAGGAGGCTTCTCACAAGGTTTTAGACCTTTAGGTATTGTTAGGTTGGAAACCCGATTCATGTTGTTTTAGGGGACCGGAATGGAACTATGCCCTACGAGCAAAAAGGTTGAGTGGTGCATCCCTCTCATTTTGCATTCTCTTTGAACCAAGTGCGACATGGATCTGCTTTGATGACTTGGATATCTTTGGGCAAAGTAGAATGTCCAAGACCCGATGCTAGGATGCTGTAAGAGACCTTGACCACCAGGAACCTGGATTTCAGGTCGATCCTAGTGGGTTCATCGACTGCAAATGTTCCATTGCGAGGCGAACTCGAAAAACCCTAGGCGGCAAACCTCAGAACATTCCATAGAAGTGGCGGGCTATGACACTTAGATTTGTTTCTCAATGGACCACTAAAACGTGCTTGGACAATCGATAGGCGGGCATGTTACAACATACATCCTCAAAGTAGAGTATTCAAAAATAATATACAAACATATAATAGTGCTCTTGATTTTGTGTCACTTGGTGCCAATGTTGATGATTTTTTATCTGTTGCGGGGAATTCTTATATCTTTAGAGTGCATGGCTCCATTTATCATTGTATAGGCCCTCTACTTCCTAATGTGCAACGACATGAAAGGCCAAGATTTGCACAACTTTATGTTTATGATACTGAGCATGAGTTATCTAATCAATTGGATGTTATGCCTAATTTGTTACAGAATTTACTTGGGGAGCTTCATCAACACAATGTGTATGCATAAGCTTTTAGATTTGTGGGTATGCAATTGCAAAACAATCCCTTGCATGATTTAAGAATGACTATTTTTGGAGTTCAACAGGCTAATAGACAATACTAAGCTCCAATGGCAACGGAAGTTGCGGCTATCATGCCGACACAAGGCGATGAGAATGCTCTTGATCATCAAGACATACATGTTTATAGTCGAGATGGATGATGTATTGCTATTTCAAACTTGCATAGGGTGTATATGCCAATGTTATATGTTCTTCTTTTTCCTATGGGTGATGATGGTTGGCATGTAAATGTACCTTATAGTAATGTTAATATTCTAGTTAATATACATGGGTTGCCTAATAAGGACAATGTTACTTAGATGCAACTTTATGCATTTTGTCTACAAGTGCATGAGAACACTGAGGTGTGCATGTTGCATGGTGGTCGATTATTGCAACAATTTATTTTTTATGCTTATTGTAGTATAGAGCAATGTAGGTTGGCTTGGTGTCATCAGAATCAATCAGTTTTATGCTCGAAAGTTTATAAAGGCTTGGTAGATATGACGAGAGTGATGGATAATGGACCAATACAAGTTATTGGTGCCTCTATTGGTAAAAGGGTGGTTTTTCCATCTTCTTTTATTGGTGGGCCCAGGCACATGTATCAATTGTATCAAGATGCCATGGCTATAGTGTAGAGTAAGGGAAAATCTGATCTCTTTATAACAATGATATGTAATCCAAAGTGGTTAGAGATAACTAATGCTTTATTGTTAGAAAAGAGTTATTATGATCATCTTGATTTGACTACTTGGGTCTTTCATAAAAAACATGCTGATATGATGCATACATTGTTGAAAGGGAATTTGTTTGAAAATGTTGCAAGCTATGTTAGTGTGATTGAGTTTCAAAAGCAAGGCCTGTCACATTCTCATACTTTACTAATTTTGGAGCATCCTTTTAAACCCTCTGAAGCATGCCATTATGATAGATTTGCTTGTGCCGAATTTCCTGATAGAGCAAGGTTTTCAGCTTTGTTTGAAACAATCTCAAAGTGTAATGTCCATGGTCCTTGCGGTGCATTGAATCCCAGGAGCCCTTATATGCATGATGGTCAATGTACTAAAAAATTTCCTTAGAGGTTTGTGAATGTGACAACTGTTGATAGCTCTAGGTATCCTATTAATAGAAGATGGGATGATGAAAACACAATCACAATAAAGGGTAATACTATTGATAATCAATGGAATGTTCCATACAATCCTTACTTAAGTAAAAAATACAATGCACATATAAATGTTGAGGTGTGCTTAATAGTGGTTGATGTTAAGTATTGTATAAGTATATATATAAGGGACTTGATTATGCAACCATTAAATTTTCTGTTAGAAGCTTAGGGTTGAATGGTACGAGCATCCGTGAAGTGGACGAGATCAAGAGTTATTTAGATGCACGATATGTTTCTACTTTAGAAGCATGTTAGTGAATATATGACTATGCACTGCACAATGAGAAGCCTAATATATAGAATTTATAAGTGCACTTGCCTAGTGAGAATTGTGTGGTGTTTCAAGATATGGAAAATATATAAGATGTTATGCAAAATGAAGATATCAAGAAAACCACTCTTATAGAGTGGTTTACATGCAATCATATTCATCCAAAGGCTCGAGCTATTCGCTATCAAGACTTTCTAGTGTATTGGGTGTGGAATGCACAACGAAAGGTATGGACAAAGAGAAAGCATGGAAATACATGTGGTCGAATATACTTTGTGCCGCCTACATGTGGTGAGTGTTATTACTTGGGAATGCTCTTGATAGTGACTCGGGGGTGTACATCTTTTGAGGATTTGTGTACTGTTGGCAATGTGATATATAATACTTTTAAGGAAGCCTGTGTTTTGCAAAGGGTGTGTTAGAGGGCGATGATGAGTGTGCGGTGTGCTTGGAAGAAGCTGCCTTTGTGCAAATTGGTGCTCAGTTGCATGCTTTGTTTGTTGCAATTTTGGTCTTTTGCGAGCTTGCTCGGCTTGGTTAGCGTTGGGATAGGTTTATGGCACTAATGGTAGAGTATATTCTGTATAAATTACATTTAGAACATGTGAATGTATCTTCTGCAATTCTACAACAAGAGGCATCAAACAAGGCGTTATTGCATCTTCAAGATCTTTCACGGCAATGATGGTGAAGATTATTTGACTTTGATGGATTGCTAGAACCTCATCGGATAGATTCTCAATTGTGTGCTAACTCTCTTTTGGAAGATGAATATGCATATGGTGTATTGGAGCAACGTAGAGTTTGTGTTTCTATGGAGGCAATGTTGAATGGTGGACAGAGAGATGCATATAATGCAGTTATAGATGCTATTGGTGCAAACTCTGAAGATGTTTTTTTATTTGGATGGTCCTAGTGGGTTTGGGAAGAGATTCCTTTATAAGTTTTTGCAGTTATTAGGCCATGTATTGTTATTCTAAAGTTAAGTATTCTTTGTCAATTGTTAGATATGTTTGCATTTACATTGTGACTTTCTAAAATTTTAAGTGCAAGAAAGAGAGGAAAGACTACAATGTCCCCATGTACCATCGCCGAGACAAGGAGTGGTGACAGGACTTGCTTCACCTAACCATGTTGTGTTGGAGAATGGAATCATTCACAATGATTCCTCAAAGAAAAGAAGGCTTTGTTTTGGTTAGGTTCCATAGGAAATTTTTGATTTTTTGTTCTCATTGGGGCCCTTTGTGTAACATTTGGATATAAACACATAGGCATAATCAAGGAGTAATGCTTTGTGGTTTGTTGATGCTTAACTTTGTGGTGCAAAGTTATTAGTGAAGTCTTAGAATAAACCTTTGTTTCAGGCTCTACTTCACCTAGGTGTATTATTAATACTGAGAGTTTGTTTGTAATGCTTGGATACGCCTAGACTTTGTAGTGTATTTCATGTAATTGTAATGCTTGGAGAGGTGGAAATGAGGAGAGAGAGAAAGTGAATGGTGTTACAGAGAGAGAGGAGAGATGTAAAAACGGAAGAGGGAGAGAAGGGGGAGGTGAGAGAGAGAGAGAGAGAGGTGACAAATATGTGAGGGAAAAATCACAAAGAGGAGAAGTGCGAAAAAGGGTGGGGAGAGAGAGATTGGCAAGAAGCAGTGAGATAGATTAAAAAAAGAAAAAATAGTGAGCAAGCATGTGACCTCTTGCGCTCGAGGATGCAAAAGAAAAATATGTATTCATGTTATGGTAGACTAGTGTGCAATGGAAACAAATTATATGATGTTTTAACACTCAAAGATGGCAAAGTTCCTATGTGATAGGGAAGCGAAGTTGTTGTATTGCTTCGGTGTCACCCTACTTCGCGATAGTTGTGAAGTGGGCTATGAGATGGTTGTTTTACTTTGCTCACAACGAAAGGAGGAAGCAAACGATATGTAATCTTGTGAGCCTGGGAACGACGCCAACTTCCAAGGACCTGAAGCGTATCAGGAGTAGAGTAGGGTGAACATGCCGCATTGCGGGTTGGAGATAGACTCGAATAGCCTTTTAAAAAATTAATTATTGGGGATAGACTGGGATGGCCTAATTATCGGCCTATAAAAAATTAAGACGGAAATCCAAGGCTTGGATGGAGCACGGCGCGTCTCGTGTGCGGCCGAGAGGAAGGCATGAGGAAGGACACGTGGCAAAGCGAGAGGGCGCATGAGAAAACGGAAGCAAAGAACTTGGCAGGCGCATTCTTCTACTACGATCACCATCTTCATTCAGTTCTAGTGGCAAACTGCAGTCACTCTCTCTCTCTCTCTCTCTGGCCTGGCCGCCCTCCCGCCCGCCATGGTCTCCCTTTCGAGCTCTAGAGAGCACCATAGCTTCTTCTCTTTCACCTTTGAATTCCCTTCTCCATCAGCATCAGCTTCCCCCCCTTCTGCCTCGTCGCCTCCTCCTTACCCCTCCTCCGGGACTTCCTCACATGGATCCCTCCATCACAAACAGCGCCAAATGCGCTTCTTGATTGCACAGAGATTGTCCCTTCCCGAGCTCCCTTCCGCCTCATTCGTCGCAGCAGATCCTAGCCTGCTGCTGTCCGCGACCACCTGCCCCAGCTTGCTTGTGGAGCTCGGCTTCAGATCCCTACACCTGCAGGTTTTTGAGGATCTCAGAGAGACGGAGCAGCTTGAGCAGCCGCCGTCGCCGCATGCGGTGGCCGAGAAGATGCCACAGCCTTTGCGCACACGGAGGCATCATAGGGCCGGAAGACAGAGGGCTTTCTCTCTAAGGGTGGGGAATGGCTCCCTCAAGCGGCTGCTGAGCGGCGCCTTTGCCGGCACAGTCTCGAGGACGGCAGTCGCACCACTGGAGACAATACGGACTCACTTGATGGTTGGGAGCAGCGGTTTTACTGTTGGGGATGTGTTCCAGCACATTATGGAGAACGAAGGCTGGCAGGGGCTCTTCAGGGGCAATGGTGTCAATGTGATTCGGGTTGCTCCTAGCAAGGCAATAGAGGTACGATTGCATGAAATTCAGCACTACCTGATTGTTCACAATGTGTGGAATTTCATTTCACATGAACATCAACACAGAAAAGGGGCTGTTTTCCCTTGTTTTTCCTTTGTTCAACGTTATGAGGGAGACACTACACATCTAGCTAGCTGCAGTTGGAGGTTTTGGGTTGGGAGAGGGGGGCACAATGTGGGAATTTTCGAGGGAATTCACGTAAAATTTGTTGTGATTTGAAACAAGGTTCCCTATCTGAGAGTTTTGGAGTCTCATAAGTCAGGCGTACATTCTATGCCACTCATGCTATGCAGTACCTAATTGTCTTTATTTCCTCTAGAAGACATTTGGCTTGGTGCTAGCAGTCGGTCCAAAATCATCTCTGAGCCACCAATTTCAGGGATGCATGGATAGTCTTTCTGGTCTGGCCTTTAGTGTCTACTGATGAAACATCCTCTAGTCGTCTCACCAGTGAAGAGCAAAGCAGGTGCGGTTTTTGGCCTTTAGTGAACTGATAAAACAGTTTCTGGTTTTTTACTATTGAAGTGCATATAGGGTGATCTGTTAAGCAGGAAATTCTATCAGCACATTGCTGCACAATGTCTATCGTCTGCAGGTGCCTATTCCTGATTCCTTAGAGGGGGATCCTAACCTAGCCACTACTTGATGAGTCAAAAGTGGCATGGTCCTCACGTTTGACTATATCTTTCATGTAACAATGATGTAGCACTTGGAATCAATCGAAGACCATTCTCCAAATGTGTACCATACGATGGTACATACTAGAAAACCCTCAATATCATAGTACATATAACCACACCAACAGATGCATCATGGATACTGCAACATTGGATGCAAATGATCAGTGTGCCTTGAAATAAGCATCAAATAGTTACTGACGATTCTCCAAATGTGTACCATACCATAGTACATGCTAGAAAACCCTCAACGTCATAGTACATATAACCACACCAACAGAAGTACCATGGATACTGCAACATTGGATGCAAATGATCAATGTGCCTTGAAATAAGCATCAAATAGTTACTGATGATCCTCCAGCATGATTATAGAGAAGTAACACCCACTAAACAATTTTTCACTATAATAAATGCTCTATGTGTTGATTGCTTTTTAATTCAAGATGGTATCTTTGCTATAGCAATCTTTTGAGTATGTAAGGCACCGACTATCAATTCTCCTTAACCATAACCTATAGGAACCAAGCTTTCTATTGCTTTTAACCTTGCTTACATAGGTTCAATGTGTAGCATGGATTTCCCTTCTTTAGCCATCTTACCAAAGTGGCCCCTTGTGTAGATATAAGGCATGAGTAAATCCACTTTGTCACCATATCCATCATGGGTCTAGAGTTAAAGCAGCCCATACGGTTTCATAACTGCTTGATCAATGATACTTGTAGAAAGCCACGCGTAATGGTCCAACACATGATACACTAGCATAGCAAGAACATATAGAAAGCCACACACAATGATCCAACACATGATATAGTAGTGAAGCAAGAACATGCCACTACCATTCTCATAGTCCCTCTCTAGCATGGGAACAAATGTATGTCACTTTGAGACTAAGAGACAAGATCATCCCCTCTAGCCATGAGGTCCACTAGAGGAGGGTCAGATATTTTAGGAAAGACCATGGAAGAGAGGACACCACTTGTAGTAGTGCCAAGTTGTCTAAGGGTTGGACGTGCACAACCATACCATATACCATAGGAGAGGTATCCATCCTCTCTTGGCATGGAAGCCAACGTGAAAAGAAGCATTGACAAGGGGCATGAAACATCCAAGTTAGTTTAAGGAGTCAAATCTTGATATAGCAGCAACGTGTCGTCTACCATGTGAATAGGACTAGCCATGCCAAAAGAGAACCTAGAGTGCTTCTTTGAAGAGATCACCACTACTAATCTAGCTACATGATCACCAAGATTCCTCAATCATGTCACAAAAGGCGAGATCCTATGGATGTTACATGCATGTATAACAAGTACAAGCTCAATAATCCATGTAGTTTAGTGATAACACTATGTCAACATTGAATAAATCCTCTCTCAAGGTACACACACAAGGGAAAACACGAGTCATAGTTGCTAGGATTTTGTAGGAACATGAAAGTGTGTTCTTAAGTCACTTTCAGTCTCAATTCAAAAAGGAGAAATGGAAACCCAGAAAATATATTATATGAGTAAATAAATATATAAATAAAGATATAGAGATACGTGTGTGTGTGTGTGTGGTTGTAGTACAAGCCGTTGCTAGTGAGAGTCAAGAGTCAGTATAATCTTCATAGATATGCAAATGTTTGTGTGATTCAATGCATCTGCTCACTATTGATGGTTTTAATTCATAGAGATGGGCTGCAAAAGCATGCTGTAAAAGTAGAATTTGAAGGCTAGAAATGAAAGCTGACAAACTAAAATACATTGCAAGTTGACCAAAAATGGAAACACAGGTAGATAAGGTTCAATACATCTCCCCCTAACAGCAAGACTAAATTAATAAACCCCCCTTAAAACAAAAACCCTGATGTGCATTGTGGAGCTTCCAAATCCGAAATGTGCTTTTGGTTGGGCCCATCCACACTTAATCTGCTAAGCCCTTTCAACTTGAAGTTCTAATTTTCATTAGCCTCAGTCTAGACATTAAATATTTATTTTTCTCTCGCCCAAACGACACACGCCATTTTTCAAAATCCATTTAATGTCTTAGGCAAAGACTATCACCAGGCACTCACTTGTCATAACTTTTGCCAATGTTCCCCATTGAGTAGTAGGAGAGTTTAATCTGCACAATTTTTTAAACTTAAAGTGTCCTCACTTTTATAATTTGATTAGGCCCAATAAGTCTGAGAGTTCTCAAAATAAAAATGTAGAACAATGTTATGCCCCTAAATTACACCTCAGAGTGGTTTGAGAGATGCGATCACTCTTCTGGTTTCAATAATGGGGATGAATTAAGAAGCAATTTGGCAGGTCTAGACAGTTGCGGAGCAATGTGTAGTGCCAGGCCTTAAGGTGGTGATCTTTAAACACGTTTTAAGATCAAAACTTGGATCAAAACTGCATGTAGGATGGATGCATTGGTATTTGAAATTGTTATTTGGAATTTATGTTTAAATGGAGAAGTAATCTAAAACATTTCCACTGCAGCTCTTTGCCTATGACACTATTAAAAAGGGTCTAGACAAAACAGTTTGGGTGCCTTCTCATGTACGAATCCCAACATCTTCTATTGCTGGTGCATCAGCTGGAGTGCTCTCAACCCTGGCTACCTACCCTCTTGAATTGTTGAAGACTCGTTTGACTGTTCAAGTAAGCACAAGCTGTTGAACTCTTTTTACACACCTCAATCATAGATTGTAGCTGGCTATAATTCATTTTATCTGGTTTTGACAGCGAGGTGTGTACAAGAACCTACTAGATGCATTTCTTAAGATCTGCAAAGAGGAGGGCCCAAATGAATTATACAGGGGTTTAACTCCCAGTTTAATTGGTGTGATACCTTATGCTGCAACAAACTATTTTGCATATGATTTCTTAAAGAAATTGTACAAAAAAGCTACGAAGCATGATCGAGTAGGGAATCTCCCTACACTTCTCATTGGTTCAACTGCAGGAGCTTTCGCTAGTGCCTCTACTTTTCCTTTGGAAGTGGCAAGAAAGCAGATGCAAGTTGGTGCTCTTACAGGGCGGCCTGCATATCAGAATCTATTTCATGCTCTTGCATGTATCTTAGAGCGACAAGGTTTTGCTGGTTTATACAGAGGGCTAGGGGCTAGCTGCATCAAGCTCATACCTGCTGCTGGGATATCATTCATGTGTTATGAAGCATGTAAAAGGGTTCTTATTGAAGAAAAAACTTGATGGAACCAAGGAAGGTGGAAGGGTAACTTCAGCCACTCCATGGACCTACTCTTAACAGAAGCTGCCTCAAAGAAAAGATAAAATCAAGAATTCGTATTGAAGAAGAAACTGGATGACATCCAGGAAGGTGGAAGGGTACCTTCAGACATTCCATGGACCTACTCTTAATAGAAGCTACCTCAAAGAAAACTTCTTCATTGGCCTAAGCAATCGTTATTCTAGAAAGAGCAGAATTGCAGAGATCTTTCTTGTTACTGGTTCTTGTGAGATGATTCAGCTCATTTTAAGACGGGTAGCTTGCGGTAAGACCCATAACCGCAGTGTCAACCGTGTACATAAACTGTTCATTGCTTAGTAGCTAGCCTTTTTCCTTCGAATAGGAGTGTAGATTATGATAACAGTGTACATGAGCTGTTACCTCAAAAGGCAAGATAGTGTGGGGATATTGCCAGTAAATCTGACAGTGCAAAGATTTACTAGTGTGTCAGACAGCAGCAAGCATCCTATAGGCAGTGAAATGTAGATAAAAGCTTCAATATTGGGAGAAGTCTCCAGCTGGCGAGTGTCAATGTCTGTGAATGTGAGAGAATAATTCTCTGGCGCAAGGCATGGCTAAAGGAATCCTGTTCTTCAAAGAGCTAGTCAATCTGAGGCACGGCCTTGGCTGGCAGGCCATTCCAGGACCATTGAACCCCATGTATTTCCACAAGAATGTTACAAAATCAAAGCCAACAAAGCCAAAAAGCAAAAGCTTAAAAAGCGCATCGCAAAAGCATGGACATTGAACTTTAATAGAAAAGAGACGCGTGGCGCTGATGAGTGGCACACATCACGTGAGTGGGCCCTCCGGCTTTGCCTTTCGATAAAGGCCACTCGACTTCCAACGTGTACATTATCACATATCACGTGTGGGTTAGGGTATTTGTAAAAAAAAATAAAAAAGATCTGTCTCTGTTTCTCTAATTTTATTTTCTCTCTCCATTCTCTGCTTGCAGCCTTTTAAGGTCTTTCCTTTGAGAGCACATTTGTAAGTAATAATTCTAAAGAGTTTCACTCACTTGCACTTAAAGCAATTTAATCTAGTCATGATGTAAACATCGGTTACGCTCATACAAAATCTCCTTTACCTAATACGACAGCACTTGGAAATTACTTAGGGACGAAGGGTCTTCACTCCTTTGAGTCTCCAAGGTGAATGTTCTAGCTTACTTTACAGCTTTGTCGTTTTCTAACTTACTCCATGGTTGCCCAGAAGTTGCACAAGGCTCTCTCTCTCTCTCTCTCTCTATGTCTCCATCTCTCTTTTTTCCTCGTCTTTTTTACTTCTCTTTCCCTACTCTCCTATCTCTCTTCTTTTTCTTCTCTTCACCTCTTCTATCTTTTCTCTCTCTCTCTCTCTCATCTCTTCTCTTACCTCTCTCTCCTCTTTTCTATTTCCTCCTCTTTATCTTCTCCTTCCCACTATCTCCTCTTTCTCCTCTCCTCTATGTTCTTCTCTTCTTCTTCTCGATCTTCTTTGCACTCTCACTTTTTTTCGTTTCTCCTTCTACCTCTCTTTCTTACTTCTCTTCTTCTTCTTCTTCCCTACCTATTCTTCTCTACTTTTCATCTTTCCTTCTTCCTTCCCTCTCCTCCTCTTCTTCTTTCTTTCTTCCTCTCTTCTCTCTTTTCCTTCTCCTCCCCTACTTTTATTCCTTTACTTATCCTCCTGTATCTCTCTTTCTCCTTCTCTACCTCTACCTTTCTCTCTTCTTCCCTATTCCCATCTCTCTCTTTTACTCCTTTCCTCTCTCTCTCTCTCTACCCTTACTCCTTTCCGTCCTTATCTCTACTCCTCTTTATTCTCCTCTCTCTCTCTCTCTCTCTCTCTCTCTCTCTCTCTCTTTTCAACTAAAAGCTAGCCTATCAAGCCCACTCGAGAAGGCTTAAATAGCCTTTGTAAGGGCTATTGTCACTCTCACCATCTCATGGTTATGGCCGCTAGTATGAGTCCTCTCTCTTTGACAAAGTCAAGGTTGCTCCATAATGCTGAATTGTATGGTGCTTGTGAAGCTTTGCGAAGTTTGAAGTAATGTTGGTGGTGATCACTTTGAGTGAGGATTATGAGGAAGAGAGGTGGTGGCATGACTAACGATGATGAAAGCTCTGATGATTGCAATTTCTTTGATTCTTTCTTTTCTTTTAACCTCTAAAAGTTAAAGGTTTAATTTTTTAAACATTTTTACATTGCCTTAAACCCCTTTCACACATGGGGAGGTGTGGGTATGTGATACCTAGAAAGTATTTGGAGATTGAAACTCCCCCATCAAATGGGACTAAATGAAAAGACTTAGTTCTTATGAGTTCTCTTAAAGGAAGAGATTGAAGTACTAAATGTAACATGGGAGAGCCCTAAATGGATAAAAAGATAGGAGCAAGGTTTGCATATAGGTGCATTATTCCCCCCATATATATGTGTGTGTGGGGGGGAGACTTGGGCAATAAAATGAAATGATCACTTTTGTCTAGATCCATTATTGAACTTAATGCCTTGATTTAATGGCTTGATTGTTTGCTTGGTTTCGGGCACTTTGCTTATGGTTTAATCGTAGCACTTATGTAAGTTTTATTACTATTATCATATTACGTATTTAATTTTTGGTTTTTTATGAAATGAGGTTTACATTAGTCTTTAAATATAATTAGAATCATCTAATCACCAACCTTGGTCATATGCCATTTTTACACTTTTGCTTCCATATTGTGACTCAAATGTGGCTCCTCTTTCTTAAAGGAGACTAATTTTGCTATTGAAAATGGATTTTTTGCTCTGGCTATGGAGGCAACTAATTCTCTCTTCAAAATCACTATTCCTAATGGTCCTTTGAGTATATCTATGTTTGAGACAAAGAGATGCCCATTCCCTTATGGCATTTGCTTGGCTATTGAACTACTACATGCAACATGGGAGAGCCTTAAATGGGTAAAATGATAGGAGCAAGGTTTGTATAAAGGTGCACTATCGCCCCCACCCCTCGGTGGGTCTCGTTTAAATATAAATAGAATAATGTAATCACCAACCTTGGTCATATGCCATTTTTACTCTTATGCTCCCATATTGTGACTTACATGGTGCTCCTCTTTCTTAGAGAAGACAATACTTCTGCTGTTGAAAAGGAATCTTCTACTCTAGCTATGGAGGCTACTAATTCTCTCTCCCAAAATCCTTATTCTTAATTGTCCTTTGAGTATATCTATGTTTGAGACAAGTAGATGCCCATTCCCCTATGGCATTTGCTTGGCTACTAAGTTTGCCAAGCCTAATGATAGCATGCATGATGCTAAATCCCTTTATGGCGTTTTGAACTACCTCAAACCATTAATTAAAGGCTACTATGATATCTCCAACCATAGCTTTGACTACAATAACACTACCATTTTTTGGTTTGATCATGCTATGTGGCAAGGATTATGGGGTCAATGCTTCTATTCTTCAATTAGGTTGTAAAGGAGATGTATGAAGTAGTAAAGGCATCTTTGGTCTTTTATACTTCAAGAGAAACCATCCTTATTGTTGCCAAAAATCTTATGGTGTTTAAAAGTGGCTCCAACTTGATGCAAATAAAATAAGTAAATATGTTAAACTTATTGAGAGGAGCTTCAATCCCTCGAAATGACAACAAGGTGCTAATAACACTTCTTCTATTAGGAGCTTCAATTTAACAATCAAGGGCTCTAAATGTCCCTAATGACACTACATGCCTAAAAAAATTGAAAATGGAGCATAAAAATTATCTATTTAAGCTTCCAAAAAATATATTGATGATTTTACTTCCACCATTAAGTAATTACTTTCTAACTAATGTATGTAGGTCTTAGTATAGTGACAAGATGGCAGTTGTAAGTTTATGAAAGAAAGACTATCCTCTTAGATAATTCATTTTAACTTGTGCAATGGTATTTTTGATAATATTTCCCCCAAAAAATGTTGTGAGGATTTTTTTCCCTTATTGGGTAGCCTTTACCATTGCATGCATTCAATGATTTTGTCTTCAGTTAAACATTTCTGTCTTCTCTCAAGTCCACTTTTTTCAAACCTTGTGCCACCTTTATTACTTCAAATGATGCATCTAATTGTAGAAACTACTTGAGAGATTTCTATTTCATGAATTATGATCATGTTGGTCCCACATGTTTGGATATTATATCTAAAGACTATATAATAAACCAACTTGCTAAGGTTTGAACCACATACCTTCTAGGCAATATAATTGTGCTGAGGCGAAGCAATCTCTAATGCTAAGTTTTATATAGTTCCTTAAGATTCTTAATTTGGATAAGGGTATCTATCCTCGAGGGGGTGCACATATAAGAAATCATCTATATAACACGCATTCAAAGGAAATTAAGAAATACCCTTTCTTTACATGTTATAAGGCCATAAAGGACCCTTTTTACTTTATTCAACTTAACATTTTTAAAAAAAATTGTAAATAAAAAATACATTTTGTAATATATGAACTTTTAAATTTTACTAAATTAAATATCATTTCTTTTCAACTCATGGGTATCTTACATGTTATATAAGGAGCACCCCTTGGGTATCTCTCTCTCTAATTATGAATACTTCATAGAGCCAAACAAGTATATAAAAGTTTTTATAGTGCTTGACTTGTTGCAACTGCAGTGTTATGCTGTAAAATGTGGCCATAATCTTTGAAGGGTATTTATCTTCGTTACAAAGCCTATTTTAATCAATATATTTTGTGTGGTTGCAGTAGTATATGGCAAAATGTGGCATATTCTTTGAAGGTCAACTCTCTTAGCCAATAGATCTTACAGCCAATCACTACAATATCTGCAAGCCATTAAAGCTCCTACTAATATTTTGCATGATAAACCATCAGTGCACTAAAGCTCATGTTCTTTTTCTAGTTAATGTCACAAAGTACATGGTAGAGAGACTTGCTTGAGCTACACTATTAAACATACACAACACATGCGAGGAGAAGCTCATCCAAGTACATAAGAAGAGAGATGGAGACCAAAATGTTTCTTACTAGTTTTTTTTCCCTTCTTTCTCACACAATACAATATACACAAAGTATAGATAATATACACTATAAAGGAAAGTGGTCTACTAAGTCAAATAATGCATAACTGACTATACTAATCGAGTGATGCTATAACTACGCTAGCATAGGTAGGTATAGCTAACCAAATATAATAAATGATAAGTCAATGGCCATGTGAGGATTATAATGATCACTAATGTACTAAGTGTAGATGTGTAGACCCATCTAATCAGGTAGGCCATTATCAATGTCTGCACGTGTTGAGCTTGCCATCTCAATTCTCCCTCTCAAGTTCAATTACATGCTTGTAACTCAAAGTAAGCTTTGAAATCCTCAAAGCTTCTCTACACCTAATGCTTTCATAAAAATATCAATTACCTGATTCTATGTGTTGACATATACCAAGTCATCTCACTTGCAAGTACCTTCTCTCTCACAAAATGGTAATGCATCTCAATGTGTTTTGTCCTAGAATGGAACACTGGGCTCCTAGTTAATTGTATACTACTCATGTTATCATGGTGAATGACAAGTAGACCATCTCCCTACACATCCAACTCACCCAGTAACGTATTCAACCATATCATCTCACATGTTACCATAGCAGTACCTCTATGCTTAGCCTCTATTCTTGATAAAGCAATCATTGTTTGCCTTTTCTTGCTCCTAGTAACCACTGAACTACCAACAAAAAACATCAATCCACTGGTAGATCCTCCATTAGACATGCTACTAGCCCAATCTGCATCTTTGTACCCAAGCACATGTACATCTTTACCTTCCTCATAAAAAAGTCCATAATGCAAGGTGGGCTTCATATACCTTAATATATGTCTGACTACATCCAAATGAGCTTCCTAGATATATGCATAAACTAACTCACAAGTCTAGTGAAATAGCAAAAGTCTAGTCTCATGATAGTCACATAGATTAAACTCCCTATTATCCTCTTGAATATAGTAGGACTTGTCTCATCCCCATTATCAACACTTCGCTTTACATTTTTCTCCAATGGAACTAAAAGAGGCTGACACACTATCATATCATACTTAGGTAACCTATCCAAGCCATTCTATATTTGGGATAGCCATATACCATCAGTGCATCTAATTACCTCAATACCAAAAAGGTACCTCAGCTCACCCAAATCCTTCATCCCAAACTTTTACTTCAGAAATTAGTAATCTCGCTATCATTATTACCTATGACTATGATGACCAAACCTACACCACTCTTCCTCATATAAAGTGAGTGATCTACATCAAAATAGAAAAGCCCAAGTTTATAAGTTACTCTTCAATCTTATCAAACAATTCTCTAGGTGCTTACTTCACCCCATAGAGCACATTCTTTGATTTGTACATATACATGCGATGCTCTAAATCCTCATAACTTGCCAATTGCTCCATATTCACCTCTTTTGGTAAATCATTGTATAAGAAAGTATTCTTCACATTCTTTGCTATAAACACCAATCTTTGGCTGTTGCCAAAGCAATCACACATCTAACAACTACCACCCTAGCAATATCATTAAATGTTTATTTATAGTCTATGCCATATGTTTATGCATAGCCTTTCGCAATAACAACTAGCTTAGACTTATATCTACTAATAGAACCATATGCATTGTGCTTTATTTTATATATCCACTCACAATTAATAGCTTTCTTGTCCTTAGGATATGGTACTATATCCCAAATGTTGTTGGCATCTAATGCAACCATCTCCTCATCCATTGCTATATCCAATGATCATGATCAAAAACCTTCTCAAAAGAACTCGACTCAACGTCCTCAACTACTTTTACTATATAAGCATAATGGTGAGTTTCATAACCCTGAAAATGAAATCTTCTAATAGGGCATCTTGCTTTGCTTGACTTGTATGCCACTGATTCACTCAATGAGGCTTTTACATTACCATATGCTCTCTATACACAAGGTGGCTTGACTGAAGGAATATCAAGCTTATCATCCAAACTCTCTAACCTACTAGAGTCTCCATCAAGAACTAAATGACTAGTAGATGCATCATTACCAATCTAACACTTTCTTCTTCCCTTTGTCATTACTTGGAATGCTAGTTGATGTATCTAAAGATGTGGGGTCGCTCCTTCTTAGTCTCCCAAACCAAGGATTGATTGTAGATCTACTAATAGATGATATCTTTGGTTTAGTAAGGATCCATGATTTCTACTTTTCTATTTACACATGATTATCATGATCATCAACATCATCCAATGCATCTCATTGGATGCATATCAATTGCTTGTCTGATAAAAAATAATATCCATGCTCACTCTAAACTCACCACGGACATGTTATAACAATGATATCCTTTCTACTCTCAATAGAGTAGCCAACAAATATACATTTTTCAACCTTTGGTTCCAATTTATTTCTCAACTTATCAACATAATGTAATATGCATGTTTTTTCCTTTCTATAATCCCATTTTATTGTGGGGCATACATACATGTAAACTATTGTTATATCCCATGAGATCTCAAAAAATCACTAAACTCATTAGAGAGGTATTCTCCCCCTCCATCTGATCTCAAGCACTTAACTTTTAAGCTAGTTTCTATATCGACAATAATCTTAAAAGTTTTGAAGTTCTCAAATACTCCACTATTTTCCTTCATAAAATATATCCAAATTTTCCTAGAGCAATCATCAATAAATGTAACAAAATACTTATTGCCACTAAAAAATACATTCTATGTAGGCCCCTAAATATTTATATGCACAACACCAAGCATATTCTTACTTACACATCTATTATGCGAAAAAGGTTGTAGACTTGTCTATTGGGCCAAATCGATATGCTTTACAAAACTTATGTAATTTTACAACTCTAAATGTATGCAAAACATTTTGGACTATATTAATTTAAAAAATTTTCCATTTTCATGTCTAATACATTTATGCCATATTTCAATGTTTGCAACCACACATTTGCATTTAGCATACATAGCAATATTTATAGTAGGAATTTCAACATCCAAAGTAAACATGTGGCTAAATTTGGTTCCTTTTACAATCAACTTACACTTATTATTAAAGTCTTCGACAAAATACTTGTTTGCATTAAATCTAACTTTCATTCCTTACTCTATCATTTGACTAACATGTATCAAATTCTTTGTGATAGACAATACATGTAATGCATATGGAAAGCACTTTATCTGACCATCATGCAAGGATAAATGAACTTTTTCAACACATGATATCGTGTGGCATGAATCATCACCCATCTCTACATGTCCTAGACTTTGTAAATCATGTATCTCTCCAAACCATTTAGCATGGCTGGTTATATGATTATATACTCTTGAATCAACATGCCATATAACATCACTTTTCTCCTTTCTTGTAACAATATTCATCATATACTATATGACAAATAGACATTCATTTTTATCATCATTCTATCTTGAGGATGATGCATAATTTTCTTACTATAATTTACCACCACAAATGTCATCCTTGTTATTATAACAGTGGTCTTCTGCAACATGACATATTCTTCCATGGTAATGACATATAACCTCAGAATTATTGGAATCTTTATTCTACCATCCACCCCTTTCTCTAGAGATTCCCCCATGTCCATGGCCTCTTAAAATCAGCATATTATTAAATTGTTGATTTAACCTTGTTTATTAATTACTACCAACATGATCCATACCATGGCCTCTTGAAGAAGATCTAACATATCTCCTTCCTAAACTTGAGCAAAATGCTTGGATCTACTCATTCACTACACTTCTTTATGATGATTTTCCCTACATGTTGATCTCTTTGGCGATCATGAGAGAGACAAATTCATCAAAATCTAGAAACAACTTTCGTATATACATAAGAGTCAAAATATTTTCAAGCCTTCTCATTACTAAGGCTACTGAAAGTAGATGAAACCAAATCACCATCATTAAGCATTGCATCAATAGTTGTTAAGGCATCTGCAATGCTCTTCACCTTCAAAACATATTTATTTACACACATCTTTCCTTTTTGCAAAGTATTCAACTCTTGCTTGAGTTGAATGTTCTGTGCCTTTGAATTTATTAAAAATATATTTTCAAAGATTCTCCAAGGTTTATGTGAAATTTCTACATTTCTAATCTGCCCAAATATAGTGTTATTAATGACTGAATTTTCACCTATAATAAACTTCTAGAGGTATTTTCCAATAAGGAACTTTGTCATGCCAAAGTTCCATGATATGTACTTATTCTTGTCTAGCTTCTTAGTAATAGGATTTCCATTATTCTCAGTCATTATGATAGAGGTAAGTATCAAATAGCAAGCAAGTATCATGTAGCCTTTTACAATATGTGAATAACAATAAAACAAGTAGTCTTTTTACTAATTTCTTAGTAATATATAAAATCTACAACCTACTTGCATATAAACATTATGTTTGCTTCTTGAAAAAAATCTCAAAACTTATAGATTTGAATGTAACATGTGCACCCTAAGAATAAGTGACAGAAGAAGTTATAATTTTCCATGAAACTATTGTTCGCAACCTTACAAAGCTAAAATGGGGCCTAAAATAGATGGCCAAAAGTACAACGATAAGCTCTAAATGGATTATCTACATAATATATACTATTTTTCTCTAGTACATCAAATCTCATAGTAATTTGAGATTCTATGCTTTGCGCCCTACTTTTGGTGCCTCCATAGGCACTATCCAAGGGAAAGAGTGAGAGAAAAGGAGAGTTTCTTACTAGTAACTTGCTTGCTTGAACCTTGCTCGTTCTCCTTTACTTCAATCTCCTAAACCAACCTCTCTCAGTGGTGCTGTTTTGATATCATATCACAAATCATGTGCTTGGGGGATTTACTTGAGCTATTGCACCGAACATACACAATACATACAAGAGGAAGATCACTCAAGTAAACAAGAGGAGAGGATGAAGAGCAAAAAAAAAAAGTTAGTTTTTTCATTCTTTCTCACATAATACAATGTACACAAAGTATAGATAAGATAGAATGTAAATGAAAGTGATTTACTAAGTCAAATAGTGCATAATTGACTACACTAATAAACTAACACTATAGCAATACCAACTATAGGTAGGTGTAACTAACTAAATATAATAAGTGATAAGTCAGTGGCCACATGAGGATTATAATGGCCACCAACATGCTAAGTGTAGACATGCAAACCCATCTAATTAGGTAGTCCATTATAAATGTCCACACATGTTGAGCGTGCCATCTCAATAGTTAACGGATGGGTACATAGTTTATAGATAATGCCAACATCATGTTGTAACATGTATTCTACTATTTTTTTCATTTATGATATTTAATGTTAAAGAAAATGCTTTTAAATTCTTTATCTCAGGTTATCTTTACTTTGATTACCATGTCAAAACCACTCTAAGGAAACCATAGACTTTAAAGCTTGAAAATATATTGTAAAACTTAGCTAATCTAATATACATAATAAAGGTTTAGACTATTTGATTCCCACCATTATTATTATGAAATGCCAAAATAAGGCTTTAACTCTTGCTTTACAAAAAGCACTCTTCTACAATGTTGTTTTATCACTCATACATGTTTTTATGATATTATGTTTTAAATGTTGTGAAAATGTACGTTTTAAATGTCATGAAAGGTATGTCTTCATTTATTTTTCAATTTTTGATTGCCACCTTTCTTCTTTGAGAATACATAATCCAAAAGTGTGCTTTGACATTAAAGATACTGTGTTCTCACACTATCATTTCCACCACAAATAATGGCACTTATTGAGCTCATTCTCATAATCTATAATAACCCTTACTTATCTTCCTCTTATCTTAAGCTTCCTACATTATAAGCCTTCAATATATTCTTTAAGCTTCTACTTGACTTCCCTACTGAAATGGGCTAGGTGATTATGCTCATCTTCATTACTTCTTAGCAAATTGTGGAACTATTGAATCTCTTATTCCTAGCATCCACACGGTAACAACCAAGGTAGTCTTGTCATGTGTATAGTGACCAAGATAGCAACCAAGCATGACATATGATACCTTCAACATAGGATACATATCTTTCTTACTAAGTATTGTCCTATTTGATTTTGTAGGCCACCAAGTTGTGCCCTTCTTTTTGTATTACAAGTCTTATATGTTTTGTGGTGGCTAAGCTTAAACACATTGGGCTTGTAATTTCACAAATTTGTACATATGTTTCAAGTCGAATCTTTGGAATCAAGGAAATTATAATCTTTATTGCATTTCTTTTTTAATTGTAAAAAATTCAATGTGGTTTTCTCGCAAGGCTTAATTCACACACACACACACACACACACACACACATGCACACGCACACGCATGTGCATGTGCACACACATGCGCACGTGCATGCGCACGTGCACATGCACACGCACACGCGGATGTGCATGCACACACACACACACACACACACGCACACAAAGAGGTTCAACCCTTCATAAAAAATTATTTATTTAACTTGTTGAAAATTGTATAAATATTATGGTGTTATGTCAAAAAATCCCTTCTATATAGAAATACTTTTGCTCATCATATTGATTTTTTTGCTTAAATATAATTCATTGATGTTATCTTATCTATTCCATTATATTATATGTTATTTTGACGTATGCTCTCATGACAATAAAGTGACAGCACCATAGTGTGTTCTTTTGGTCTTTGCCGAGCTAACCACATGGCATGTGGGACTTGTATGGAACTCATATTATTTTAGGAGGTTCAATGCTCGCCACCTCTCATACGATTGACTCACACTCCAGTCTCATAGCTATCTACTCTCTTCTTCACTATCCCATAGGCAAGCAAGAAAGCAAATAACAAAAGCTTGTAGTAGACTCACCTTCTTGCCCTCATGCATTATAGTTCGAGTGCCTTGAAAGCTCATCCATTGTCTCACAATTTAAGTGTGGTACCTTTGATTTTATCCAATGGCTCTAGCCGTTCCTTTAGGAGTTGCAATGGTTTCTTATTTTCCCTTTATGATCCACTTTGGTGGGCCTTGGTAGTAGCATAAGATTGCTACTATTTTGGCCTCTTTTCCTTCTTGATTAGCATGAGTAATGAAGGTTGCTTAGACTTTGTAGACCTTGATTTTTTAGTTTGATTGCAATTGGCCTTGGCTGTCACTATGGCATTTAACTCTTTTTTCATCTTCATATTTGGTTTCTCTAGGTTGGGCTTAGGAGGAGCATTGCTAGCACACAACATTTTTGTATCTTCTGCTTATGAGGCTAGTTATTGTAGAAATTTGGTCATTACCACCACAGAGTTAGCTATAGGTTTAGGTTGTTGAACTCCAAGAGTTGTGGATTCTATAGCTTTTCTTCAATAAATTTAGGTTGTTGAGCTCCAAGAGTTGTGGATTTTATAGCTATCCTTCGATAGGTGAGGGTTGATTAGTTAGAGACCGATTAGGATTGCCTAAGTACCATGGCCACCTTAGGATCTTTCCCCCACAAAAGATGTCTTCTCAATCACCTTTGGTTTCTCTTGCAACTCGACTGGGCTAGTTGCACATCAAGCATAATATGATCCAATGTTGTCTTCCAATAGGTAAAATTTTATTTTTCCTTAGCTAAGTTGACATGTCTTGATTCTAGTGTTGGCTTAGCTTTTGTGACAAGATTTCTTCCAAGTCTAGTTCTCTTTTGTCAATGAGTGTGGTGGAGCCTTAGCATTGATTGATGGAGGTGGTCCCACTAGTGGTTTAGGAAACCGTAACCATTGGGTTCTCACATAGTACCCTCAAGCATGCAATTGATCCTTGAGGACCCATTGATGCTTTGTGCTAGCTCTCTGCCAATGTTTGTGGTTAGATGCTCTCGTTCACCTCCTTTGTTTTTGTGGAGCTTTTTGGCAGTTGGTTGCAATGTTCCTAAAGGTGGTTGTCATACTTGTGGTGATGCTCCTTGTCTTGTTTGTGGTAGAGTGAGCATCACTAATAAGTGGTTTTTTCTTTCCACCATGTGCTTTAATAAACTCATTGAGGACTTCTTGGCTTTCATTGTTAGGCTCAAGATTTGTCTCAAGGACCAACCCCTTGCCCTTTCCTGTGGAATGGGCAAGAATGCACGAACTGAAAGCTCTGATTATTTCGGAAGTGTATTCTCCATGCCCTATAATTAGCACCACACTTAGTCACATATTTGAAAGGTTGTTTGAGTAAAACTTCCTTCCTTGCATTCTTGTGATTGAACAACACATAATACATGGTTACCATGCTTTAGTCTCAACTATTATTAGGATTTTACATTTGTTGAGTGTAACGTGTCTGGTCCTTGACACGTTTTAGTAGTCCATTAGGACTCTGATCTATAAGACGCTGCCTGGCACTCCCACGGAATGTCACAAGGTTTGTCAGATAGTGAGTCCCGAGTCTACTCCGCAACGAAGCGTATCGGCCAACCCGGTTCGGATGGATTTGAATCTTGTTGGGTTTCAAATGGTCAAGTCATACTACAACCTTCTAGCGTTGGTTTTTAGATGATCCACTTTGCGCATAGCATCTAAACCGAGGCAGACTCATATTGCACTTGGTTCGAGGAGAATGGGAAATGAGAGGGATGCATTGCTTGACCTCTCTACCTGTAGGGTAAAGTCCCATTTGAAAGGTGAGAAGGATCGAAGATTCCTTGGAAGAGCTATGGTGGGAGAACAAGAGTAAGAAAGAGAGAGAGACCAAATGGGAATTCCAATAGTCACAATGTGTGACCGGGCCTTCCTTTATTCAAACTATCAAGAATAAAGAATAAAGTGATGGTGACAGGCGCCCGCCACCTGCAGTGTGCAGTGGTAGGTACTATCAATGTAGTAATACATTGTCAGTGTAGTAATGCACTGACATGTAGTAATACATAGGCAGCTAAGCAAAGGAGCCTTTACCCCCAACAACCTCCCACTTAAAGGTAAATCTACCTGAGTGAGGAGTGAAAAGAAAAAGAAAAGACACTACAATGTACACATGTACAACAAGATGATGAAAAACGTCATCTCATCCAACGCCCATCAATCTCCTGACGAAGGCAAAATGCTCAGTAGTGAGGCTTTTCGTGAGCATATATGCAGGATTTTCGTTAGTGGAGATCTTGAAAAGGTCAATAGACTTGTCCTCCATAACCCCACGTATGAAGTGATACCTCACCTCAATGTGTTTCGTCTTCGCATGGAAGACCGGATTCTTGGCTAGCTAAATAGCACTCATAGAATCTGAATGTAGCATAGGTATAGTATCAATCCCAAGGTCATGAACCAAACGGCCCAACTGTATGGCATGTTGAAATATTTGAAATCACACCTACTTTAGTCCCTTTGTGAGGAGTAGTGAGGGCTCAGGACCAGAATCCCATATGCATAGTAGGAGAAAGTACCACCACTCAAATCCTATAAAGCATTGTACTTGCACTCTTTTTCTAATGTAATGATAGTACTCTTTCTTTCTAGTAAAGTGTCATGTCACTGTCAATACACAAGATTGTGTTTATGAGTCTAGGTCTTAATCTTGGAACCTAATTCACTTGTGTAACAATTTGTCCTTGTCAAGGTCAATGTCTTCATGAGTTTCTTTTTTCTCTTTCAACCTCCATAGCTTCCGCATCTGCCATGCTCTAGATCCCGCATATTTTAACATGGTATCATAGATCAGCTGAGCATGGCTTAGATCATTTTAGTAGATCTTCACCTCTGGTCCATCTCTACTTAGCTCAGTCTCAATATATGAACTCACTTTCCATCTCCACCTTCAAGCTTGCCTTCATGGCTGCCATAGCTAGCAGCACCCTGTCAGATTGAAGCTCTTGTATCTCACTCCATAGGAAAAATATTACCAAGTTTCCTTCTAGAGAGGTGTTTCCCACTACTTATGCTTCTATATATCATCTCAAAACTTGATATTGCCTCATCCACTACTTAGCATTGCCAATTTTCTCAGGTTCTGTTCTGTGGCCTCCATAGCCAGACAGGACCTGCTACACTTGGAGCTTTCATATCTCATCATAGAGCTCATATCTTTGGAAGGTTCCTTTTAGAGAGTTGTGCCTTTGCTCATGGAGAAGATTTCTATCACATGACACCTTGACATTGGCCACTCCAGAGCACAACATTGATGAAATTCGTGGTCGCTATCTAGAATGCACCTGCTGCCGTTCGTGCTGTTGATGCCGTCGCTATAGGTTGCGATGTTGACGAGCACCATAGGGCATTGATAGCCCATCATTTAAGCTTCATTTTGATAAAAAAAGTTTTGAAAATGATCCACTATAGCTCCCACAATCAACAAAAAACTAGGGCTGGGTCAAAACCCTAATCCGGGAAGCCATAGCCAAACTTCACTTAAGCTCAAAAATCTCATCATTTTCTCTCTTCTGCCATTAGAACAACCCACTGCCACTCCGATCTACTGTCCCAACATCAAATCAAGAAGGGGAAGATTCGGATTTGAAAAAACTTGAAGGATTTTGTAGATTTGGAAAACTCAAGGAAGAAACATAGTGTCCATTGACACTCATTTAGTGCTCTTAGCACTTGTGTCTTTTGACAAATCTCAACCAACTCTTCTACTGCTCAAATCTAATAAGTCTAAACTTGATTTGTTGCTGTTCTTGCAAGTCTAACATGGGAAAATACTCTCCAACTGCTCACTTCAAAGGAGTTGGGTTTCACACCTGGCAGACCCGCATCAAACTCATCCTGATGAAGAAGGGCCTTTGGGCCATTACCACTAGAAAAGAAAAGAAGCCTCCTGATGCGGATCTTGCTGTCACTTGGCAAAAGAACGATGATAAGGCTCAGGCCATTATCAAACTAGAGCTAGACGACAGCTATATCCACGATGCAGATAACTGTGAAACCTCATAGGATACATGGAAGAGACTTGACACTTTGTTTGGTGCACAGTCTAAATCATCAAAGTATGGTCTCCTGATTGAGTTTTTCAGGCTTGAAATGAAGTCCATCACATCACTTGCCACACATCTAAATTACATGGAAGGACTTCTAACCCAACTTGCAAGAATCAACATTAAAATGGAAGAAGATGTTTGCATTAGTGTTCTACTTAAGAGTTTGCCTCTTGAATATAATAATGTATCAACAACTTTAATCAACATGCCAAATCCTCAACTTGTTGATATCTACGCATCACTGTTAGAGGAGGAAAAGAAGCTAAAAACTAAGGAAGAATTAAGCACCTCTAGAGATGAACATGCATTATATTGGCAACAGGTACAAAGGCAAGAAGGATCAGCTCTTTTGTGACTTCTCCAAAAGGGCCGGACACACTGAGAAGTTTTGCCATGCTAGAAAGAGGTCCCAAAAGGCCTATCTAGTTGCAGTCAAAGAAGAAGAAGAAAACAGAGCAAAGGAAGAAGAATAAGAAGAAGACCACTAGGAGAAGGACAAACCTCATCAGTCCTTTTATCTACATAGACTTTTTTAGTTTTGTATTTCCTAGCCCTAATGCCTCAAACATAAACTTGTAAACTGCTTAGTTAACCTTATACTATAGCCTCTATACACTTTGTGTGGCCCCTACTATAGCCTTCGGATGTCCATCATGTTTGTGGTAGCCACACTTAGTCTTTTTCTGTGACAACCTCTGGTGTTTTGTCATGTTTATGGTGTGCCCACACTTTGTAGATGTTGCTTTCACTTAAGCCTTTATACGCTTTGTACTTCTGGTTGTAATTGAGGAGGGGTGTTGAAATATTTGCAATCACACCTACTTTAGTCCCTTTGTGAGGAGCAGTGAGGGATCAGGACTAGAATCCCATATGCACAGTAGGAGAAAGTACCATCACTCAAATCCTTTAAAGCATTGTACTTGCACTCTTTTTCTAATGCAATGATAGTACTCTTTATTTCTAGTAAAGTGTCATGTCACTGTCAATACACAAGATTGTGTTTATGAGTCCAAGTCTCAATCTTGGAACCTAATTCACTTGTGTAACAATTTGTCCTTGTCAGGGTCAATGTCTTCATGATTTTATTTTTTCTCTTTCAACTTCTATATCTTCCGCATCTACCATACTCTAGATCCCACATATTTTAACATGGCCTCACAGCACCTCTAGCATAGGTGAATACATAACCAGAAGTGGACTTCCTACTATCTGCATGTCCTGCATAATCAGAGTCTGTGTATCCTGCAACTCCAGTATCTTGGCTTCCATAGCAAATACACATATCTGCTGTGTCTTTCACGTATCTCATGATACACTTCACGGCATCCCAATGTTTCTTGCTAGGTGTAGCCATATAGCGCACCACAACACCAACTGCAAAGGCAATATTTGGATGAGTGGCTATCATGGCATACATCAAATTGCCCATGACTGACGCATAAGGGGTCTTGCCCATCTCAGCCCTTTGCTCATCTATTGTCTGCAAACAATCAGCATGTGAGACCTTCACATAAGAAGGTAATGGACAGCCAATAGGCTTCACGTCTTGCATGCGGAAACACTCAAGGACTTTATGAATGTACTCCCTCTGTGAGAGGTAGAGTAGTCCCTGATGCCTGTCGCGCTTAATGCGCATACCAAGAATGTGAGAGACCTGCCCCAAATCCTTCATCTCAAAGTTGTTCTTTAGATGAGATTTAAGAGCATCCAGCTCATCATGAGCTTTCCCTGCTATCAGTATATCATCCACATAAAGTACCAAAATAAGCAACGAGCCATCACGGGCTATCTTAGTGTAAAAAAATAGATCCATAGCACTCTTGCTGTAGCCCTGTGACTGCATAAAGGCATCAAACTTATGATACCACTTCCTAGGTGCCCAGTTCAAGCCATAAAGACTTTTCTTCAACTTGCACACTAGGTGCTCCCTGCCAGATTCTACAAAGCCCTTAGCCTGCTCCATGTAAATCTCATAATGCAAACCCCCATGCAAGAATATAGTATTGACATCCATCTGATATATGTCCAAGTCAAGCTACGTGAGTAAGACTAAAACCAAGCGTAGGGTGGAAAAGAATTCATCAAAGTTAGCTCCATGCTTATGCTTAAAACCCTTAGCAACAAGTCTTGCCTTATAAGTCGGCTTGGGGTGCCTAGGGGTACTTTTCAGCTTTTGTATACCCATTTGCATGGCAAAGCCTTCTTGCCGTTAGGCAATGCAACCAAATCCCAAGTCATATTCTTATGCAGGGAGTCCATCTCAGACTGCATAGCCCTCTCCCAGGAGTGACTGTCACCCCTGTGCATAGCCTCATAATAGGTGAAAGGCTCTCTTGCATCTGTAACCAAGACATAATGCATTGAGGGCTCAAATCTATCATGTGGACGCCTAGCTCTAGTAGACCATCTCATTGCAGGCTTTGCTGCATGTCTAGCATCCTGTCCAACACCCTGGCCATGTGTACCAACTGCTGATGTAGGTTGTCCAACTGGCTATGCAAGAGCACATGGCTCCTCCTGGAATATAACCCTGCATATCTCTACCACCTTCTCAGGATGCCTATGCATCTTGTTTTCATGGAAGACTACATCATGGCTACGGATGACTTTCGCGCTTGTGGATCCCAAAGGTGGTAACCCATATCGCTTGCATCTCCATAGCCAAGGAAAATGCATTTTGGCACTCTTAGGATCCAACTTAGTCCGCTTGTCCTTGGGCACATGGCAAAATGCCTCACATCCAAAGACACGTAGATGCGCATAAGATGGAGGTTTCTTGAGTCCATACCTCCTCTGCAACCTAGAAATCCAAACTACAGGAAGGTGATCTATTGATGACATGCACAACTATATTGACTGCCTCAGCCCAAAAGCTCAATGGTAGGCCTGCATGGCTAAGCTTATTGCATACACACTCCTGAATGGTTCTATTTATATGCTCAACCAAACCATTCTAGGGTGGGGTATAGGGGATGGTCAACTGACACTTAATACCCCTCTCGTCATAGAGGTGCTCAAAGGCATGTGACACATATTTTCATCCTATGCTCAGTCTGGTTCTCAAGCAATGCAAGTCATCTCTGAAACACAGCCAAGACATCTAACTTAATCTTAGACTTAAGGTTAATGGGGCAAGCCCAGACTTTATGCAAAAAATTGCCAATGAATGCCACAAAATACTTTCCACCCATAGACTGATAGGGCATGGGCCCACAGACATTAGAATGTATCAATGCCAGGGGCTTACTCATGCGTGTCCTATCAGACTTCTTATGTGTATTCCTAGTCTGTCTTCCATAAAGACAATGTTCACATGAATCAAAACATCAGGTAAGTTACTCATGAATATATGTGTGCATCACGTGGGCTCAAAATAATGTATTTTTAAAATATCATTTTAATATAATTTTTACATATACAAGGGTGTAATATAAAAGCATTATTTACAAATTGAATAGAAAAGGGTTATGTTTTATTCATAAAAAATTTACATATAATGATATCTATAAATAGGCCTTGAACGCACGTGATGTAGAGAATATACATATTGTAACTTCCTCTGATCAAAACATGCATAGTCAAGGGGCGGCAAGTACTGCGAACTAGAAAGCATTTTCATTCCCTTCAAGGGCATATGGCCCAAACATCATGCCAAAGAGATACATGTGGGATGGAACTGACTGGCAAAACATGGTCAATAGAGGACCCATCAACTACAAGAGGATAGAGGCTACCAGCCTTGGCACCTCTAGCAAGCACAAGTCCGCCATGGGTGATCTTCCAGGTAGAATCCCTAAATGAAACATGAAATCCAACATCATCAAGCTACCTTGTAGATGTAAGATTGCGTGTAGGTGTAGGTACATCACGTACATCTTGTAACAGAAAAGTACTGCCAATAGAGAACTGTAGTCGTGCATCCCCAATGCCAACAGTAGCAAGTGACAGTGCGGTAGGAATGGAACCACTCACGGCATGGTGTAACATGAAATGAAGTACTAGAATCCAAAAGCCAGCACTGCGCTTACATAGAGTGAACCTTAGTCAACGACGTAGCATCATAAGAACTGGTTGCAAGTATGTACTCTCCATCGGATTCATCAGTCTGCATGACATTTATCTTCTCAATTTTCACACTAGATTTTTCAAGCATAATGGTGCGATCAGAGGACTTTTCCTGTACTTTTTCTTTCCCATTTTCTTTGCGCTTCTCATTGTGCAACTCATGACAATATGGGCATATGCGACCCTTCTTGCCGCAATGATTACATGTCACATTAGCATTTCTTCCACGAGACTTGTTGTGCGACTTACAACATGACTTAGACCTAGACTTTTGCGAGTCTCTGCCACATCCATATCCACGGTCATTCTTTCCATTACCATCTCTGCCTCTAACAGTCAAAGCATGTAGCACACGAGAAGCATCCAAGTTCTTACAGTTGATCTCTTCTTGCAAAAGAGCACTCTCTACATTAGGTAAGTTAAGAATAGTGGCAAGAGCACATAAGGCAGTGTAGAATACATCCCATGACTCACTCAGAGTCCCAAGCAAAAACAATGGAGTAACCTCATCATTAAAGGTAATTCCGTGCGAAGTCAAGTTCTTGAGAATAGCATGGAACTAGCTCAAATGAGCATACATTGTCATATTCTCCTTCATGTGCAGGTCCATAAGCTGCTTCAGCCAATACATCTAACTTGTTGGACTTTTCTTGTCATAGAGGTTCTTAATTTTATCCCAAAGTTGCCAAGTACTTTGTGCTTAACCACATTGTAGTGCATTTGTTCAGTGAGAGACAAGATGAGGGTGGACTTGCATAATTTGTCAATCTTATCCCATTCGTCATCAGTTATAGTTTTAGGTTGCTTGCCACCATGCATCCTTAGTGACTTTATCTGTGATTTTTGCACCAATACTTGCCAAACTTGGCGCTTCCAGTAGGCATAATTTGTAACATGAAGCTTAGTGATGTTGAAGATAGCACTATCACTAGAAGAAGATGCCATATTGCAGTCCAAAACAATGCAGACAATTCAAAAGTGCTTGTTGTTTTCTACTGTAAATAACCAAAATACCACCAAAACCAAGGAAAAATGACCATGAACTGATAGCTAATGATGCTGCCCACCACCAAGTACCATCAAAAGTACATAAAATCAAGATGATTCAACATGAAAATTCCAAGTCAGCTCATGCATAATTGCTTGCTGTAATAAATTACAATTAGGTACAATGAGAGCAAAGTGTAGGCAAAATGAATGCACCAAGTCAACCATTGACTGTCAAAGCATAACCAACATCAATTAGTCATAAATCAGCAAGTGAAAGTCATATGAACATCGAGCAAACACCCAAGTATGTCAAATGAATGAGTCAGTAAGCCGGCACACCCCCTGTGTAATAGGGCAAAGTGTACACAACACTGGCAAGACCTAACACAAAGAGGTGTATGCTCAGGGAGTGCAAATCCCAAATCAACCCAAGTACATCTATGAGGACCATCGCATATCAACCATGCAACATCCAAGTGAAGATCCCAGTCTCAAGTATCTGAATACTCAAGTAGCATAAACCGTCTGCTCAATGTCTGTCAAGCGTGTGTCAAGACGCTCCCATTGGCACAAAATTTGTAAATATCAAGCAGCAGTGCTAGAAGATCCAAGATCAAGTATCAATAAGTCCTCATGAGCATATAGGCCGTGTAGCATTCATACATAGCATCAAGCATCAATAAGACCTCAAGAGCATATAGGCCATGTAGCATCCGTACATAGCATCCATAGACCTCAAGTACATCCAAACTGTAACTCTAGCAAGTTGAGAAATAGGCAAAGTAAGCTCCGAGCAATCAAATGTCAAGCCAAAGTAAGGCTCAGTAGCATCCAACTCCAAACAATGTAACTGGCATGTAGTAGTGGCATCGGACAAGCATGTCAAGACTAGTCAGACATAAGAAAAGTACATGCCATAAGTACATCAAAGATGAAGATCCCAATGCTATGCAAAGTGTGCTCAAGTTCAACCAATGATTTGAGAGAAAATCCAAGCTCTATGTTGATCCCCGAGAGTCACTACATCAATGTATACATCCGAGACATATCCCAAATGCAATAGGCATATCCAAACATAAGCAAAAGAGCTTCAGCCCTGTGAATATTCCAACATTGAATAAACATAAAAAACTGAGCAAACAGTGGCTCAATGTAAGCTCAAAACCATAGACAAACCATAGGCATACTTTCCCATATGTATAGGCACCAACCGAGAATAATCGAGCATCAAATGACTATGTAGCATGAGCATAAAGTGTAATGATAGAGGGTTGCCTTGTTTTGGGCTACCTATGGATTGTGTAAAATAGTCAATGACTGAGTAAATTCAGCCCCAAAAGCATCTCACATCATAGGCATACATTCTTCTAGCATTTGGGGCGCATTCGGGATCAACCGAGCAACCAATGTTAGTGCCAACCAAGCATAAACATAAAGTGCTGATGTAACACTGTCTGTGACTGCCTGTGGATTATGGAAAATAGTCCTGAAATGAGATAAACCAGTCCAAAAATCAATGCCAATGATAATCACCAATGTTGAGCATCAAGGGGGTGTTTCCAAGTGCCAAATGAAGTGTTTTCAAGCTGCCAATAAGTGCCAAGAGAGGGCTAAAGTAAAAAACGATTTTTTTACAAGTCTTCAAGCTAGCCCAAACTAATTTGGGGCATGTGGAAGGGCTAGGCAAGGTCAAAGCAAGGTTGGGGGAGTAGTCAAGGATCCTCACGAGCTCCCTCTTGAAGGGAAAAGTCATCGATAGAGAGTAGGCATTACAAGAAGCAAGAGTACATGGATGCCTTGCTTCACAAAATCTATGGACTGAAGTAAACTAACAAAAGAGAGCTCCAATATCTCTAAAGGAATGTCCTGAGGGTGCCCAAATGGACCGGGTAGGTGCTCGAAAAGCCGGGGAGTAATAGGAGTTCAGGAGAGTCGGCTATGGCTATCAGGAAGGAGACCCAATGAGTGTAGATAATTGATAGAAAGCTGAAGGAGTCACAAACCAAGTCAAAATGCTCGAGCAACCATTCTCTAATACCAGTTGAAAGGTGAGAAGGATTGAAGCTTCCTTGGAAAAGCTATGGTGGGAGAGCAAGAGCAAGAAAGAGAGAGCAACCAAGTGGAAACTCCAACAGTCACAATGTGTGTATGGGCCTTCCTTTATTCAAATTGTCACTAAAAGAATAAAGAAATAAAGTGATGGTGATGGGTGCTCGCCACCTGCAGTATGCTGTGGCGGGTACTGTTAGTGTAGTAATACACGGGTGGCTAGGCAGATGCACCTTTTCCCCCAATACCATTCCGGTCCCCTAAAACGATATGAGCCAGGGTTCTACCCTACATTAACTAAGGTCAATTTGAATGTTGAGAAGCCTCCCAGTTCTATGGGACCACCCTATTGTAGGATGGACCCGTCAGGGTTTTCGCTCGCCTGCTTCCCTTGATAGCTTTAATTTTCTACTTACCTAAGGCACATTAATGTGGAGACACATACAAGCAACTTCCTTAATTAACCCATTAGCCACATGTTCCTTTACGTAAATTTTTTTTGCACTGAAACGAAAACAGCTCAGACAAATTCCTTGGAAGTAAACTTGATATTAATATTTCAACTGAGATACAAGTTTCGTCCATAGGATGTTTGCCGCGATCCGTAATGATGCGTCTTATTTTCCTCCAAGCTCCACACTAGCACTGGTAACAGGGTCTCAAGATTCCATTCGAGTTTACGTAGATCGTTTGAGTAGGACCTAGAGTCCCCTAGCATCTAAGCATCCTCCTATGTTCAAACTAATCCACAGAGAGACCTCTTGTGGCAGGTTTGGTCCATATTTCCATCACGGTTATTTAGAACCCCCTTGGATAGGGTTGGCAGCCAACTGGGGGTGGTCTAGCGCACCTTCCATGAATTTAACCTGATTCATTGTACCAATTTTTTATGTGAGCTTGGGTCATGTAATCCTTTCGTAGATAGTGATCCTAAATTTACAAGCATAAATAATAATGGAGGTGAGTGCTCAAAACATTTGCTAAGGTGGAGTTCCTATTTTGAATGCTTAACATTCACCCTTTGGATTTCTCTTGCCTTGGTGTCAACGGCAATGGCCTTTTGAGGGGGTAGGGAATATCCTTGTTCTATCCCTTATTCTTACATGATAGGAGTGAGAATTTATGCAATTAGGTTTATATCTAATAGTTTTTGGATGGCAAATGCACTAATTTATCAACCTTTAGATCAGGGTTTCTTGTTTTGAGATCACAAGATCTAGATGATTCAATCTAGGATCCAAACTGGTCATTTGGTAACCATTTTCCTCCTTAGAACTTTATCAGGGTTTCTAAGTTTTCCCTAGGGTTTCATTCCCTCAAGATTTCATGACAAAAACTTCAGTTCATCTCTCCCGCAAGCTAAGAGTAAACTAAGTCCTTTACAATCCTTGAATAGTTGCGAGCATCGAATGTCGCATTGTGAATTGTCTTTCTTTCATGCAGATTTGAAATTTGAGTTTTCTCGCATCGACATCGAGTTATATCATGGTTTAAAATGATACCTCTAAGAGTGTTATTTGTAATATTCTCACCATAAAACTTCATATCAATAAACAAATTCAGGCTTAAAATGTTTTAAAAATTACTCATTGAGTTATCACATAAGTGACCACACATAATATTGAGTCTCGCATTAAATTAATTATGCAATCCAACACGAAAATATATCTCAATGTTCCTAGCCAACAAGAAGCAAGGACGTCTCGTAAATAATATTATGATGGCTTGATCATAATATTTCCCGCATTATATTTGATTTAGCATTCCCTATTCCATTTAATGCATCAAAGATCGCATTGATTTCGTGACGGCAAGACAAATTGCAAAAGCCTTAATCGATAGACAAAGAATGCGTAAGAATGAGCATGATATTGAGTAAGTTAAGTATCAAAGAGTATGGCATGCCTTTATAAACTAGATAAGTCATGAGGTAACTTGGCCAAAAACCACCAGATGAAGTCATTTTGAAGAAAAAAAGATGGTTTTTAAAAATAGGCAAAAAATCATGACTTTTTGACACCCATGCCACCATCCAACAGGTAGGTAATCAAAAAACATTTTTTATAAAGCTTACTTAGCTCTTGACAAGTAGCCAAAAGAATGAGTCAATTGCATGCTCCCTCTCAAGGCTATAAATACACCCCCCTCCTTCACAAAGAAAGCAAGAAGGAAGACCTCCTGATGATGGAAAAATTTATCTACATCTATTTTCCATTCTAGCTTGAGCTTGAAGGAGGAAAATATCCCTCTTCTACCTCATTTCCATTTTCTCTACCCCTTGTTACGCCTTCCTTCCATACAACCATATCGCTAATCAAAACACTAGAAAATTTTTCTAGACGACCACCAACTCTCGCTGAACTACCAAGTTAATTTCACCTGAGATCCATGCCTCCATGAGGTCGCAAAAATTAATGAAGCCCATTTGAAGCAAGAGAAGCAAGAAACACGGCCGATGGAGAAAATGACGCGGTAGGAATTGACGAAACTCCGGTTGCTACAAACTTAATAGAGGTAATATCTTTTCGGTTTGGAAAAAATTAATTTTTTATAAGCTTATCGCTATATTTGGCTTTAAATGATTATAAATATATTTGAAAGAAAATGCATATGAATTGCAACTTAGAAAAATAGCATAAGTAATATATTAATTAACTATTCAGTGAAAAGATTATTTCACTTGAAAAAGAAATGTATGCCTATCATTAAAATATCGTAGTTATGGTTTATTTCGTGCTATTTATTGTTATTTTATTAATGACACATGTGATTATAATAACTGAAAAAAGATAGATGGTGTTAGGGGAGGGAATATTTTATCAATTTTTCCTAAAAAAGACTATCTCTATTTCATTTTGCTAATGATAAATAGTCGCATATGAGTTTTATAATAATTTTTAGAAAATCATTTAGATAATATCATGAAATAATCAATGCATTAAATCAATAGAAAATTGTAAAGGAAAATATACACTAGACAACCATAAATTAGGTACGTAGTAATATAATTCAATGTTTGAAAGATGAAAGAAAAATTACACTTATGATTTTTACATTTCTTAAAATAAAGTTTTCAGAAAAACAATCAGTATTGCACTTAGGACATAGCTAAATGAAAATTGATCTTTCTAACATTGAAAGTTCGACACATGGTCAAACATCATCGATTAAACCATGGAATATGAGTAGAATAAAATGAAAATTATATTCTTACTGAAAACACACGTAATGTTAATATTAATGGTTATATTAGCGAGAGCGTCAATATCATGAGTTGACCCATGTATGAGTCAGCAAGAAAACCTAACCTAAAATATCGAGAATGTTGAAGCAAAAAAAATATGAAATACTTGACAACCCTGAAACTATCAGTATCAGGAAATTAAATAAATATCGAAAGTTTGTAAGACTTATTAGACATTGATAAGAATTTGTCGATACGAATTCTAAAGTCTAAATAGACTTGGAAAAACGTTTGAAATTCTGCTAAGTGCGGGTGGCAAGGCATTGCATAAATTACCTACCATAGGTATAAATGCCCATATTATCTTTTAGGGCAGAAATACCAAATTTTTCATAAGGATAAAATACACTTCAGATTCACGAAATAACTTGCGAATCCCGAAAAAGAGTTGCAAGTAGGAAGCAAAACCCTAAGATTAAGGTGGAACTTTAAAAGAGAAACCCTAGATTTGGGTGGGGCTGCTTCCCATACTAAAAACACTTGCTGTTTTTTTAAAAAAAATTTGTAAATGCATTAATGGTTACATAAGAAAGATTAATTATGCTTGCAGCAGTTAGATCTAATTGTCAATATATAATCAGGATAATAAGAGGAAAGATGGTGCTATGCCTCCCCCACAGTTGGACATGGAACCTTGCTCCAAGGGGGATTGTTTTGTACTACCGCGAGGAGCTTTGGACGGGCTCCGATGGTGAGAGGTCACTTGGTGGGGAATCCATTAGGTAGAAGGAGGCGGGAGTGCCACGGGGGCTGTGGCCGTAAATCTCTCGATTGCTCCTAGGAACTGCCTAACCCTCATGTGAAAGAGGATGGGATCCTGGAGTCCCCGTACTAGTAAAGGGATGGAAATCTTGGAGGGTTTGTTTTCTTCTATGCAGACAAAAGGGATTTTCCGATGAACGGAGGTTTATCTTCTGCGTAGGCAGAAGTGGAAAATCATTGTAAATAAATTTGCGAGCTAATAAATAAATATTTTTTGCCAAAAGATTATTTTTCTCTATCTTTGTGTTGTGTCATAAAATTACGTGAAGGAATATATGATAATAGGTTAATTAACAAAGTTGCTTTCATATGTCATAACTTAGTGTGATAGGTAATTAGAAAACTAAAGAAAACCATTTTTGGGAAGTGGGTGGGAGAGATGCTTTGACAGATCCGTCCTACGGATGGGTGGTCTTGGTAAGTTGGGAGCTTCTCTCAAGAGATTGAACAAAACATTAATTAGAAAAAATTAGGTAGAGCTGAGAGTTGACTTACATAGGGTCAGGTCTTAAAACCTTGATCAGTAATTATCTTAGGGGAAAGGTGTGGCAGCTGTGGCAGAACTTCGTTAAGGTTCCCCGAATCCTAACTAGTTGTTGGAAAAAAGCATTGCACTCCATGAACCAAGGGTAACTACGATTGCTCTAGTCAGACAAGAAGCCCTTGTGGGACACCTATGATGGAGCTAGTTGATGCATCAAGACCTCGGTTGTCAAATTAGGACCCCGAGCTTGCAGGTTGATCCTCATGGTGATGGCCAATACCTTGCATTACGGGGTGGGCTTTGGGAAACCTAGACGATAGACCTTGTGCATTCTCGTGAGTGCCGGGCAAAGCTGTCTAGGATAGTTCCCTGATGTACCACTAAAATGTGATGCCAGGGAATTGTTAGGTGGGCACGTGACAGGTGGTATCAGAGCATAATTGAAATTAAAAATATCTATGGTTTTTTAAGACTAACTATTCTAAGTAATAATCAGTCTGTTGATTGTTAAGGGATAAACTTTGGCAGAATAATGAAGCCTTGAACCAGTTCCTCGTTTTTCGAGCAATGTACACATCTGCACTGAACTCCACCGATGACAAGTGGAGAAGAGAAATGATGAGGATACTCGATCGCCTATACGATCCATCCCCTGTGAATCGCGAAAGAAGATGGTTCTAGGATGAGTGTTATTGTTACATCAAGGCCAATCGATTCTTCAACATGTAGACTAATCTAAAATGCCTTGAATGGATGGAAAATTTAAAAGTAGTTGAGGCCTTTATCTTTTGTCTGTCCAGAAGGAATCCACTTATGATCACCAATGGTTGGTAGATACATCTAGACCATTATGTCTATGACAAGGTACTGAAGGTAATCCTAGCCTGACAGGATTATAATCCAAGGACGTTGCAAGTATCGAGATTACCGTATCCATGGTTTTCTAGATCTACTATTTCCACAATATAGGTTTCTGGACATAGACAACAATTGGCCTACATTCTTCTACATGAATGTAACTGATATCCATCCCTAAAAAAGAAAGATATAATGATATCCTGTTTTGGAAATTGTACATAACATCTAGCCCATCCTATCGATGTTGATGTATCTCTACTTGTAAATATCTGCCATTTGTAAACATCCCTTGTAAAAATCGTAGTATGTGGCTAACTAATAATAAAAGACAACAATGACTAGATTTTGTTAAAATATTGTGCTCTTTGGCCCATCATTGTTTTACAAAACTAGTAAGATATGTTAATGTGGAAATGAAGCTGAAAAGTTTAAAGCATTAAACTAATTCGTGAAACTTATGATAACCCATGGTAATATAGCTATTGCTAGTCTAACTAAAATTCAGGAGAAGAAGTATCTCCTTAAGTAGGTTAAGCCACTGGAATTCGATGGCAAGGGCAAAGACGTTGGCCAAGGAAGAGATTTGGATTGTACTTTACTGCCATGGAAACTACCCTTGTTAATCAGGCTCTATGATCGCCAAGTTGAAATTGACCGATGAGGCATGCTTGTGGTGGAAATAGCGGTGTAAAGACCAAGGACTTGCTGAGACAACCATTACCTGGGAAAAGCTAAAAGAAGCTGTGCATGGTTGATATTTGCCACCTATTTATCAAACACTAAAAATGAATGAGTTCTTTAACTTAAGACATCTAGGAATGAGCCTGGAGGCATATTACTCAAATTTTATCTCACTACTCAAATATGTGCCTTTCATGACTATTGCTTAGCAGGTGTCTAAGTTTTGTCACAGATTGAATGCTCCTCTGAATACACGCCTTGAATCTATGCGCGCAACTGATTTGCAAGATGCTTTGATTCGCGTAGCACCTCTTATTCAGGAGATTTAGTCAAAGCCAATGAATAATAGGCTCTAGAACCAAAACAAAGGGACTTCACGGGGCTATGTTAAGCAAGCCCAAGGTTAGCATCCACTTGGTCAAGGAAAGAGGGAAAAACAAATGCAGTCAGAAAGTTCATACCTACAGGAAGTAATTCAGGAGTACTTAGGTGTTTCCATTGTAATCAGCCATGCCACTTTAAAAGACAGTGCCCAAAGCGTGGCCAAATTCCTCGCTAAGGACAATACAGAGGTCAGAACCAAGCTTCAATTGCAAAAGGAAAAGAATTTGTTGTAATTCTTAAATTTCTCGCTAAGGACAGTATAGAGGTCAGAACCAAGCGTGGCCAAATTCCTTGCTAAGGACAGTACAGAGGTCAGAACCAAGCTTCAATTGCAAAAGGACAATACAGAGGTCAGAACCAAGCTTCAATTGCAAAAGGAAAAGAATCTATTGTATTTCTTAAAGATCTTGAAGAAGAGGGAAACTCAACTATGGAAGCCGATATGGAGAGGGAATCAGTTCACGCCACCCTCCATAAGAAAGGCCCAAAGTGCCAATTTTTAGTGATTCAAACGCCAGTTGAATATGAGGGTAAGTCCTTTAAAATTGTGATTGAATGTGGAAGCACACACTCTTTCATGTCACCAAAGTGTGCCAAGAAATTAGGTATAGACACAATATCTACATCTAGGTTACTTGTGGAACTTGCTAATGGAAAAGAAAATCTGTCTACTCAGCAAACTTGCAAAGTGACATTTAGGCTGGGAAGCAATATCTCTGAAATGGGATTTAGGATCATGAATTTAGGGGCCTACGAATGTCTATTGGGTATGGATTGGTTAATCCCCAATGACGCACATATTTAGTGCAAAAAAGGCTAGGTGACTTTTCAAAACCTAAAGGGAGAAACAGTGATGACCCAAGGTGAGGTAGGAAAACCCAAGGTTCAACTAGCCAAACCATCTCTCATAATGAAAGGGTTAAGAAAAGAATTACTTATGTATCTCATAAAATTAAATAAGGTTGAGTAGAATAAACAAGACAAGGGAGAGCCATATTGACTAAAGGAATATGATGACATCTTCCTAGAAGAGCTGACTGAATTACCACCTTGAAGAGCTAACTAAAGGAATATGATGACATCTTCCTAGAAAAGCTGATTGAATTACCACCTCGAAGAGAAGTCGATTATGAGATCAAACTTGAACCAGGAGTTGCTCCAATCGCTAAGAGTCTGTATAAAATATCTATCCCTAAAGCAATTGAGGTGAAAGAGCAACTCAAGCAATTACTGGATCAAGGATATATTAGACCCAGTAATTCGCCATGGGGAGCCCCAGTACTGTTTCAAAAGAAAAAGGATGGAACTCTCCGCCTTTGCATTGATTACCGAGGTCTAAACCAAGTAACAATAAAAAATAAATATCCGATCCCAAGAATAGACGAGCTACTTGATAGGTTGCAAGGGGTGAGAATCTTTTCCAAGATTGATCTCCGATATGGTTATTACCAAATAAGGATCAAGGAAGAAGATATTCCCAAAACGGCCTTCAATACCAGATATGGTCATTTTGAATTAAGTTTGGTAACAACACCCATTTTAAAGCTACCTGACCTAATTCAAGAGTTTGAAGTCGTAAAAGATGCAAGTTCTCTTGCACTAGGTTGTGTGCTTATGCAGCAAGGTCATTTGATAGCCTATTCCTTGAGGAAATTGAAAATCCATGAGATGAAGTATGCCACCCATGATCTTGAGCTATTAGCTGTGATCCATGCTCTCAAATTGTGGCTACACTATCTGCTTGGAAGTAAGTTGACTTTGGTCACTAACCACAAAAGTCTCAAATGGATCTTTACTTAACCAGACCTTAACATGAGGCAGCGTCGATGGATTGAAGTCTTGCAAGAATTTGATTTTGAAATCAAGTTCAGACCTAGGAAAGAGAATGTGATTGTTTGTTGATGCATTAATTCATAAAGCTTTTTTGAATGCACTTATAATGGAAGAGCCATCTAAAGGAGAGACTTTAGCTACCATGATATCGATGCCTAGCGATCCAGTCATTGAGCTAGCCAAAGAAGAGGCAGACAAGGATCCTAAGTATCAGCTAATGCTTATAGAAATCCTAGTTAAGGACATTGATCCTAAGCTTAGAGTCAAATACCAAAATTTCACTATAGATGATGGACTTGTCTATTTCAAGACAAGGCTTTGCAATTCCCCTTAGTCAAATGCTGAAAAAAAAGATATTATGGAAAGCCCATGACTCCCCGTTCTCAGGACACCTTGGCTATGCAAAAACTCTTAATGCAGTTAGGAAAAGTTACTACTAGGAAAGACTGAAGCATGATATACTCAGATATGTTACTAAACGTCTAAGTTGCTAGCGGGTGAAAGCTGAGTGTGTCAAAATGCCAAGCAAGCTCTAGCCACTTGAAATTCCACAAATGAAATGGGAGTTCATCAATATGGATTTTGTAGTTGGCTTACCTTCTGTTCAAGGAGGGTATAATTCAATCATGGTGCTTGTGGATATGCTGACAAAGGTCACTCATCTTATCCTAGTCAAGACCAACTACAAAGCTTCCTAGTCAAGACCAACTACAAAGCTTCAGATATTGCATGATTGTTTGTGAAAGAAATATTTAGGCTTCATGGATTGCCTAAACAGATCGTTAGTGACCATGACTCTCTGTTTACGTCACATTTTTTGAGAAGCCTATTTGAAGCAATTGGAACTTAGCTTTGCTTTAGCACAGCTTACCATTCCCAAACTGATTGTCAAACAGAGTGGGTTAATCAAGTCATTGAAGATATACTGAGAGCTTACTGTTTCAGAGAACCGACAAGGTGGATACAATATTTGGACTTAATAGAATTTTCCTACAATGCGTCATATCACCAGAGTATTCAAATGACTCCATTTCAAGTATTGTATGGGTAAGATTGTTTGACGCCACTAAATTTCTTTGATTCAACCCTAAAGGTTGAGGCTTCTAAGAAAATGCTAGAAGACATGGATGATCAAGTCAAAACTATAAGACAAGACATCCAAGCTGCCAAAGATCGCCAGAAAGCTTATGATGATCTAGGACGGCAAGAGCGTATCTTCCAAGAGGGAGACATGGTTTTCATTCATGTACATCCAAAGAAGAGTTCTCTGCCATTGGGAAAGTTCAAAAAGTTGAGTCTAAGGTATTGTGGACCATACAAGGTTCTCAAATGCCTAGGAGCTAATGCCTACAAACTGATATCATGTGAAAGTCCACAATGTATTTCACGTTAGCCTTCTAAAAGCTTATGTGGCAAATCAAGATTATATTCTTGATGACCAGCAAATTGTAATGCCTAGTCAAGGAGCCCTTGAACTCTAGCTTGATAAGATCCTAGATGTAAAAGAGAAACCTCTAAGAAACAGAACCATTAGAGAGTATCTTATCCAGTGGAAATACTATCTTGAGGAGGATGCCACTTGGATAGAAGAGACAGCTCTAGAAAAATAGTTTCCCTAGTTCTTTTTGAGATGAGGACATTTCTATTCCTCTAAGGAGGAGAGGATGTAATATTCCCGCCATAAAACTTCATATTAAGAAACAAATTCGAGCTTGAAATGTTTTAAAAATTACTCGTTGAGTTATCGCATAAGTGACCACACATAATATCGAGTCTCGCATTAAATCAATTATGTAATCTGACACGAGAAGACACCTCAATGTTCCCAGCCAACAAGAAGCAAAGAGACCTCGTAAATAATATTACTACAGCTTGATCATAATATTTCCCGCATTATATTTGATTTAGCATTCCCGATTCCATTTAATGCATTAAAAATCGCATTGATATCGTGACAGCAAGACAAATCGCAAAAGCCTTAATTGATAGACAAAGAAAGCGCAAGAACGAGCATGATATTGAGTAAGTTAAGTATCAAAGAGTATGGCATGACTTTATAAACTAGGCAAATCATGAGGCAACTTGGCCAAAAACCACCAAATGAAGTCATTTTAAGAAAAAAAGATATTTTTTAAAAAATAGACAAAAAATCATGACTTTTTTATGCTTGGAGGGAGAGAAAGCATTTTAAAATCATCCCCATCCCACCATCCAACATGTGGGCAATCAAAAAGCATTTTTTATAAAGCTTACTTAGCTCTTAACAAGTAGCCAAAAGAATGAGTTGACTGCATGCTCCCCTCATGACTACAAATACACCCCCTCTCCTTCACAAAGAAAGCAAGAAGGAAGACCTCTTGATGATGGAAAAATTTAACTACATCTCTTTTCCATTCTAGCTTGAGCTTTGAAGGAGGAAAATACCCCTCTTTTACCTCATTTCCATTTTCTCTACCCCATGTTACGCCTTCCTTCCATATAGCCATATCGCTAAGAAAAACCCTGGCAAAAGTTTTTTAGATGACTACCAACTCTTCCTGAACTACCACGTTAATTTTTCTTGACATCCATGGCTCCACGAGGTCACAAAAATTCAAGAAGCCCATTTGAAGCAAGAGAAGCAAGAAACAAGATCGATTGAGAAAATGATGCGGTAGGAATTGGCAAAACCCCTGTTACTACAAACCTCATAGAGGTAACATCTCGTTGGTTTGGAAAAATTAATGCTTTATAAGCTTATCACTATATTTGACTTTAAATAATTATAAATGTATTTTAAAGAAAATGTATATGAACTTCTGCTTAGGAAAATAGCCTAAGTAATATAATAATTAACTATTCAATGAAAAGAATCTTTCACTTGGAAAAGAAATATATGCCTATCATTAAGAAAATATCGTAATTATGGTTTATTTCGTGATATTTATTATTATTTCGTTAATGATGCATGTGATTATAATTACTTAAAAAAGGTAGACGATGTTAGGTAAGGAAATATTTTCAATTTTTTTTCTAAAAGTGACTATCTCTATTTCATTTTGCTAATGATAAATAGATACATATGAGTTTTATAATAATTTTTAGAAAATCATTTATATAATATCATGAAATAATCAATGCATTAAATCAACAAAAAATTGTAAAGGAAAATATATACTAGACGTGCATAAATTAGGTGCACAAGAATATAATTCGATGTCCAAAAGATGAAAGAAAAATTGCACTTATGATTTTTACACTTCTTAGAATAAAGTTTTCAGAAAAACAATCAGCATTGCACTTAGGATATAGCTAAATGAAAATTGATCTTTCTAGATAACATTGAAAGTTTGACAAATGGTCGGACATCATCGATTAAACCATAGAATATGAGTAGAATAAAATAAAATTATTTACTTGTTGAAAACACATGCAATGTTAATATTAATGGTTATATTAGTGAGAGTGTCAATATCATGAGTTGACCCACGTATGAGTTAGCAATAAAATTTAACCTAAAATATCGAGAATGTTGAAGCAAAAACAACTATGAAATACTTGGCAACCCTAAAACTATAAGTATCAAGAAATTAAATAAATATGGGAAGTCTGTAAGACTTATTGGACATTGATAAGAATTTGTTGATACAAATTCTAAAGTCTAAACAAACTTGGAAAAGCATTTGAAATCCTGCTAAGTGCGGGTTAGGGCAAGGTAGTGCATAAATTACCTACCATAGGTATAAATGCCCATATTATCTTTTAGGGAAAAAATACCAAATTTTTCATAGGGATAAGATACACTTCAGATTCGCGAAATAAGTTATGGATCTTGAAAAAGAGTTACAAGTAGGAAGCAAAACCCTAAGAAAAAGGTGGAACCTTAAAAGAGAAACCCTAGATTTGGGTGGGGCTACTTCCCATGCTAAAAACACTTGCTACTGTTTCTTTTTTTTATTTGTGCATGCATTAATGGTTGCATATGAAAGATTAATTGTGCTTGCAACAGTTAGATCTAATTGTAAATATATAATCAGGATAATAAGAGAAAAGATCACGCTATGCCTCCCCCACGGTTAGACACGAAACCCTACTCCAAGGGGAATGGTTTTGTATCGGAGCTTTGGACGGGCCTTGACAGCGAGAGGTCACTCAGTGTGGAATCCATTAGGCAGGAGGAGGTGGGAGTACTAGGGGGTTGTGGCTGCAAATCTTTGTTGAGATATCGAGCTCCACTCGTGATATGCCAGGGTGACCATTGTGCATTTATGTCACCGACTTGTTAGTTGCAGATGCAGTTGGTACACCACCCATGAATAATAGCTAGATGATAGCTATCCTTATCTACTCTAGTTCATGGCTCAGTTAGTATGCCACCTTAGTTAGTTGAGTTTGGTTTGAGACCCATATATAGGGTTCTTCTATTTCTATGTACTAGAGTTCTTTTTGGCTTACACAACTAAGAAGAGGAAAACTATTTTCAGCCTCCATCTTTGTGTGTATTCCCCCATTGTGTAAGTGAGAAAGCTACAAGTGAGATTCCTGCCTTCTCTCCCACAATCTTGACATGGTATCAGAGCCTTGTTCGTGGCAAGGAGCTCAAGAAAGAAAACCAAGTTCACAATGTTCTGGTAAGAGGACCAGTGTTGCTTTCATTTTTCTGTTTTGGGAGCAAGTCTCTGCAAGTAGCACAGCAAGAAAGTGCAAGAGTGCATTGTCTCAGATTGAGATGCCCTTCATGGTGTAGCAAGAGGGCAGTATATGCTGTGGGCAAGGGCTTTAGCGCTTGGTTGCTTTGTTTTTTTGATTTGAGGCCATTTCGGGGCCTGTTTTGGAGGTGGAAGTTTTCTGCACGCATTTAGGAAAAGGCCATGTTTTATGCTGTGCGACCACTGTTCTACAGGTCAGTGAAAAGTTACCATAGAAATTGCATCGTATGCCTGTGCCTAGAGACATTGGGAGTTACAGAATCATCCTTGTTGCCTGTTGATGCAAAATCGTCACTAGAAAGTGACTATGTAGTCAAATACCACTTTCGTCAGTTTTGTAGATTTGCCCTTGTGAGGCTGAAGCTATGTTTTTTGCAGTGACAGAATTTTTTGCAGTGTTCTGCAATGGCGTCTGATTCTCTTTCACAGATTGTCACTGAAAAGCTTGACAAGAACAACTTTCAAGCATGGAAGTTTAGAATGAAGAATTTCCACATGGAAAAAGGATATTGGGAATTTGTTGCACGAAATGAAGAAGAACCAGTTCTTCCTGATATTCCCAATCAACAACAAATGGAAGCATTTAAAGGATGGCATGAGAGAGCCAGGAAAGTTATGTACTGGCTGTCTATCAACATTTCAGACTCTATGATTATGCATATTCAGGATGCAAGTACGCCAAAGGAGGCATGGGATACTTTGTCAAAAATGTATAGCACAAATACGCAAGCCAGGAAAATGCAGCTCAAGCAAGAGTTGCACAATGTGCAAAGAGAAAGTATGAGCATCAATAACTACCACATGAAGGTGAAGAAGATTGCAGATGCACTTGCTTCCATTGGGTCGCCAGTGGAAGATGATGATTTAGTTTCCGTGACCTTGAATGGTCTAGGAAAGGATTATGCACAGTTCTGAACATCCATTTCGTCCATGAAATATTTCCTGATTTTGAGGAGTTGATTGCTCTTCTAATTTCTAAGGAGCAGAGAAATGGTGGTGCATCTTCTTCAGGAGGAACTTCAAAAGAAATTATCTTCTACTCAAATGCTGGAAGAGGTAGAGGCAGAGGTAGAGGAGGCCGATCTGGAGGCTGTGGTAGAAATCAGAATATGCAGCAAACTCAAGAAAACCAGTCCTATGGAGGAGGACGTGGTAATTCTAGAGGCAAGGGGAGCCAAAGAGGTCGTGGTGGATGGCAAAGAGGCCAAAATGCAAACAACAATATTGAATGCTACTACTGTGGTAAAATGGGTCATATGGCTAAAGACTACTATAAAAAGCAAAATGACATCATGAATGAAAAATTGCAACAAGGGAATTATGCATCTTCTAGTAGACAGGGTGATGACAGAAATGAGTATTTTTTTATGGTGCAGCACATGAACAATTCTGTGACAAGTGTAGAAAAAAGCACCGAAGTGTGGTATGTTGACTCAGGTGCATCAAACCACATGACAGGTCATGCAGAATGGATGCAGGATGCAAGGAAAATGGAAAAACCAGGATTTGTGAAGACTGGTGATGATACTGCACATCCTATTGTGCAAATTGGAAAATTTCCTTTGTCTATGCAGGATGGGAAAAAGAAATACTTGTCAGATGTATTTCATGTCCTGAATATCACCAAGAATCTGGTTTCTATTGGTCAAATGGTTGAGCAGGGCTTGCAAGTCAGATTTAATCCTCATGGATGCTTTGTTGAGGACATGAAAAATAAAGGTCGCTTGATTAGCAAAAGGAAAGAAGAAGGGCAGAATGTTTACATTGGATGCAGACATGCCTGAATTGAGTGCAGCAATGTTTGCACATGGGACCGGTGTAGTTGCAGATATTGATATCTGGCATAAATGCATTGGTCATGTTAATGTCAACTACTTAAATCAATGTAGGCCCAAAATATTGTTACAAGATTGCCTAAATTCAAGGTTACAGAAATGCATAAGGTATGTGAAGCCTGTCAATTTGGAAAACAGGCAAGGAAACAATTTCCTAGACATGTTCAAGAGAGTAAGAAGCCATTGGAATTAATCCATTCTGATGTGTGGACTACTAAAGCTGCAACTATTAGAGGCTGTCATTATTTTGTCACTTTTATTGATGACTATAGCAGAAAAGTTTGGGTGTATTTTATGAAAAAGAAAAGTGAAGTTTTTGGGCATTTCAAAACTCTTAAAGCTATGGTTGAAAAAGAAACAGGTCTGCAAATAAAATGCCTAAGGTCATATGGAGGGGGAGAGTACCTCTCAAATGAGTTTATAAGGTTCCTGCAGGAGCATGGCATAAAGCAGCAATATTCATGCAGTCATACCCCACAACAAAATGGAATTGTAGAAAGGAAAAATAGGCATATTGGAGAGGTATCTCGTGCCATGCTCAACGAAAAAGACCTGCCAGATTTTTATTGGACTGAAGCAGTTGCTACAGCAGTCTACATAATGAACAGGACTCCCACTGCAGCAATACATGGCATGACTCCAGAGGAGAGGTATACTAGTAGGAAACCAGATATTTCTCATTTGAAAATTTTTGGTTGCATTGCCTATGTTCATGTGCCAGATGAGTTGAAATCCAAGTTGGATCCAAAAGCTGAGAAGTGCATCTTTATTGGTTACTCTCTGCAAGCAGAAAGGGTATAGATGCTATAACCCTTCTACTCGTAAGTTTATAGTGAGCAGAGATGTTGTTTTTTATGAGATGAGTAGCTGGTATAAACTAGTAAATGTGATTGATAATGTAGATGCACAAAATGGTAATACTGCACATAATTCACAGCAGTCACAAGATATTAATGGACCTGGAGTGTCCTCTAGCAGTGGTTCACATTCTTTGACATGGACAGACAGATTGAGATCAGGAGAATCTTCTCAAAGCAATGCAAATAGTGGTATGCAGGTATCACGAAAGGGAAAAGAGAAGGTAGATTAGCCCATGTTTGATGTGAACGCAGGTCACTCTTATGTGGATGGTGAATCCAGTGGCTCAGAATAGAGCATTAATGATGAGTTGGGTATTCCTTCTGTTGTTACACCTGGAGTAAGGAAGACCGGGGATGTTTTGAGAGCACTTGGAAGTGAGCTTACTTTGCGTAGGTCTACCAGGGCTAGGTATCCTGTGGATAGGCTGAAATATGATGGATTTACGGCCATTCACTATGCCTATACAGTCAAAATGATACAGGAACCAGAACCCACTTCTTTTGAGCAAGCCATGGGAAAAGAAAAATGGGAGAAAGCCATGGATGAAGAAATGGATGCTTTGGAAGAAAATGCTACATGGGAATTGGTACCTTTGCCTAGAGATAAGAATGCAATTGGTTGTAAGTGGGTTTATAAGGTGAAGCACAATGCAGATGGTTCTGTGAACAGATACAAGGCAAGATTAGTAGTCAAGGGGTATACACAAACATATGGCATTGATTATGAAGAAACATTCAGTCTGGTTGCAAGGATGGCAATCGTAAGAGTAGTCATTGCTATGGCTGCATCAAAGGGATGGTTTTTACATCAGATAGATGTAAAGAATGCCTTCTTGCATGGTGATTTGCAAGAAGATGTCTATATGGAGCAGCCACCAAGTTATGTGCATACTGTTCATCCTGAGTTTGTTTCCAGGTTGAAGAAAGCCTTGTATGGCTTGAAGCAAGCACCTAGAGCATGGTTTGACAAGATAGGACATTATCTTGTTACTATTGGCTTTCAGATTTCCAAGGCAGATTTCTCACTTTATGTGAGAAAAACAGAGAAAGATATTATGTTGCTTGTCATTTATATTGATAATTTGATTATCAGAGGTGATAGTGATGAAGATATCCTTCATGTGAAAATGCTATTGAAGCAGAAGTTTGAGATGAAGGATTTGGGAGAGTTGCGTTATTTCTTGGGCATTGAGGTGATTAGATCATCAAGTGGGATATGGCTCTTACAGAGGCAGTATGGATTGGACATGCTGTCCAAATATGGGATGACAGGCTGTAAGCCTATTTCAGTTCCTTTGGAGCAGAATGTGAAGCTGAGCGCAGATGCATATGAGCTTCTGAAAGACCCTACTATGTACACACGCATAGTAGGAAGTTTGATTTATATGACTATTACCAGGCCAGATTTGAGCTATGCTGTTGGATTGGTAAGTCAGTTTATGGAGACTCCAAGGAAACTGCATTTGGATGCGGCTAGACGCATACTCAGGTATGTGAAGTCCACATTGCAGTATGGACTATTTTATGAGACTGGGATTCAGATACAATTGCATGGATACACTGATGTTGACTGGGCTGGTAGTATTTCTGATAGACGATCTACCAGTGGATATGTGTTCTCTTTTGGAAGTGCTGGAGTCACTTGGAGCAGCAAGAAACAGCCTATATTTGCCTTGTCGAGTACAGGGGCTGAGTACAGGGGTGCAGCAATGGCTGCATGTGAGGTAGCTTGGTTGCATAAGCTACTTTATGATATGCATCAGCCTACAGATGGGCCAGTTGTCATTTATTTTGACAACATGAGTAGTATACACTTGGCAAATAACCCATTCTATCATGCTAGAACAAAGCACATTGAGGTGCATTATCACTATGTGTGGGAGAGGGTTTTACTAGGTCTTATTGATCTAGTTTATGTCAACACAGAGGATCAGGTAGCTGACATATTCACCAAGGCATTGGGTGCAGAGAAGCTGCGCAAGTTCAAAGACCTGCTTGGTGTGCAGGAATTGGGATTGAGCTCGAGGGGGAGTGTTGAGATATCGAGCTCCACTCGTGATATGCCAGGGTGACCGTTGTGCATTTATGTCACCGACTTATTAGTTGCAGATGCAGTTGGTACATCTCCCATGAATAATAGCTAGATGAGAGCTATCCTTATCTACTCTAGTTCATGGCTCAGTTAGTATGCCACCAGTTAGTTGAGTTTGGTTTGAGACCCATATATAGGGTTCTTCTATTTCTATGTACTAGAGTTCTTTTTGGCTTACACAACTAAGAAGAGGAAAACTGTTTTCAGCCTCCACCTTTGTGTGTATTCCTCCATTGTGTAAGTGAGAAAGCTACAAGTGAGACTCCTTCCTTATCTCCCACAATCTTGACAATCTCTCCATCGCTCCTAGGAATTGCCTGACCCTCATGCAAATCAAGATGGGAACTTGGAGTCCCCGGTACTAGTGAAGGGATGAAAATCTTGGAGGGTTTGTTTTCTTCTGTGCAGATAAAAGGGATTTTCCGATGAACGGAGGTTTATCTTTTGCGTAGGCAAAAGGGGAAAATCATTGTAAATAACTTTGTGAACTAATAAATAAATACGTTTTTCCAAAATATTATTTTTCTCTATCTTTGTGTTGTGTCGTAAAATTACACGAAGGAACCTATGATAATAGGTTAATTAACGAAGCTACTTTCATATGTCATAATTTAATTTGATAGGTAATTAGAAAACTAAAGAAAACCATTTGTGGGAAGCGGGTGGATGAGATCCTTGACGGATCCGTTCGATGGATGGGTGGTCTCGATAAGCTAGGAGCTTCTATCAAGATATTGAACAAAACGTTAATTAAGAAAAATTAGGTAGAGCCGAGCATTGACTTACGTAGGGTCAGGTCTTAAACCCTTGATTAGTAATTATCTTAGGGGAAAGGTGCGGTGGCTGTGGCAGAACTTCGTTAAGGTTCCTTGAATCCTAACTAGTTGTTGGAAAAAAGCGTTGCACTCCATGAACCAAGGGTAACTACGATCGCTCCAATTGGACAAGAAGCCATTGTGGGACACCTCCAATGGAGCTAGCTAATGCATCAAGACCATAGTTGTCAAATTAGGACCTTGAGCTTGCAAGTTGATCCTCATAGGGACGACCGGTACCTTGCGTTATAGGGTGGACTTTGGGAAACCTAGACGATAGACCCTATGCATTCTTGCGAGTGCTAGGCGAAGCTATCTAGGATAGTTCCCTCATGGACCACTAAAACGTGCTACTAGGGAATTGTTAGGTAGACACATGAGAGTTATTGGACTTAACGTGGCTAGTTGCTAGGGTAGAGACCTATGAGTGTATTGAATTGATTCTAAGTCAATCTATGATTGTAGCATTAATTTTGTTTTTTTTACAATTAAAAGCCTAGCCTTAATTGCCATCTAGGGGTTCATTTATCAAATTGCCTCTTGCAATAAAGTTTGAAAATTTGTATGTGCATCTCAAATCTATCTTTTAAGATGAATTGTCATGTATTGCAACCGAATCTACTTATGATGCCTCTCAAATCTAGATGTAAGTTTTTCCTTGGTTTGATGATACAATGTGGAACTTCCATTCCTTGAAAATTCACTTCAATGAATTTATGAAAAAAAATCATAAATTGCAACTTATACTTTTAAGTGCGAAGTACAAGAATTCATCACGCTTCATGTAAATGCACGTTAATTCTCTTTACTAGTTTATGCAATCCTTTGCAAGAGCTTATACATTTACGTTTCAATATTCTAGGATACATTTGCAAAATTTGTGCTTTACTAATCAGCTTAGCATTGCACACAACTCATAAATGTTAATCAACTTGTGATTATCATGACCATCGTGAATTAGATCCAAACCTATGCATCTACCCTCCTTCAAGTTATACAAACTATATGAAGCAAATGTATGATTCTCTTTCATGATAATTACAATCTACCATTCCACTCATAGGGCAAGACATTGTAGTGGAACCTGGTTTTGGAGTGTGAGTTGGTATTTATATCCGATAGCCCATTTGTGTTAGCGGTGGCATCTTTGCCCGATTCTCCTTCCACGATTGCGGCCTTTCTAGCTACTTGGGAGAATTTGCACTTTGGGGCCATTCTAGAGCTTGGAATGAGGCCTTCTCTTCTCTTGGTGCACTCCTTTTTGCAGGAGTTTCCTATGTGCCACTTGAGGCCAGTCATTTCTTGTGGAAATAACGAGGAATGGAGGGTGTTTGTGACCCCTCTCCAAGAGGAGGAGGGAAGGAACTTCTTGAGCCTTCTTCTCTCTCTCTCTCTCTCTCTCTCTCTCTCTCTCTCTCTCTCTCTCTTTCACAGATCGAAAGCAACAGGGGGGGAAATGAGGTTACAGTATATCCTTCCTTTTGCCTTAAGGAGGGGGGGATTTATAGGCAGGAGGGCGTTTTTATGGGGGGGATGATGGCATGTCATGGAGCCCTTATCTCCATCTGGGTGGCCAGGTTGGCTGCCGCCATGCAAACTATTCTTTAAGGGGGGAGAGAGGTGGCACGTGTGTGCCCTCTCCCATCGATTTCATCGTGAGCCTTGTAATGATCATCAACAACTTCGTCAGCGCCTCGTCTCGTACTTCATCTCATGCTTTATCTCCAGCATCACCATCACCATCTTATCCTTCACCTTCATCGACTATTACTATAGCTCCCCCTCCCTCCATCAGCTGGCAACATCAATAGGGGCATTAAATTTTTTTATTAATTTTGATGAAAAGGGGGGGGGGGTTCTTATGGGGTTATTACATTGAGGGTACAAGAGGATCCTTTGTAAGGATGGATTGTAGCATTTTTGGAGGGTGTGAGCTCTAGTTTTCCAATCTCAATCCATGCATCATGTATTAGAATATTGCAGTTTGCTTCTTAATCAATGAGAGAATCTATGGCCTTCTCTCCTTTTGCCAGTATTTTTGATCCTTGTTGAGATATGAAAGCTTAGTCAATCTACGTACTACCTACTGATAGGTTAGTTGGGTGTGTGTAGCTATCTATCATGTGTATGCCTTCAATAAGTTGGCACTTAACCATAGTTAGTCAGTGCTTAGTTATTTTGGTCACTAAGACCTAGTTCATGTATTAAGTAGTGAGTATGTTTGATGAATAAGATGAAGAATCTCATTGAGAGCTGTCTGCTCTCTGTTGCCCCTATATCTATCTCATTCTTCTAACATGGTATCGGAGCAATGAACCCCCATGAACCCATGAAGTGCGTGAAGCTTGGAAGCTTGGCATTGAAGTTGCAAGAGCTACAATGAAGAGACTTGTGAGTGATGTGTAGGAGTAAAGAGTCGTCTTTGAATGTTTGCAGCCATATCTCAAGATCTAGGTATGTTTCTATGATCTACCTATCAAATAGTGATCATAGTCTATCGAGGCTTCTTTTGTAGGGGTTATTGGCAAGCACTGGAGCTCTTGATAATGAGCATTGACCTCAATAAGTGTAGTAGCATAAAATCCGTGAGCAAGTCATGTTGTGCCTATTTCTAAACAGACAATAAGTGGACAATATACATCTACTTGGTTGTAACTCATTGGGAGCTATATTGAACTCCATTGTTGTCTATTGATGCTTGGCAATGTACATGCCTTTACTCTCATGCATTTGGGGATGGCCTTGAAACATTAAAAACTCAGATATGGAAGGCAAGAGCAAGCTAAAATCTGTATGTGAATGTATGACAGATTATGCTTGATAGTTGAAGCACTGTGATGCTTGTTTGGTACCTGTCATGCCTAAACTTTGCCACATGGGGTGTGGATGTTTTATGAGATGTTATGGGCTATAGATATTCCAAATTTGTATTGATTTGATTTTTGATTATACAATGGCTATTTATAGCCTATAAGAAGCTTATCTCGCATTGCTACTAGTCATATACATTGCTCTTGATGCTCGTATGTACCTGCATTGAACCCCCAGGGTTATGGTACATGTCAAAGATGTTTGGAGGGTATTTTGAGCTAAAAATGATTTAGATTACATAGAGAATTTACTGTTGGTTACAACATTGAATTGGTTGAAAACTATCTATTATAGTTATGGAAAACTGAATAAGCATTTATGCCTATGCGATCATGTATTGTTCCTTACGAGTCATCACACATGTCTAATGTAATTTGAGGATGTTTGTGGCCTGAAATTGCTTCAATTTTACATAGAGAATTGTTGCTGGAAATTGAAAACATTGATCTATAAATGGTTTTGGGAACATACATATATGTCTTGCATGCAATGAATGAAACCTACTTATCATGCTACTGAACATGGTTGTTATGATGTATGTCTTGAGATGTTTGCCATGTTTTTGAGATGGGAGATTATTGATTTTTGCAATCAACTTACTACCATAAATTTGAGGACTAAAAATGTCTCTTGTGCAAAGAGTACTTGGTCTATAGGGAGTCAAGCATTGTCTATATCAGACTACATTGAATACACAGAGTTGCAGAAATGGTAAATGTTGACAGGATTGATAACATAACTCAAATAGTGGGTGAGAAACTTGATAACAACAACTATGCTATCTAGAAGCTCAGGATCAAGAACTTTCTCATCGGCAAGGATCATTGGGACTTGGTTATAAGTGTAGAGATTGAGCCCAAACTCCTCGATAGGAATGCAACTCCTGATCAGCTTAGGGCAGATTGAGCATGGACTGAGAGAGCTCAAAGGGTACTACAATCACTATCCCTATGTATTTTTTATGCTATGGTTATGCAAATAATGAATTGTAGCTCACTAAAGGATGTTGGCATATTCTGATGAGATACTATAGTACTACTACAAGTGCCAAAAAAATATAGCTGAAGCAGAAGTTCAACACGATGGACAGGAAAGGATGGCCCATTTAGGACTATGTGACTAAGAAAGACTATTGTAGATCAGCTAGTGTCTATTGGGATTGAGGTCATTGATGATGATTTGATGGCTATGACCTTGAATGGTCCAAGGCCTGAATATGTCCTTTGATATGTCAATTTCAATTAGGGCTAGAATGCTTGAATTTCATGAATTGGTATCCTTTCTTACCCAAGAAGAAGTGAAATTGAGACTAACTATGAGCTTGAGTAGCTCTAAAAATAGAGATCCAGCTTTTTACTCTAATTAGAGAGGCCACAGTCATTGTGACAAAGGTCCTAGCCATTGGCAAGGGAGCCCAGTATCATGCATCTTAGTATGGGTAGAGTCAACAGTAGGGATTTGTTGGTAGAGGTGGTGGATACTCCCCTGCGAGGGGGTGATCTTAGTCTAGTGGTAGAGGATCCTAGCACATTCAGTCTACTCATGAAAATGAAAATAAGGATAAAGATTTCCATTACTATGGCAAGCATGGCCACATTGCAAAAGAGTGTTGAAAGAAGCAGGCTGATCAAAAGGGTAGATAGCAAGGACACTATGCATCTTCTAGTTTACCTTCTTGGATTTCAGCTATGTAAAGCTGATCACAGCCTATTTACGAAGAAAATAGGGACAAATTATGTGATTTTGATGCTCTATGTACATGATTTGGTGATCACAAGTGATGATATACAGGGCATTGTGACATAAAAGCTATATTGCAGAAAGAATTTCAGATTATAGGCTTGGGAGTGCCAAAATTTTTCTCAGGGATTGAGGTTATGTGTACACCTCATGGGATATGGATGATACAGAAATAGTATGCACAAAATATGTTGGAGAAGTATGGCAATGCAAACCCATGGATACACCACTAAAATAGAATGTAAAGCTAGATATTAATATAGGAAATGTGACTATGTATAGACGGATGGTGGGGAGATTGATGTAGCTCACTATCATTAGATCAGACTTGAGTTATGTAGTTGGTTTATGCAGCAGCCAAGGAAACCTCACCTAGATTCTGTGAGAGAGATTTTGAGATATGTGTAGGGTACATTGCCTTATGGACTGTTCTATGAGTATGGTAAGCCTATTGAGCTTACAGGTTATAGTGATGTAGATTGGGCTGTTGCATGTATGACAATGGATATGCATTTGGACTTGGAAGTACCATGGTCAGTTGGATTAGTAAAAAACAATCTACTGTGGCTCTCTCAAGTACAAAAGTGGAATATAGGGGTGTAGCATTGGCTGCATGTGAGGCTGCTTGGCTAGTTAAGTTGATGGATGACTTGGAGATTTGTGTGGATAAACTCGTCAAGTTGTATTGTGATAACATGAGTAGTGTGCTCTTGGCAAGCAATCTAGTATATCATGCCAGTTCAAAGTACATAGAGGTCCATTACCACTTCATTAGGGAAATGGTGCTTGGATGCATATGTGAAGACTGAAGACCAAGTAGTAGATATCTTTACCAAATCACTTGGTAGAGATAAGTTCACTCATTTTAGATTGCTACTTGGGATATATGCAGTGACTTGAGCTTGAGGGGGAGTGTTGAGATATGCAAGCTTAGTCAATCTACCTACTACCTACTGACATGATAGTTGGGCGTGTGTAGCTATCTATCATGTGTGTGCCTTCAATAAGTCGGTACTTGACTTAACTATAGTTCGTCAGTGGTTAGTTATTTTGGTCCACTAAGACCTAGTTCATGTATTAAGTCAGTGAATATGTGTGATGAATAAGCTAAAGGATCTCATTGAGAGTTGTTTTCTCTCTGTTGTCCCTATCTCCCTCTCATTCTTCTAACAATCCTAAGATAAGCAAGTGATATATGCTTTTCATCATCAGGGTTGCTACTGGCGACTTGATATCTCTCAGATTAAAATTCATGTCATTTAGTTCAAACCCAATCATCATTGGAAGATGGATCAAAAAGAAGATTGTACCCATACAGTGAATGGTAATTACTAATGACTCTTTCACATTCTTCAACTTGTAGTAAAATTTAAATGTGAACTAGTATGTTAAAGGAATAAGTATTCCAGAAGGCAAATGCAAAGAGATATTGAATGATGCATAAAACGTTCATGTAAGTATGGATATGGAGGAGGATATGGCGACCATAGTAGGGAGGAAAATGTTTAGAAAATAGTAATTTTTTTTTATTCTTGGATGAGCATACATTACCTACTCCTATGGTGGCTGATCCTAGAAACAAGAGTATTGTTGTTGTTGGGGATTAGATATCCATTGGGAGGGACTTTGCTAGCTGTATGAAGAATCCCACATTTACATTGATACATGATCACATGATGCGGGCGAGATCTACGAAGAGATAGTACATTAGGAAGGGCAAGTTCTGGTATTATGAGCCTCAAATTTTATATTTTTGGACTTTTCTTGTGGTGTCATCCTTGATTGTGGCAATCCATGTTAGACTATCATAAGATCATGTATGCTTTGGGATTGCCCTTTGTTGCCTCCAACTGGCATCATTGAGGGGCATTCCTAGAAAAAGTGCTTTTGATCTTCTTTCTTCCTTTTGCAAAATGGGCATAGGGGGGCGATGAGCCTAAACTGCCAGGTGGAGGGCTTAGATCCTTGTGCCACTTGTTACTTGTTGAGACCATTGAGAGAACAAGGGAGGGAGGGTGGAAGTCACCTCTATTCTTGCAAGCCTTGGGAGGCTTGTTTGTGGAGTAGTGAAGAGTTTCGAGGAGGAAGTCAAGGCTAGTCACAACAATGAAGGCCACTCAGCTTTAACCCAAGATAGAACATGCTCAACCTAAAGAGTTGCCTTAGGAGTCAATCCAAATTGTTGCGCAATTGTTTGCAATGGTTGCCACTTGTGGTTGTTAGTGTCCTAGAGTTGCACCCACATTTTCAAGCCACGTAGATGAATGCAGTTGGTAAACTTGGAGTTGTTGTCAGTTAGGGCAATAATAGGGATAAATAGAAATGGATTGAGCCAAATACTAGAACTAGGGAGGGGTCTCCTTGCCTATTACTAGGAGCTTTCCATGAGGATTGGGAGATGACCTTTTGCCATGATTTGATGAGGTTTTGGGCCATAGGGGATTGCGGTACTTTAGCAAGGGAGTGGTAGGAACATAGAGCATCCCACCAATTAATGCTAGGCCAGACAAAACCTTGGGCCCATGCATTCTCTTGCCAAGAGCAAAGGATGATAACCCACGGTTGCTCTAAATTGGCCCTCATGAGGAGCTGGAACGAGATATTGAGAGACTTCTCTTCAAGAGGTTTGATGCCAACACCACCATATCCCACTTGCACACAAATGACATCCCAACCTATTTGGTGGTGGTGAAAGGGTTCCTGATTCGGAGACCATAGAAATCTTGTGAAGATCTTTTCTACATGGAGCTAGGATGACTTAGTGAAGCTAAAGAGAGACCCCATGTATACAATGGTGGAAGTGAGGACATTCTTCAATATTGTGATCCTACTAGAGAAGGTTAAGGGGACATCCCGCCACTTCTTGACCTTGGCTTGTAGCTTCTCCTTGTATCAATCAAACCTTTGCTTGAGTGTTAGGCCAACACCTATTAGGGTGCCTAGATAGTGAACCACCTCCCATGGCTTAACTACCTTGAAGGAAGCCATAATCATTCAACCAATCATTAGGCCCTTTCCATGACAGGAAATATATGCTCTATTGTAGATTGATTAATGAGTGAGGCAGACAAGACAACATATTTAGAATAGACCTCTAGAAGACCATCTATCGACTCTTTCCCCACAGCCAGAATGGAAGTGTTGTTGTCTGCAAAAGACTGAGCTGCCATCATAGATCCATCTGGGAGAGGGAGACCTTTGATGGTGCCATCCTGAGTCCTTTGTCCAATTTACGTAAGAGAGGGTTAATGATCAATGCGAAGAGCAACAGTGCAAGAGGGCATCCCTGGCGGATAGACCTCGTGAGGTGGAAAGGCTTGGGAGAAATTTTCATCGATATCAATCGCAACTGATGCATTGGTGAATAATGTGCCCACCAAGCCCAAGAAAGCAAGACCAAAACTACAGGGCAACCATTGCCCCTTTGATAAACCTCCAACTTCCCCAATCGTAAGATTTGTCAAGGTCCAAGTTGACCAAGACGAAGTCTCTTTGCTGGGTCAATGCTAGTAGATCCATTGAGAAGATCAGATTTAGCACATCAATTATTTTCTTACCAAACACAAAGCCATAGTACTTTAGGTGGACAATCCTCTATAGAAGATGCTTGATACTCTATAGGCAAGAGCTTTGGCACATATTTTATAGGAGCAATTCAACATTGTGAGTGGCCTCTAATTGCCAACCTTGGTGAAGGCTCGAATCACTTCTATCGAAAGCCCTTCAGGGCCACATGCCTTGCTAGGCTCCATGGAGAAGAGTGAAAACTCAATTTCATCTAAACAAAAGGGGAATTCCAGGGCTACGGAGTGTAACATCATGCATGAACTCCTTGTCAAGGCGTTCATCATAGTTCTCAACATTTGTTGCAAATTGTGTGAAACACTTCTTTGTATTAGATAGTTAAGAGTAGTCTAGCTAAGTTCCTAAAGGTTAATCAATCATTAAATAGGAGTATTTGATCACCTTGTGATGTATCACATTATTAAGAATGATTGTGATGTACCACATCCTTATGAAAGATCATTTGTTGATGCCACTCAATCCACACTACATTGTACACTCTTGCTTCAAATTCTCTTTATCTAATGGGTCATGTTTTATCTACCTCAGTAGACAAGCAACATTAACATGAGTCATTGTGCATGGACAAGAAGCTACTCAATGTGCTAGACTTTGTTTATCTCATAAAACAGGAAACATTGAAATGAGTGGCTATGTATGTGCATAAATCTCTTCAAAATTGGAACCAAAGCCTCGTATTCCTTTTATGTTTTTGTATCTAATGTATGAGCTCTCTTAAAAGATATTTTGTGTCTCATTATGAATTTTTAGACCTAGTATGTTTGGAGTTCTCGATATCACATTGTTCAATGTTGGACCTAGGTTGTGATTATTGGGCTCTTGTTTGGGTTGTGTTCCCTAGGTCACGAGTGTTGTGTATAGCACTCTTATTGAAAGGCTTAGGATTTATTTTGCATTAAGAGTCAATAAAACCTTAGGCCAAGAGTATGGTCGAGTGCTAAACAAAGGAAACAAAGAAATATCATAATATCTAGAAGAGGTTCATTCTTGAATTGGACTCTAAGAACCCATAAAGGTGCATCCTCCCATTTAGAGGGTAAGCATGTGATTATGGTCTAACCATATAGGTATCCAAATATGCCCTAACTACCATACAAAGCCTATTTAACAATGTTTGATATTAATGTGAATAGATCATCTGTGTGTGTGTGTGTGTGTGTGTGTGTGTGTGTAATGGCTCCTTTCTCTCATGAACCCCACTAAGATCCTCTCATGTACTTGCTCTTCCAATGTGGAGTGAGATCTTAACATATTCTCTACTCCTCTCATCTTATTTCTACCATAGCCACTTCTCATCTAGTTATCTAGCTCATTAATAGCCATACATACCCTTACAAATAATCTCATACAGTACAATCCATACATTCAATCATAGTTATTTATAGCTCATACTAAGGCCGATATATTTATCTTGAATTTGATTATAAGTCTTTCATCTTATTGTTAACCCCAGTTCGAGATGGAGAAAAAGAAGCCCAAGAAAACTCCAAATGAGGACACAAAGGAAGAAGCAAGAAGGGAAACAACCAAAAGCGCAAGGGTGGCCTCAAAAGCTAAGTCAAAGGAAAAAGCACATTTTTAAATGCAAGGCGCTTCTAAAAATTTTGTAAAAGAGCACCTGGCTTCCTCTTGTGCAAATTGTAAAGGGTAGACAAGTGTAGGTAAAGAGAAAGGGCAACTAGAAGGGAATGGGAAAAAGGGGACTTTGCCACAATGGTTGGCCATGTAAAAGGGATGGGCGCCCAAAGGGATAAGGTTTTTGTACATAAACTCAAAAGTGAATGAGAAGCTCATTCTTTGGTGTGTGGCTAAAGTGGACTCTTGTTCTTCACTTCTTCTCTCCTTCTTGCTTACTTGTGTGTGCTTGGGAGAGGGAGTGTGAGAGTGTGAGGGTGAGGGATCTTGGAGAAGAAGCTCTCCATCATCTCCTCTCTTCTTCTTCTCTTCTCTTCTCTTCTCTGTCTTGTGTGTGGCTATGGAGGATGGAGCTTAGAGGTGGAGGCTTGAGGATGCTTGAGCTCGCATCATGAAATGTGGAGCTACCGACTTGCTTGAAGGAGAAGGCTACTCATTCGGGTATCAAGTTAAGCTCACTACACCCTGGTAGGATCGAAGGTGCATCGACTAGGTGAGAGATAGCCATTTGTGCTTGCTTGAAATACTTGAAGCAATAAGCAGTCTGTGGGTCTTGTCGATTGAGCATGAGCTCCCTCTACATTTTGGTTTCGTTGTTGCTAGGACCAACGGACTCAAGCTTGAGCACTTGCATGCTGTAAATGGAGCAACGAAGTAAGGGTTTCATCCCCGAACCAGAGCTTGAGATGGGTACGAGATTTTGGGATTTTAATCTTTGCAAAAAGTAAGTATTTTGGTTTTTTATGATTAGCAAGTAGGAGGAATCATTACAGTATTTGGGTTTTGGTTTTTGTTGCATTTAGAGTAGGATAGAATTGAGAAATTGAAGCAAAAATCTTTAGGGTTGCTACTACAAAATAGGCCCAACATGGCACAAAATGAGGAAAAATGAAAAAAAAGAGCGCTTACATGTATTAATGTCACAAGGGGAGAAATTGGAGATGTCAATTAGGCAAGGGTTTAAAACCCAAGAGGTCAAGGGAGAGCTCATTTGCAACAGTGGCATTGAGAGAGAGAGAGAGAGAGAGAGAGAGAGAGAGAGAGAGAGAGCTTGGAGAGACCAAACCTTTGCAGTGGATTGATCGATTTGTTTCAAAGGTTTTCGATCATATCAGGTATATACAAACCTTGATCTTTGTCCATTGATCTATTCTGGAAGTACATGTGACTTAGGATGCTAGGAATTGATTAATACGAACCAAATTCGTCATCCCTGCCAACTCGTGCCGTCGCACTAAGCCTGTCCAAGTCCTAGACTCGGATGGCCACTTTAGGCGAGCCCCAAAATCGGCCCTTGGCCATTCGTCCCAATCACATTTGGACCCTTCACTCGGCCATTCGGCCTGGTCAATTCCGCCCACTCATCCCTGCCCACTTAGACCACCATATTCGGCCTATTAAAATCTCAGATAATTGGGCACTCGGCCCTCAGATTTGGCCCTGATCTCATTAGACCCTAGGCCACTTGGATGGGCTGAATCTGACACTCAGACCCTGCAATTCGGACCAGCTGAGCCAAATCTAGAATTTGTCAAACATCTGTAGACCTTAACTGACTTGGACCATAGTTGTACGAACCCCCAAGAGAGATATAGCTGAACAAAACACCTTTTTGGCACAAGAAACGAGAGAACAAGAAATTTGCAGACCTAGAAGCAATGCCAGCCAAGTCCACCTTGCTAAGAGTGTCAAATTGGACCATAGACCCTGAGTTGAGCCTCAAGACCTATTAAGCCAAGAACATAGACGGGAGTGTTGAAGCTACATTTACCATTCTGCATTGCACCACCCCACATTATTCTTTGATACTTGAAGTGCACCTCAAGAAAAGCTGAAAGCCTGACTTTGCATAGAGCATGGAAAAGAGCACACACACACACACACACACACACACACAAAGTGACAATAAATTGAGGATTGTTTGTAAATAACAAGGAACTCACTTAGACTTAAGAAATTGAAATAACCCACCATAGGAGAAGACCTTGAGACTTATAGACTTATACGAGTAATCAAGAAACCCAAGTTGTAGGACCAAGAGAAAGACACTACACAAGAGTCAAATGTCCGACATCATTAGGGACGTGAATCTACCCAACTTGATCAATCTCATTGACACCCTGGTGGAGCAAGAGATCATAGACATGTTAAAGATCAACACGGACCATAGATGCAATGAGGAGCTTGATTTGGGGGATTTCTCAGATGAAATCCAACAGATGGTGAGAAAGTACAACTTACAAACCCGGATGGACCACCACAGTAGGCCATCTGAAGATACCATAGCGGATCTCGAAGAGGAGAAGAAACTAGTGCGGAAAGCTTTGCAAGGTACAGTGGCATATAATCAGGAACAACAGGCTAGAAGCTTGCAATAGAATGTAGAAATCTGGGAGATTGAGCGAGTGTTAGCCTAAGTAAACAAAATGTAGAAATGCGGGAGATCGACAGAGTGTAGAAATGCGGGAGATTGATGTTAGCCTTAGTAAACAGAACTCAAATAGCAAGCTAGAAGCTTGCAACAGAACGTAGAAATGTGGGAGATCAAGCAAGTGTTAGCCTTAGTAAACAAAAATTGAACAGCAAGCTAGAGCTTGCAACAGAATGCAGAAATGTGGGAGATCGAGCGAGTGTTAGCCTTAGTAAACAGAAATCGAATAGGACCTGATGTAGAGAGAGAAAGAGTGCTAAAAGGAGATCTTATGCTAGGAGTGAGCTTCTCATGAAGCGACTATTAGATAACACATCAGTATAGTGCAACAACACTTGAAAAATCATTGTTCATAGGATTAGGAGTCAACTAGGGCTCCAAGAGCTAGTAAAAAATCCATGTTGTTGCAAAGCAGTTAGACAAGTACTAGCTGAATGACGATCCCTACATCTTCATAGAGCAGTTTGAGTAGGTCTGTGAGGCTAATGACCTCACTAATCTCACCTAACTCTTGCAAGCTTGGGCCTATGCTTAGGCAATAAGGGAAGGACTTGGTACACTAGCTTAGATGCCGTAGAATATAACAACTTCAACCATCTCAAGAACCTCTTCATTAAGAAATTCTTGGAGGCTGGGTACTTAGACAATTTGATCGTATGGCTCATAAACGTGAAGTAGAGAGATAAGGAAGATATTAGGGATTATGTGACCCATGTGAAGAGTCTCTTTAAGAGAATCCCGACAAACAAATGACCCACAAAAAGAGCAGTGTGCATGGTCTTTATCAATGGAATACACAGTGAAGAGCTCTACAAGGCCTTGGTAGGCAACTCAATCTTGCAGTGACACATGCTAACTAGGGTCTTTAATAAGGCCATAAGAGTGGATGACCAACTCAAGGAGAGGAGCTCCAGGAGCTCAAGCCACAATGAGACTAGCTCTAGAACCTCAGAAAGGGCAACCACATCCAGTGAATGATTGGTTCCAAGTAGCCAGGATAAGGAAAAGAGCACTGGCCAGAACTAGGAGCTAGCGGAGATGAAGATGGAGCTAGTGAGACTACAAGAGATGATGAGAATACCAATGCACCCACACAACCAATGCATGTATTGTAGCAGAAACCACTTGCTAGCTAAGTGTCAGGACCCTATTATGTGCAAAGTGTGGTAGGTTTGGCCACCATGCCATTCATTGCAGACTACCAAGGAGAATCCCATACTTGCACTCTTACAACCAGCCTTACCTAGGGAATAGGCTGCTAAATTTCTTTGGGAGGGGAGCCACATTGGCTCTCCCAACACCTAATGACACTAAACCAACGTTTCCTAGGATGGAGATAAATCCCATAGGCATACCCTGGCCACTTGGACCTTTTATAACCCACCCATCAAGTGGCACTCTAGTCCACTATGTGGAGGAGCCAAATGATGATGAGCCCTATGTGAATCCTTACATCTCGTATGATGAAGAGGGAAATCCAATCCTCATGGATTATTGATTAGTACTAGTGATGTTGCTAGGTAGAGGTAAAGGCAAAGGCTTAGGAGGGCAGACCCAAGAGCCAAATGTTGGACTTGCAATCACCTAGGACACGTCTTGTCACACTGTCGTGAAAGGGAACACACCAATCAAGACAAGGTTGATCTTAGATGCGCTAAGTGTGGAATCATACATCTCTTTGCCAATTTCCCTAGATGAAAAGCATCCTCTAGTTTGGCAATCATGCCATTAGTCCCATTGGGATTGTTCAGTGTCGAAACACTCGACGGTGAGGCCATGCCCATCTTGTTGCATGTCATGACCCGAGCACAGACAAAGCAAGCCGTTGCCAAGGCCTAGTAACTTGGACGCAGCCTCAATTGGAAAGAAGGTCATAGATGCAAAGGTAGAGATATCCACTCCAAAGACTGCTGAGAAGGGGAGTGCTAAGGTAGGGGAGTACCCCAACCCAAAGTGCCAATTAGAAGTCATAGAAAAAGTGAAGGAGTGGGTGAGACTGTTGAAAAGGGGAGTGCTAAGGTAGGGGAGTACCCCAACCCAAAGTGCCAACTAGAAGCCCAAGAATACCTAAAGGATGCTAAGCCTATCTTGGAGGATGAGATCGATGATCTCTCAAGCGTAAGCACACCAGTTTTGCCTCCACCACCAAAGTCAAAAGACGCATCTGCACCTCACTCAATACCACCTACATAGAGCTTAAACGCTACGGGCCAACAAACCAATCAAGGCCATTGGCCAAGGAGTGCAAGGTTAGGAGAAAAACAAGTAGCTAGCAATCTTCTTACAATGCTAGTAACCACTTCGGTGACTCTAATCTTAGGAGGCATGCTTAGGTAGCATTCAACACTATGGCAAGAAGTGAAGCAATGGATGGAGGGATCGATAGAACAAGCTGCTACTAACTTGCATGACACCGAGACCGATTCCTTGCACTTAATGCTTTCTAGGAAGCCACTGAAATGCATGCAGTCTTACTAGTCCTAGCTCTAGGAGATGCCATGAGAAAGGGAATTGTAGACATGAGGGCATGAGTCAGTGTGCTTAGCAATGTAGTGCTCCAAGCTTGAGGTAGCCCATCTGTTGAGAATACTAGATTTAATGTCACACTAGCTAATGGAATGAAAATAAATCCATTCGGAGTACTAAAGAATTGGCCATTGAAGATCAATGGGAGTCCAGTTCTCTGTAGACTTCCTAGTCATAAAGGAGTGGACTACGACATTCTGTTAGGTTGACCCTAGATGCATAATGCATGAGTCATAGAATACTAGGGCAATGGTTTGATCTTTCTAGGAAATTGAATGGAATTGGTAAGGGTAGAGACGGATACTTTGAAGACTATGACAGTTGACTTAGAGGCCATCTTAGCTATACAGAAGGGTGATGTGCAAGTTAGAAAACCTTACGGGACGATCATCAAGTATATCCCTTGTCGTGAGGTTGAGTGAGATTGGATGCACATGTAAAGGCATGATCGATCTGCCATTCTTAGATAATGAGAAGTATGAGCAAGCCACTAAGGTAATTAGCAAGCCTAGTGACACACCCTCAATACCAATCTGCACAATGGTGGCTAGAAGCTTGCATAGACAACCCAACTCTATTGTATTTCACATACCAAAAAACAAGTGAGAACTCCTTGAGATATTAGAGCATTTGATGAACCAGCCAACAAAAGTTGCTAATCTCAAGTTGCTCAAGGATCTCTTGGATGAATCCAAGTGGCGGTGGACCAAGGTTCATGATCTGAACTTGATGTACAATCAGGCCTTGGTCACCGATGAAAAGGAAATGCAACGTCAAGACCTAATTGATGATGAGCAGATGACAAGGAAGGTTCTAATGATGACAAGTACGAAGATTGCTATTCCTTCAGTGAGAGTTAAGGAGAGGTTGATATGATAGAGTATGATACGGAAGAACATGTGATTGAGCAAATACGGGCAGACTCCAAACATCAAAAGAAGAACACTTTTAGAATCAAGAGAGGAGTCATGTGCATGGACTGCAATCCCACATGGTTGGAGTACATAGGGGCAATTGACTATGACCAAGCAGGCCTAGTCCAACCAAGTGCCACACCATTATTTAGGACAAATTCACCCTTTGAGCTACGACCACTAGGAGAAACCCCCTCTTTTAGAAAATCCAGAGAGTTTGATTATGAGTCAAAAGAATCTCAGATAGCAATCCTAAAATACCTTGGCTACCTAAGACCTGATGCACCAAAGGAGACTTACCAATCCACTTAAGGCATCGAAGGTTGAAGGAGAAATGAAAGAAATAGTCTAAGGAATTGCAAGCTGAGGAGCAAAGAAAGCAGCAAGCCTTGCTAAAACAATTTAGGAAGTTTTAAAAAAGCAATAGAGTAGTGAACTTGCTAGGAGCCAAACGACAAGGGCAAGCGAGTGAACCAATAGAAGGGGTAGCCAAAGTCAAGGAGGTTACTCTAGCTAAGGAAGGGGAGATGCCTTGACCTGTCTTTATAGTTGATGGCTTGATCGCGGAGGAGGAAGCCAATCTCATTGCTTTCTTATGGGAGCATATAGATGTCTTTGCTTGGTTCCTTGATGAGCTAAAAGGGGTAGATTCGAGTGTAGTGACTCACAATATACCCATGATGCTTGATGCAATGATAGTCAAGTAGTGACTGTATCCTATGAATCCCAAAAGTTCTCTCACACTGTTAAAGAAGAAATCGATAAACTATTGAGAGTAGGATTCTTTTATGAGATTGAGCACACAGATTGGGTCTCATGCATAGTGATTGTATTGAAGAAAAACAAAAAGATCAGAGTGTCCATCAACTACATGAAAGTCAATGCTGCTACCAAGAGAGACAATTACCCATTGCCGTACACTGAGCATGTGCTCGAGTGAGTAGCTGGTAAAGAAGCCTATAGTTTTTTGATGGCTTCTTAGGGTACAATCAGATGCAAGTGCATCTTGATGATAGGCACAAGATTGCAATTGCCATTGATGAGTGGGGGATCTTTGCCTAAATAGTCATGCCCTTTGGGTTGACAAATACACCAGCCACATTCCAAAGGCTAATGTGTTCCATATTCAAAGCCATGCCTGGGAAGGAGTTAGGAGTATTTGTTGATGATCTGTGTGTTCACCCTAATTGGAAGGAACACTTAGACAAACTTCGAGTGGTCTTTGAACAATGTTGATTGTGTCATCTTTCATTGAACCCCTTGAAGTGCCAATTCTGGGTATAGCATGTATGCATCTTGGGGCATGTAGTATCAAAAAATGGCATTGCCATAGACTTCTTGAAAGTCAGGGTCATTGTCGATCTATCACCATTGGCTGATTACAAGGGAGTTCAATGATTCCTAGGCCATATGGGGTATTATCAGATATTTGTACTGAACTATGCATTGATTGCTAGACCTTTATACAAGTTGTTGATAATATTTGAATGGGCTGACAAATGCCAGTGTGCATATGAGGAACTAAAAAAGGCTCTAACCACAACACCAATCCTATGAGCCCTTGATTGGACCATAACCTTCCACGTTCACATTGACGCCTCAAAGTTTGCTGTGGGAGCTGTGTTGTGCCAATCTAGTGAACACAATCTAAACTATCCAGTGAGCTTTACTAGAAAACAACTCACGAATATGGAAATGAACTACTCAACGATAGAGAGAGAGGGTTTGGCCATGGTGTTTGATGTAAATGAATTTTGGCATTATCTTTTGACTTTGTATTTGACCTTCTTTGTTGACCATTAAGCCTTGCTTTATCTTGTTGACAAACCTTTCGCTACAGGATGCATTGCTCAATGGTTACTTCTGCTTTTAGAATTCGACTTCTTTGTGGTTGTATGCAAGGGGAAGCAGCATTATATGGTTGACCATATGTCTCGCTCTACGTTGGTCATGATTTGGTTGCCCTCTTTCTCCCATTGAAGTCAAAGAGCATACCATTTCCTCAAGAAATAGGAGTCTTTGTCAACAAGCTGCTTCAACTCCTCAATTTCTTGGTCACTCGCAAGGACTGTGGTCTTTTCATAAGATATAATGAGGCATTGTTTTTTTGTGTGTTCTTAGGATATCTCGGTGGCAATTAATTCCTCAACTGTCTGGAGAGCCTTAACAAATACAAATTTAGATTGCTCCCATAATCAAGGCAACATTCGTATCTCTAATGCTAAAGGCTCATCCAAAAGACCTAGGTCTAGTCGATCGTAGCTTTTAGCAAGTGTAGTAAATGTGGCATCCAACCATTGAAGGCAAGCAACCAAGTCATCCCCCGTATTTTCAGAAAAGTCTATGGCCAAGGTTAGAATTGATCTCCGCTCATAAGAAGGTCTGAGGCTTGCAGGTGGTTGGGGCTTGACAGAACTAGATAATTCAACAGTTGATAGTTGTGAATTTTTTTGTTCTTGTTGGCACGATTGAGTCATTGTTGCACTCAACTTGGCTTGTGATGTGGATGTTGCACTACTAGACCCTAGTAAGATTTTAGGAACACTAGTAGGACTAGGTTGAGGCAGTGTGTGAGTAGCAAGCTACAACTTTGGTTGATAGACTTGTTTAGTCTTTGCTGACTTATGCCTTTGAGGTTCTATGGGCTTCCCAGCCTGAGTCGTTTGTGGCATTGGGGTGTTTTCTGTCACATGGCTTGGTGTGGTCAAGACTGAGGGTGGTGTTTGAGTAGTGCCCTTGGCCATCTTGGTTTTACGTACCCAAATCTAGGCATTACCCTCATAGTAGCCTTGTGCTTGCAATAAGGTCTTGGGGACCCATCGCTACACTTGACCATTCGTCGATGCCTATAGTTCCTTCTCTGCCTCCTAGGTTTTGAATGCAAGTTTCTAGCCTTGTGAGATTGTGAATGTGTGCTTTTAGGTGGCGGCCCTTGATGGTTAGACATCCATTTGAACTCTAGTGCATAGGCCTTAGCTTTGATTTCAACGATTTTCTAGCTTTGAGTTTTAGCGGGTTGTGACGAGTTACAACCCCCCTCCTTAGGCTTGGTGGTGGGTTTCTCTACCGATGGCTTTGATGAAGCCATGTTGCCCTTATTGAAATCCATGACTATACATATATTTCCAATGCCTAAATGAATGTGTTGTGACTAGTAGTCAATGTGAAAAAGTGTTTGCCTTTTAAACATACATCCTAACAGTGATTCCGTACCTATATCCTTTGCATTTGGCAACACATAAAAAATCATTTGTATCCTTTCAGACTCAATAGAGACTGCAACCTTGCACTCTCCTAGAAGTGCATATGATCGATTCCCAAATGGACTAAGTTTGGCATTAGTGGGTTGCAATTGTGGTCTGCCAATTTGAATCCAATGATCGTGAGTCAAGATATTAAAGTTAGCTCCCTCATCGATCAATGCATCAAATGTATGTGCTTGTTGGTAATGACAGTCATGTGTTGGTAAGTTGAAGCTACGGCTTTCTCATCTTCATCTTTGATTTCTGTGATACTGGCCAATTATACATTGATAGGGGACTCTAGCATTGGAGGCTCATGTAGTGGGTGCATGGACGGGTAGTACTTCTTTATATGACTACCATTGAAAAAGATGATGGTGTGAACTCTGAAAGGTCCTAGCACCCTAAACTTCATCTTCTGTTTATGACCTTTAATTCAGTATAACAATACTAAGTCACCTTGTTCAAACTCTCATTGCTTGACGTGCTTGTCAAACCAAGTCTTGTGGCATGCCTTCTCGCATATCAATGCATGGGTGAGTCTCCGATAAGCATTCTAGCTCCATTAGGTGCTCCGTCCTTGCTTCCTTTTCTTCCCATGTCTCTTGAAGAGCTATTCTCAAGCTAGGAATTAAAAACTCTACATGTAAAATTGCTTCAATTATGTAGGTCAACCTGAAGGGAGTCTATCCTACAACCATTTTATAGGCTGTCCGATAGGCCCATAAGGCTGCCATTAGTTTGTTATCCCACTGCGTGAGGTAGAGACCACTTTGGTCAGGACGTTCCTTAAGATTTTATTAGTAGACTCAATTTGATCATTCGCTTGAGGGTAGTAAGGTGAGAAGTTTTTATGGATGATCATGAAGGTGGATAAGAGATGAGTGACCACTTCATTGATGAAGTGCATGCCTAGATCACTAACCAATTCAATGGGGCAACCAAATTGTGATATCACTTACTCCCATAGGAACTTAGTTGTGGTCCTAGCATTGTTTTTTATTGTGGCTCATGCTTCCACCCATTTCATGAGATAATTGATAGCAACAATTATAAACTTGGCCTACGAGTATTGTGTTGCAAGACTAATAGGCCCAATGAGGTCAATCCCCCACTTCTCAAATGGTTGTCTTGCAATGATTGGACTGAACTCCATTTTGTCCTTGTGAATAGATACCTTGGTCCATTGGCACTTGTCACAATGCTTGACAAATTGTGCTACATCTCAAAAAAGAGTAGGCCACCATAGTTAAGACTATAGCACCTTGCGAGCTGCCATATCTCTGTTGAAGTGTCCTCCTACAATCCTGCTATGTGCCTTTGCAAGTGCATCATGCAGTTCATGCTCGCACATGCATCTTTGTAGCAACCCCTCTTGCCCTAGCTTATAGAGTTGGCCTACTATCAACTGATAGGGTTGGATTTTAAGAATGAGTCATCTAAGCTGGGCCTTTTTGATGGGTCATTCAGGTAGTTTGTGTTCAAGCACTTGGACTATATTGTTTGTCCAATATGCTATCAAGTCAGCTCTAAACAAATCTCGTTCTCTAGATAGGTTAAACAGATGTGCATTTGGCAATTCATCTGTAATGCCCTGTCTAGCAACTTCTCCTAGCAATCAAAACCTCAGAGTATGACCCCACTTACGTAACTCCAACCTCCTATAGGGTGTTGACCACCATTTGTCACCAACCCCTAGAAGAGCACCTCTTGACCCACCCAAATTTAGATCGAATTTTGACCGAGGAGGAGTTACACATTTCCGGTTGAATAGACTCTGGTGACTTCCTCATGGATGTTCTCACCTACATCACTCAAGTAGGCATCCGTGTTCGACATTGACCACTATGCTAATCTAGAATACAATTTGAACTTCTATGCTTGGCTCATGCAAAAGTAAAACACTTGACCTCTTGACCTCTTAAACCTTAATCCAAGGAATTCTTCTCAATTCCAAACATGTAAGGTGAATCAAACATGTAAGATGAATGAAACATGCAAGGAAAAAAGCCTCATTCAATGTCCAAAAGCAAAAAAGAGTGGATGAAAATCAACTTGTGATTGAGGAAAAGTGTCATAAATTTTTTGGACTGCTTGAAGGAAAATTCTCTTTTTGTACTTAAGCATTTTATTCTTTCCATAAAATCATAATCAATTCCTACTTACCTTTTAGGAAGAAATTATCTTAAGGACGCTAATGGTGAACTATGGTATCATGGCAGCAACTCAAAATGGCAACACAATAGGATTAGGCCCATCGGCTTCCATTCACAAAAGAAGAAAGGGCAAGGTATCACATCTCCCTCGAGAACCATGCCTATGGCCAGCTAAATTTCAAAACTATCCTTAACGTTGAAGAAGTCACGGCCAAGGAGGAGGCTACCAAAAGAGTTGTAGAATAGTGCAATTTGGAAAAATACGTCGAGAAATTTGGGCAGGAGACCGATCACACAAAATGCATAGAGTTCTTGAGAACCTATGATCCTGACAGAGAATGTGGCACAATGACAGTTGGAAGAGGAGAAGGAGCCAAGTAGGTATAGGCCCAAATAGCTTAGTAAGGCCTTGGTGGAGAAGGCACTAGGGCTAGAACCCAAGGTGGAAAGGAGACCAAAAAGAGATGTCTATACCATGTTGAACATAAAGAAAGACCAGGTTCTAACCAATGATGGCATCAGCATTCAAGACATCCCGACCCAAAGATAAGGCTCTAAGCAAAGACCACCCACTCCCTATTCTTTAGCCAAAGGTATAACTTTCTCATGCACAGAATCAACATGCCCATGTTAGAGAGCTTGGTAGCCCCCTCTCTGGATGAGGTCGATTGGAGTGGGTATGTGAGAAAGATGATCGACCAATCAGCCAAGGCACTGGTCCTTGGAAGCAGCCGAAAAGTGGAGAATCCTCGGCATCAAAAGGTGGAGTTGAAAGAAAGAAGCCATCATCATAAGCCTCATTCATTGGGTATGGGGGAGTTTTGACGGCTCTTATCCAAGAGGAAGTGAAAGAGACACATTATGATGAAGAAGAAGGGGTCAACGAGATACCAAAATGGTCATCTCCCCACCATGAATGAGTGTAATCCAGTGAAAGAAAAATAAGTGACAAAGAGAAGGAAAAGGAAACAAAATCTAGTCATGGAAGGGCTAAGAAAGCAAAGAAAAAAACTGCACAGGAGAAGCAAGAAGAAGAAAGCAGGAAAAAGGAGAAGGAAGACTTAGAAAAAAAAAAGAATCTAAGAAAGCGGAGGAAGAAAGAAAAAAGAAAGAAAAGGAGGGGTCAAAGAGGTTAAAAGAAGAATCAAAGAGAATTGAATAGGAGAGAAGGAGGAAGGCAGCTAAAAAAGAGGAAGAATTGAGAAGGAAAGAAGAAGAGGACATCATGCTAGCAACACAACAGTAGTGCTGCAGACAAGACGAGCTAGGTACTATGAGCCCACCATGAGATGAAGGCCTAGGCTTAAGTACCCACCATCTTAAAGGGCATTAAAAGTGCTATATGCATTTGAGTTTCAAGAAATGAATGGTTGAATGTGTTTATATGATGTACCCTCACAACTATGTTTTATGCCTTAAGCAAGGTCTTGCAAATTCTTAATTCCAAAGCCATTAAGCCATCTTCAAAGCAATGTTTTGTCTCCATCATGCATGAATGCCAAAGTTCATGGTTCAAAATCAAACCCAAAAAGAAAGTTCTTTGTAAGACCATGAAACCCTCATATTGTAAATACTAAAGCCATGGTATATTTCAAGGACCAATGTAGTGCTCCATAATGTCATAAAGCCACTAAGCCAAGGTATCCTCTATCCCCAAATCTATGTAAATCTCATGCTTCCCAATGTATTTTCTCAAGAGAAATAATATGTATTTATTTCTTTTCATGAACACATGCAAATCCTTGTCTAAGTAAAGACGAAAAACATGAAGATCAAGAAGTCTAAAGAGACCATGAACATGAAGATGAAGTTCAACAAAGAAGGCATGAAGATCAGGTATGGAGAAAAATCCAAAGATAATAAAAAGCCAAAGCTAGGAGCAAATAGACAATATAAAGATCAAGCGCAATGAAGGAAAGGAAACAAGAATTCCAAAGAGTTAAGTATTTAGGAAAAGTTCAGCCTAGGACTTTGAGAACCCACCAAGAGGTAGAGAGAATCAAGGGATATATCCATCCATTTAGAGGGTAAGCATGCAATTGTAGGCTAACCAATACCCTAACTATCACATACAAATTTTTTTAATGAAAACGTGACTATATTAATAAACAGAGAGAGGGTAGGTATATACAATGTACAATAGGGGCAAGCCCTGAGCTAGACTTGTCATATTGATAAGAGCTAAACTTAGTAAAAAATGACTACTTTTTTCCTAGCTAAGTTGGCTATTGGATTAGTTTAGGGAAGAGTGGGATGGGTAGGTTTGCATGGGGGGGAAGTAGGATTTATTTCTTCTACCCAAAGTCTTGAGGCTTCAATCTTTTGGCATGCTTCTCAAGGTTGCTATCAAACCCTAATTTCTTTTGTAAATAAGGGTTTACAAGAAAGAAAAATACAATTTCTCAACCTCTAGGGATTGAAATGTTGAGATCTTCAGATCAAGGTTAGGAAATGGTTGGAGAATGAGAGATAATGTTGAATAGAGAGAAAATCTAGACTTCCATCATGAGAAAATGGAAAAAATCAACTATTGCCATGTCTAGACGGCCATGAAAGCTGTCTCCACGAACCCCACTACAAACAATAACTATGGGAAAGGCCAACATGAAGAATGAAAGAGGCAATAGGTGGAAGTGCCAAGTAGTGCTACCAATGTGAAAATATTGGACACGTGAGAATTGAGTTTCCAAACTATCCTTAGAACCCTTAACTAGCTAGCCAAAAGAGGTTGTGAAAATGGCAATAACACCAAAGAATATGGATGAGAAAAAGCAACCAAAGGTCAATTAATCTCCATAATAGGCCAACTAAAATAAAAAGATTATATCCTTAAAGAAGAAATTGAATGAGGAGCAGTATAGAAAATAGTTGAGAATAAAGGGGACGACCACCAAGGCTCAATTATCTAAACTCTATAAACTTATATAGTTAGGTCCTTCAAAAGCTTGATTGATTATGAAATTTCTCATTCTTTTCTTACTTCAATACATTAAGAGGTTGTATCTAGATTGGAGGACTACAAAGAAAATGATTGTAGAATTGGCTACCTGGAAGGAAATCACCTCTAGTAACACTATAGGTAATGTTAAAATTGAATTAGAAAACTAGAAAAATGAAGATGAATTCTCAAATCTACCATAGGTCTGCTATGATTGCATCTTGAGCATGGATTGGCTCAAGAAAAAGAAATCTTGAATTTTTCGTGCCAAAGAAGAAGCTATCTTCTAGGACTTGGAAGGTAACACTATGAAGACCCAAGATAAAACTACAATGACCAAAGTCAACCAAAGTCCACAACCCAGTGTAAGCCAACTCTAGAAGGGCTAAAAAAGGGGAAACCCATCTATATATGATCATAATAAAAAAGGTTGAGAAGACCAAGGAAGGCACATTACCTTGGCATATCAATGATTTCAAAAATGTATTCTCTAAAGAGCTAACATAATTACCTCTAGATCAACAAGTTGACCACCATTATATAGATCTAGTTCTTAGAGCTAAACCAATATCGAAGTGGCCATACAAGATGTCCTTACATGAAGCCATCAAGCTTATGAAGCAATTGAGATAGATAATTGAGAAAGAGTTTATTTTCTCAATTACTTCTCCTTGGAAGCACTTATCCTTCTTCAAAAGGAGAAAGATGGATTCCTTAGACTCTATATTGACTTCAATTGACTAAACCAAGTGACATTTAGGGACAAGTATCCCATACCCAAGATCAAGGAACTTTTAGATTGACTAGATAGAGCCAAAGTATTTGAAAGATATACTTGAGGTTAGAATACTATCAAATCAAAATCAAAGAGCAAGATATCCCAATAATTGTATTTAGCACTGGATATGGATACTATGAATTCTTTTCTATGCTATTTAGCCTCTGACAACATTTGACTGATGGATGAAAAATATCTTATGGCCACACCTAGATGACTTTGTGCCATCATTCTTTGTGATGTGGCATGCTAGTATATTTAAAATCCCTAAAGAATCATGAGGTTCATTTAAAGATTGTACTAAAAACCCTCCATAAGAACCAACTATATGCCAAGAAGAGAAAGCATATATACTACTTGAATACGATCAAATACTCTAGATACATTGTCTTTGCTAAGGAAATTTTGATATACCTTGCAAAAGTAAAGGAAATTCTAGATTGACTAGTACCATAATTCTTTGTGATGTGGCATGCTAGTATATTCAAAATCCCTAAAGAATCATGAGGTTCATTTAAAGATTGTACCACAAACCCTCCATAAGAACCAAGTATATGCCAAGAAGAGAAAGCGTATATACTACTTGAATAGGATCAAATACTCTAGATACATTGTCTCTGCTAAGGAAATTTTGATATACCTTGAAAAAGTAAAGGAAAATCTAGATTGACTAGTACCAAAGAAAGTCAAACAAGCTCAAGGATTATTAGGACTAATAGGATGACATCAAATCTTAATTAATGAATATTCCCTTATAGTAGTACTTGTGACCAATCTCTTGAAGAAAAACACACCAATCATATGGGTACTCAAAAACCAAGAGAGCTTTGATAACCTTAAGGAATTTGTAACTACAGCTCCAAATGAATATTCTCTAGACTAAGGTTACAAGGTACTTATTAGCTTTATTATAAGCCATCTTGCTCTAGAGGATCTTTGTCCTTAAAGTTTGCAAAATTGTAGAGAATTTACAATGGAATTGCTAAGGTTATCTTGGTGGCCTATAAATCCATACTAAAATAGAAGTCTATGTTGAAATAGAAGCTTTATGTTGAAGAAGATCTCCTAAGACAAATGAGAGGATCCAATGAACTACTATAGAGTCATGTCAAAATATGGTTTCCATCAAAATTTACCCATAAGTTGTGATAGAGAAGTTTGATTGACATGAACGAATCATTGCTATGAAGTAGAGACCGTAAGGAACCCTTGCATCACATAAATTGTTATCAACGAGGCAATTTAATTAATGACAAAAAATTCACATATCAAGCTATCCACTGGCATGTAACTATATAAACTATAGTGTTGTCAAGGGCTTGGACTTATTTGGAAAGATAGATGAGTGCATTATAAAATAAATATAAAATCTTCACTATAAGGATGATGGAGTGGCTAAATGGCTATCATTGGAATCAATCACCTCGAGGGTCAAATAGGAAACCATAAATGTAGTCATCACATCCATAATGCCAATGTTTAGAATCCATGAAAACATTCACTTCATTACTAGTGCCTGGATCAAATGCAAAGCCATCCATTAGATGAAAGAATTCTTCATAGATAAGATTCTCCATTGGTAGGTTGGCTTCAGTGTAGGACAGACTACGTTCATGAGATCCTTGTTCATTCAGACCTTCAATGACCAACATATTCATATCTGAATTCCTAGCTTTGCAACTTCTCTTATGATATTGAGACCATTTTGTCACAAATCATGTGGTGGGGGGAATACTCAAGGATACAAGAAGAGATATGGAGGCCAAAATGTTTTCTCACTAGTTTTTTCTTCTTCTTTTTTCATATAACACAATGTACACAAAGTATAGATAAGATACAACATAAAGAAATATAGACTACTAAGTCAAAAAATACATAATTGATTACACTAGTTGACTGGCACTATAACTATGCCAATTGTAGGTAGGTTCAACAAACCAAATATAATAAGTGATAAGTCAGTGATCATGTAATAGTCATAATGACTACCAACATGCTAATTGTAGCCATGCATATCCATCTAACTAGGTGATTTATCATCAGTGTCTACATATGTTGAGCTAGCCATCTCAACACTCCCCTCCAAGTTCAACTATATCTCTACAACTCCAAGTGAGCTTTGAAATTTTCAAAGCTTCTTTGCACCCAATGTATTTGTGAAAATGTTAGCTATTTGATCCTATGTGCTGACATATACCAAGTCAATCTCTTTTGCAAGTACCTTCTCTCTCAAAAGTTGTAATGTACCTCAATGTGTTTTATTCTAGCATGGAACACTAGGTTCCTAGCTAACTGTATGCTGCTCATATTGTCACAGTGAATGACAACTGAACCATATCCTTTCACATCCAAACCAACCAATAGCTTTTTCTATTATACCAACTCATATGCTACCATAGTAGCACATGTGTACTCAGCCTCCCTCTATACTTGATAAAGCAATTGTACATTGGTTTTTGTTTGCCACTCCCTCCACGTAACTATTATAGTACCAAGGGAAAACATGAATATGTTGGTAGATCTTCTATCAAACATGCTACAAGCCTGATTTGGATCTGTATATTCAAACACTTACATGTCCTTACTTGTCTCATTAAAAATAAAATAACGCAATGTATATTCCATACCTCAATATGCATCTAACTACATCCAAATGAGGCATTATAGGCATCTGAATAAAGTGATTGAGAAGGGAAATAACATAACTCAAGTTTGACCCTGTGATAGTCACGTAAATTAGACTTCCTACTATCCTCATGAACGTAGTAGGGTCTTCTATCTCATCCCCAACATCAACACTCAACTTCACATTTTTCTCCAATGGTACTACAAGAGGTTTACATGTTGTCATATCATACTCGGACAACATATCCAAGCCATACTATCTTTGAGATAGCCATATACCATCACCACATTTTATCATCTCAATACCAAGAAAGTGCCTTAGCTCACCCAAATCATTCATCTCAAACTTTTTCTTCAACAAAAGTTCCTTGACTTAAGCAATCTCACTGTCATTGTCACTTGTAATAATCAAGTCATCCACATAGATGACTATGATGACCAAATCGATATCTCCCTTTCTCAAATAAAGTAAGTGATCAATATCAGAAACATAAAAGCTAATTTGATAAGATACTCTCCGATCTTGTCATACCATGCTCTAGGTGCTTGCTTTAGCCTATAGAGTGTGTTTTTTAACCTGCACACATATGTGAGATTCTCTATATCCTCATAACTTGCTAGTTGCTCCATATACACCTCTTCTTGCAATTCACTATGCAAGAATGCATTATTTATATCCATTTACTACAAAATGTAACCTTTGTGGCTGCTACCAAGGTAATCACATATCTAACAATTGCCATCCTAGTTGTTGGACTGAGTGTCTCTTCATAATCTATGATATATGCTAGGGCATATCATTTTGTAATGATCCTAGCCTCATACATCCTAATAAAATCATCTACATTGTGTTTAATTTTGTAGACCCACTTACACCTAATAGCTTTCTTTTCCTTAGGCAATGGTAGATCCTAAGTCTTGTTGGCCTCTAATAATGCAACCATCTCCTCATTCATTGTTACATCCCAATGAGCATGGCCAACAACATCCTCAAAACAAGTGGGCTCAATATCCTCAATCACGTTTACTATATAAGCATAATGGTGAGCTACATAACCTTCAAAACCAAATCTTTTAATAGGATATCTAACCTTGTTAGACCTATGTACCACTAGATCACTATAGTGGAGCCTTCATATTACCATGTGCTCTCTGTACACTTGGTGTCTTGATTGAAGGAATAGTAAGTTCATCATCCAAACTTTGTGAACCATTAGAATCTCATCAAACCCTAAATGACTAGCAAATGCATCATTATCATCTAACAAATACTTCTTCCTTGTGTCTTTACTTGCAACACTTGCAAATACACCTAAAGATATGGAGCTACAAACAATATATTTCCATCGTACTTGGCAAGCAATTCTTCAAGTTGGATAATGTTCTTTACCATTGAATATATTTTTTTAAACAAAAAGTTACTTGGTGGTTTCTAAGCAATTTGACCACACCATAGTAGACTAGCTAAAATCATAAGGGGGTAAAGTTGCATTTAGATTAATGGTTGTACCATGCACATTATGGAAGGGGTTTTAGTCGAAAGCTCATATCCATCGAGGATCTGATAGAGAAGAAAGTAGAGAATAGGAGATAGAAGAGAAGAAAAAGAATAGGTAGCAGGAGATTCAAATGAATTCCAAGAATGCTGGAAATCAAGTTCTATTTAAGACATGTCCATACATCATGAATCAATCATAAAACCTTTTTCCAAGTCTACCAAATCCTTTACACAATATAAAGACAAAGTTTAATGATTTAGATTCTCCATGTATTACATGTAAACTCTACTGTACATCCAAGATAAAGAGTCCAAACAATCCAAATGTCAATAGATTTAGATGATTTCTTGGTAGAAGAACCCCAAGTACTTCTCTTGGGAGCACTATGTATTGATAGAACCTAAGAAGGGAAACAAAAGCCTTATATGGGACTCCAAAAACACTTCCACCTTCTGTATTCCTAGTTATTACATCAATCATAACTTGATCATTTGATGACTAAACTCCAAGACAAATGATTCTTGGATTATCTAGACAATGCCTATTACTACTCGGAAGCAATCTCCAAGTATTAGATCTCCTAAAGCTCCTCATTCTATCCAAAAATGCACACCAAACACTAGCTTCTACTTCGCTGCTCAGATGGCAAATCTAATGGTTTCATTGGATTCAAAAGGGAGGTAAAACCTCAATATATCTACTCAAAATTCCTTTGGATCGCTCCTTCTCCTTCTTCACAATCATCTAGAGTATTGTTTGCTGCCGGAAAATTGCGATCACACATGATGGGAATTCAAGAACCTTTCTTTTTTATGAGATTTTTCAAAATTGGCTGAAAAGCATCTTGCTTTCTACATGTCACCCTAATGTAGAAGTTTTCTACACCCTTTTTAGGATATTTTCAAGAAATAATATTAAAAATATCAAAAAATAGACTAAAAGTATCCAAAAATTCCATATTTTTGAACAATCTATACTATTGACACTAATGTTGATGACTAGTATAACATTGACTCTCTAGATTAATATGAAAGCCAGATGATGATGCACTCTAGGGTTTTTCACACTATGTCCATATAGTAGCAAGATATCCATCCCCTCTAAACCTGCACATCCTCTAGTATGTGCCAAAGTCCTAGTTGTCACTAGATTCAGAGTCCTCCTTATCCTTTGCATCTTCGTCTTCGATATCTTCTTGGATAGCCCACTATTTCCATCCAATTTTGGCAACTCATGGGTAGTAGATTCTTGCCTTTTGAATAATTTGATTCTTTTTCCTGCTACTAGAATTCTTATGGATGTCCCATCCAACTCATCTAATGCATAAATAGCATTATCAAACAATTATCTTACCACATAGGATATCTAAACCATTGTTTGGAAACTTTACACATGGCACTATGTTGGTTTTCCAAACTCCTATCATAAACCAACACCCAATCCCCATTTTGTATGGTTTTTAGTCTCAATCCATGTCTTTTGTCAAACTGTTTCTTGTTCTATATCCTTACTACCCTTAACTTGCACATTGCACTATGCTAGTTTTCCAAACTGCTATCATAAACCAACACCCAATCCCCATCTTGTATGGTTTTTGGTCTCAATCCATGTCTCTTGTCAAACCATTTCTTGTTCTATATCCTTACTACCCTTAACTTTGCAAGTGCTAGCTCTATGTCTTTTGACTTTCTTTCTAGCTGTCTAATATGTAAGGTCAACAACTCCTCTCCATTGAGCTCATTTTCCCATTGGCATGATAGGTTTTTTAAATGTACATCAATTCAATAGGCATATACCTTTTAACAACATTATGAGTTGTTTTGATATCCCACAAAGTATAAGGGAGCAATCATGGCCACTCTTTTACCTTCTCTTCACATGCTTTTGCCAATGCCTTCACAATAGGTGGTTGACCACTTTCACTCTTACCATTTCCTTTAGGGTTATAAGTTGAAATTAAAGCAAACTTTATTCCCTACCATGAAAGAAATCATGGTCTTCATCCACATCCCGTTCACCCCTATTTGCTGTAATTTTTCCCACACAGCCATACCGACAAAAGATCTCTTTTAATAGAAAAGTATACACTGTATTTGTCATATTGGTGCATAGAGCTCTCCCTTCCACTCGATTAGTCAAGTCTTCACAGGAAAGTACAAGATACCTCATTTTCCAAAGACTTGTAGGCATTGTAACTAGATCCACCACCCACTTAAAATGAAGAGGCAAGGGATATGTGGGCTGCAATCCATCCCAATGTCTCACAGATACATAAATTTGACATATCGTACATGTTTTCACAAAGTGACTAACATGCTTATATATGACTTGCCACCAATATATTTCTTTAATCTTTGCAAAGTACCCCAAAACTTCTCTATGGCTAACCCATAAGATTTCATGAAACCTTTACATAACATTTAAGTGTGAAGCTCTATCACCTAGAACTCACAATGGCATACCCTATTTCTTCTTAGTATGTTTCCACAAGTACCCATCTTTTAAGAAAAATCCATAGGCTTTCCTCTTGATCTTCTTAAACTCCTCATCCAACCACGCTTCTCTCTTTGTTAATGTGCCAAGGTATTGAACAATTCTTAGCCACTCTCTTGCATATTTATCTCCTAGAAACACTTTCACACAAGAAGATATATAGCATCTAAAGTGTTTTCTCTTTGTTTTCCAAGATTCTATTAGTGTTTTAGCAACTCTCTACATTGTTAAATTCACTATTACAACATTTGTACTTGACAAATCAACTGTTATACTTATTGCATTTAATGTTTTCCTTGCATTAATGAGAGTTGTACCTATAGTTACAACAACTGCCAATTTAGTTTCACCAATCAAAACGTCATTTTCAACAAAAAGAAAGTCATATTCTTCCTTCTCATCCATAATCCCATCTTCATTCTCATGGCATGCCCAAGATAACATGTCTATCTTCACTAGGTTATCTCTTCATGTAATGTGTTGAAATTCAGGGTTCAAAGATTTGATGTATGCAATCCACTGAAGTGTAGCAATGTCTGGGGTAGTACAACTAGTAATCATACCCAATATTGGAAAATAATCAGTCTCAATGACTACATGAGCACCCATAAAATACTCCTTATTACATTTAAGGGCTTTCACAATTTCCCATAATTCTCTTTTTACTTGTGGATACCTTCTTTGATGTTTGATCGATACTTTAGCACCAAACCGAATTTGCATATCTTTGCCCTTCCTTATCATATTGCTCAATTGCCCATCCAATCTTAATTGGGCTCTTATCTATAATAATAATGATAGGCTTTGCATATGAATCATCATCCTTTCTCAATGTAGGAGAAGATTTCAAGAGCTGCTTCAATTTCTTCATTGCTTCCTTTCCGAGTGAAACCTCTGATATTTCCTCAAGAGCTAAAATAGAGCATTAGCTACATGTGCAAAGTGGGGGATCCATATCAAATAGAATACACATGCACCCAAGAGTGTGTACACCTCGGATACATTCATGCATACATCTTGTATTCTATCCATCTATCTATTTTCACTGGTGATGGTCTTCTCCCATAGGGCCCACACATATGCCCAACAATCAAAACCTCTTCAACTCCAAAGGCCGACTTTTCTCTAGAAAGAGTTAAATGCACCTCTTCTAGATGTGTCAAATTTTTTTCACAATCAACAATATGGTCTGCAACAAATTGTTTGCACCCATGAACATCCATCTCTTCATTCATTTCATCCACTACACACCCTTTGATCAGAACATTATCTAAGAAGGGCATTTTCAATTGTGGTATAAAATCTATGGGTACCCTATTCATAGCATTTGTCATGTGTGCCACCCATTGAGTTCATTGTTGCACCCTATGGAAGAGTACACATACGTACTAACCCCAAGGGAGTTTTCATGGTTGTGATATCCTTGCTCTCAACTACAACTTGAAACTGATCATACCTCGAGCAAAGATCACCCAAATAATAGATCACTTTGCTGCCTGCAAAAGCCTCTACAAATTCATCAACCATAGGATTGACACTCACATTTCTTATGGTCATTTTATTGACCAGCTACATGTCTTGAATAAATCCCAAAGCTCCATTATTTTTTGGCACAATAAACCAACAATTTGAGTACGGGGCTAAAGAGGGCTCCAAGATCTTCATGCATATCTTTTCATTTAGCAAATCCATTAGCTTTGGCAAGTAAGCTTTAGGCACTGGAATAGGCCTCAAGTTCCATGGTACATATGGCATAGTAAATATTACCTTAGGAGAGATAACATTTGGATCTACACAACCTATTTCACATGGCTAAAATGCAAGTGCTTTCCCATGTCTAGCCAACAGTTACATAAAGCTATCTCTTTCAGTAGGCCAAAGAAACCCTTATGTACCAACTTTCAGTTCCTATAATATTTCAGTTGTAAACTAATGACCTATATCTTTAGGATCTTGTAAACTTGGTTTCCTTAACACTTTTTCATACACACCCTCAATGTCTAGTGGAAGTGACAAAGCAACTAGTTTCACCTTCCCATGGTGTCAAGTTGAGTTGGATGTATCTCCACCCTTCCCCATGAACCAAGTCTCTCAAGCCCTCGGACTTCCTTGTATGGTTGCTGAAACACTCTATTTTCAGCCTTATTTTTTGCATGTATGGTTGCTGAAATTTTAGCCATAGTGTTAGTAATATTCAACCCATAAAAGAGGCTTGAAATGGCTTCATTTTTAGCTAACAACCACAATGCTCTCAGCTCCTTAGTAGCTTATATTATAGATATGCATTCAGCCTTGCACATAGCTCCATAGGCTTAAACCAACATGAATTGTTTGATGTAAGCTGAGAATAACCAAAAGTAAATACATGCTTCATTCCATCAAAGGCAGGTACATCCTTCAAACAACATTATTGTAGCTCTGCATTACACAATGCTAAGTGAAAATCCGATTCTTTGAATTCCCTTGCATTTGGAGGCAAAGGAGACTCTTGAAGTGTATCTTGACTTGTAGGATGATTAACACAAATGGTAAGAAATTGGATTGCTTTCCTCCCATCCTTACTTCTGACTCTTACATAAGCAAAACTATCATCAAGAACCTTTGTTTCAATAAGCAATCTTGTAATATATGCCTATCCCAAAATTATTACATATGTGAAACTTTCTTTCACAAAGAAGTGCTACTCTTGTGTACATCACCAATCATCACTTTTACCTTAGGATACACAGCATAGAGCTCCCCCAAAGAATTATTTTATAGCACTTGTATGCGAACCATGATCAATGTCCATAGGCCATGATCCATTCTCATACAATCTATGCTCACTGACATTAATCTCGGATTCATAATCAAGTAAAGCAACACAAGGAGTTTCACACTCCCCTATTTTCACTATCAACCTAGTGAATTCATGTGTAATGACTTCGAGGAATGAATCTTGGAGTCTCTTCCTCATATTGTTGCATTTGCCTTACTTCACCATGCATATTACTGCACGATGATGCAGTTTCAGCCACTTTCTTCTCTTTTCCACATGTTGCCCATTGATAAGCAGTATCCTCCATTGATAAAGCATCACTTACATCATGCTCATATTCAACCAGAATGCCCATCAAACTAGTTTTCTCTTCAAATTGCAGCAATGCACTAGTGGTGTCACCAAGAAATTGATTCTTCCTCTTAATTATGTCAATGATTTTGTCATGAAATTCTAGCTTGGCAATGCTAAGCACCTCCCCCAAGGTGAATTCTACCTCATTGTTTAAAATTTGTTCTTCAAGAACCTTCTTGAGATCCATGGTTGTCTCAATACCTGACTACAGCTTATATCCTAACTGCTTGCCCTTCTTTTTGCCCTCTTGTTTGATATCCTATTTCTGCTCTTGTCCAATCTCTTTCATAACATGCTCTGAAGGTGGATGATTTGCAACTTTATGCTGATCCACACTTCTTCTTGTCACTCTCTTAGATGTCCCTCCATTATCTTCATCTCTCTTCTGTTTCTCTTCCACAAATACATCCATGTTTTGTACTTTTGCTAAATATGTATACATTGAATATGCATCTACAGGCGATTCCAAGCCAATCATGTCACGAATATCTCATCCTACACGAGATATTTCACTATCAATAACTTTCTCTTTTTAGTTGCATGCAAATAATGTGTCCATATTATAGCCTTTAGACCAACCATCACTTGGCTGGACATTCTGTCCAATTGTAGACCAAAAGTAGTAGCATGTACAACCGCATAAGCATTTCAGATAGCCAAGTCTTCCAACAACTTGTGCACACCTCTCTTTCCGAAATTCAAAGCAAGAGGCAATCCCTTTTCTTATGCATGGATCTTGCCATCTTTTCATAAGATGATCTATCGTGCCAAGGCCTCCTAATAAAGCAGTACAATCCTTCCTTTGTATATAATGAGGTGTTAGTCACCTATATGTATGGAATACTCCCTTTGCTTGGAGTCGGGATGAGCAGTAGATTAGACTATAGTTTGAAACTCATGTCTACAAATGCATTTGTTAGATTAACCATTTCATAGCATCTAGACACTTCTAGATGCGAGACTAAGAGCCGCTTATAAGTGGCGGTTTTTAAACCTTCGCTGAAAAGGAATCTAAAAATTTATAACCTTGATCATTTGGGTTTTGCTAAAATATTCACAAAATGGGAATTTTCCAAGGATTAAAACACTTGGCTTGTCCCATATATAGAATCTATTGATGGATATAATTATTTATGTAGAGCATGAATTTGCTACGAGGGATAATGCATGTGATGTGAAAAGTCACCATTTAGTGGTTATTCCATCATCTAGTACAATGGCATGGGCCAAGGTTCACCTTGGTGCAGTCGCTATCCAAGAAACATTGTGCACAACCATCCATCAACCTAGAGGATATGCAACAAGTATGTTGGAACCTGTGACAATGATGGGATCAACTAACAATCATACTAAAGCTGTAATGCCATGGAAAAGTACCGATACACAATGGAATTTAGTTGTGGTTGAAATGTTTCACGTGGTGGGTCACCATGCTAAAATATTAGGCCTCACAAGGACATTGGAAGCCTTATTTGTTAAGGGAAAACCGTTTCTCAAAAGCTATGACCCCTAATGAATGACAATCAAGGTGGGACACATGAGCCCAACAATGAGGTCATTCATTTAGCTAATAGCACCCAAGAAAGAATAGCCCATATCGATGTTATATCAATGGTGGAAAGGATTAGACTCATGGATATACAAATGCCCAAGATTAAACTTTGATGATTAGATTGAAGGAAGCTAGCTTACATATATAGCATGAGGCTAGCCCTCACATCTTATGTCATTTTCTATTTATCTTGGTTAGTCTGATAAGATGCAATGTATATGCCAAGAAGACCTTATATTTGATAAAGCAAAATTATCTATTCTCCTTAGGCCAAGAAGGCTATGAGTCCATTTGGTGTGGGTGCATTTGTTGATTCTTTGTTTTAGTGTTGCACTAGACAAGTTTGAAGGAGCACCTAGAAAAACCAATTGCTATGTGGAAGCTTTTTGTGACTAGTCCAGGTGATATCTTTCCTTTTCAAGTTTTTTTCCTTAAGCAAAAATGGGGATTTTTCTATCTTGTGTCAAGGACCAACAATTAAGGTATGAAGTCCTAGGATAAGGCTAGGTACGTTTGGGGAGGTTTGAGTAGTTGTTCACCTCCTATGAAGACATTGTTGAGCATGTAAAGAGTTGTTTTAGAGGGTAGTCCTAATGATCCTATCCTTCTAGCCTATTAGGGAGCTAGTACTAGGAATCCCTGTTAGTTGTGAGGTAGTTAGGGAAGCCTACCAAATAAAAAAGAAAAATATATTTGAAATATATTTATAATAAAAAGGTGTGTAAAAATGTGTTTTAACCCTTGTAGTAAGAAAAAATAAAGAAAGAAAATTTTCAAAGAGTTGATGTTCATCGCCTTGCGAAGACCTAGTAGGTTCTTAGGGATGAGTTACACCCAAGGATGTTGCCTTATCTTCCTAGGGTGGGAGGAGTGAAAATAAAAGTGAGTGGGAATAAAAAGAAAAATTTAATATCACCTTGTGAGAGCTTCATAGGTTCTTGGGTACTAAGACTGGACTTGAGACTGATGCTATGGTCATCTTGGATCACAATATGCTTAGCTCCATCCCTATCTTGTGGCCACCAATGAGAGCCAATTTTAAGACAAAATTAAAAGCATAAAAGTGGCTCGAGAGATGTAAAAGTGGCGATTTTGGTGGAAAATGTGTCAATCATAGATCGAGGTGTTGGAGTTTTTCTAGGTGGATTTTGATGCCATGAATCTAATGCAAGTGTTTGTTCATCAATCGGAGCCCATTTGGACCCTCTACTCAATGGTTGCAAGGTTTGGAATTATGAAGTAGCTACTTGATCTAAAAGTCAAAAAGTGAGTGACACAAGCAACGTGATAGTTTTCGATGCCAGGAAACCGCCCATCCAATTGGATTGCAAATCTGATATCATTTGCCTCTCCATTTGGCCTAAAGCCACTTGCCAGTAGTGAAAATATGAAGGAGGTGAATTAGATAATTTCTTGATTAATGTTAATGAAGATTAATAAGTTTCAAATTTTAAAAAGTGATGGAGAAGAGAGGTGGTGCATTTTTCGGCGCACGCATTCATGGCCCAAAAATGTGATTTTCCATTCAATCGAATTAGGAGGAACAGCCTAGGTAATGGATCCCTGCAAATATTTGCTGTATTTTGCCACGGATAGCAAGAGAAATGATGCACTCTATTGAAAGTTTAGAATTTAGTCTTTCTCTCTCATCTTTCTCTCTTGCCATAATTGCTATTCGTATAGGGTGAAAGGATGAGGGGGAATGGGTATTCAATCGCATCACAAGATATAAGGAATGGAGTGAGAAATCACAAAGAATGTGTCAATGGCTATGTTTTGGTGTCAGCAGTGGCTCTGTTTTTAAAAAATACAATGCATCATGTGTGCGAGATTTAGCATAAGTACCAATTTATTGCATATTATGTCATATCTTTTGTATTTATCATCGAAAATGGTTGAAAATGCTTGAGTCATGTGGGCCAATGTTTGAAATCTATTGGGACAAAAAATGCACCCAATACTGGCTCTACTAGGGCTCTAGCCTCGGGCCTCCTATACTCACCCAAACAACCCCACGGTCTCATGGCCAAGAGCATATAGACACTATGAGCCAATTTATTAAAAGAATGAATTTATAGAGACAATCTCTAGATTGTAGTCTAACATGATACCCTTCCCAACTCCAAGAAAAGGGAGTACCCAAACATATAGGTGGCTAGCACCTCTTGTAATACAAACAAAGGGAGTACCCCCTAGCTTATCAGTGTAGCCCCACTGCGGTTCTCCTACACCTCGTGATTGGCCCTAGGATGTGCTGACTCAACATATAACACATACACAAAAAGTCCATTCTTCACAATATTCGTTCCAAGATATAATACATTCCTGTAAGAAACTGGAAATAATAAGGATTTAGTGTGCAAATAATATTGATGTTATTTCATGTCACATTGACATTGGTATAAAAGGAGAGGACATGTAATTTTTCTCATCTTTTTGACACACTAATACATTATTATCCTTCTCTCCCATCTTGCTCATAGCTTCTATGGCTTCATTCTCTTTCCTATCTTTCTCTCTCCAATTCTAGTCTTTCTCTCTCCTCATCACTCTCTTTCTCTCTCTTCCTGCAGTCTTTCTCTCTCTTTTGCACTCTCTCTTTCTCCTCTTTCTCTTTCTCTAGTCCACTTCTTGACCAGTGGTATCAGAGCATTAGTCTTTGATCCATTTTTCCTTCTATTTTTAGTCCTATAAAATTCAGACAAGTACTTGACAAAGACAATGACTGATGGATATTCAATTTCAAACAAGTATTTGACAAAGACAATGACTGATGAATAATCCATTCATGTAATGTAATGTTTGCTCTATGCATATTAGTTCTAATCAATGAATTAGAGGCTTCAATCTGAAATTTTCAGCATAACATTTGAATCCAATTGATTAAATCTATTGATTGATGAGTTTGCTCACTCTAATATTTGATTGGCTGAATTCTTTTACCCAAGCTGAAATATTGTAAAGGGGTAAGTACTAGCAATCAATGAGTCACTGAATTGCATTGGTAAAACCCTCTTCCTATCCAAATTTTCAGATTCCATCCAATTGCATTTCATGAAAGGGGCTGAATGGATATTTCATAAATACATTTCATGCTGATTGATTAGCATAGAATGCTACTGCCATGTTGATATACCCATCGAGGAAAAAGGTGGATGCCGGGGGAGATAGTGGGACAAAAGAGAGGTGACCCTCCCTCAGTATTGAAGATCTCAAAGGGGTGCAACCAATCGACCCGAGGGAAACTTTTCCCACCTCCCGGTGATTCGGAGCCCATGTAGGGAGCCTGTCATACCGTTTTATCCCTCACACAAGTACATCAAGCGGAGAATTGAAGATTAAAGAGTTTCCAAAGGCTCAAGTACCTTTAGGAGCAAAACAGAGTAAAACATGGATTTTACAAGACGCTACAGAGCGTTTACAGGCTCTTATAGGTACAACCTTCATTATTGAAGTATAGGTGCAGGTACTACAGGGTACCCACAGGTCCTACTCAGCCTTCTACAGGGTTTGGTAGCTATTTGGGGTTACTATTTTACCTTACAAGGTAGAAACAGGGCATTCACTGGTTAAAACAGGGTGCAGGCCTGGACAGGGCAGACTTAAAGATTGAGTTACACAATTTTCTATCCTAAACCTATTATAGCATGCTATAGCTCACATCAAAGAAGGCATTCTTGGCTTCGATTTGAACTAAAAAAATTTGGAATCGGAGTTCTCTAGCCCAATTTATAGCCATTTTTCTGACAGGGGGTACTGCAAGACTGCACTATTATGGCAAGGCATAAGGGTAAAAATAAGGTCCATGATGATTATGCTTAGCAAATCAGAGATTCTATATTGGATAATGGACCTCAAGAGAGCCCTAAAGAGCCTCAACAACAAGGGGAAATCAGTGCACTTAATGATACCTTGTGTGCACATGAACGAAGGCATAGAGAACATCATGAGGCCCTATTATCAATAATGGAGCAAATGGTTTTATCTACTGATCAAACAAAGTCTTGTATTGAGAAATTAGTGGATTAAATGACTCAAACAAAGGCTTCTATTGACAAGTTGGTGGAATCCAATGCTCAAATAATGGCTCAATTCTCCCAATGGATGCAAATGCAAATGAGATCTAAAGAAGCAAGGGAGAAAGCTTATTCAAACAGTGAGCCTTCAGTCCCACTTCAGCCACCTAACCAAAATGGTCAAGGTCATGGAATTATTGGACGAAGAGGTATCCCAAATAGCCAATATGAACTAGACGAGACTTCACAAAGGCATGATGACTATTTGGGGAGTTTGAATGGAGCCAACTCCCAAGCTTTTGGGTTGAATACTCAACTTGCTAGAAGTCCTCTACCAACGGGAAGATTACATAGTGGTTCTCAGCCACCTATTGGGAGATTTCCATCTCATTTTAGGGGTTAAATGCCCGGCACTCATGATCAGTTTATTTTGGGACAGCAACCATTCCATGAAAGGGAGCTGAAAGATAATATCATTTTGGCCTAGTTTAATGGTCAGTCATCTTTACCATTTGATTTAGAGGAGTGGATCTCCAAAATGGAATCGTACTTTGACATATTTTCTAGAACTGATGACATGAAGATACATTTTGCTTCCTTGCACTTGGAGGGATTTGCGTATAATTGGTGGAGGTATATTAAAAAGGAGAACATACTTATAGAGAATTGGGAAGCTTTCAAGACACTTATGGCTGAAGTCTTTGTCTCTCCTCTTGAAAAAGACAAGTTGACATGGAGATGGTATGGTTTGGAGCAAAGAGGCCTAAGTGTAAGAGAGTACACTAACCAATTTCTCAACCTAACCATGTATGTAGAGAGCATCAGTGATGAGGCTAAGCTCCACAAGTATATGTATGGCTTATCGCCATCTTTATCAGCTGATGTCATGGCACAAAACCCTACTTCTCTCTTTAAGGCTATTGAGCTTGTGGAGCGCTATGGATGGAAATATAGAAGAGAATCTTCATTTCAGCATGGTTTTGGACATCCACCAAGGACTGTTTTAAAATAGGGACAAGTTGGTAACATTTATGGCAGCAATCATGTGCCAAATGGGGGCTTAAGAAGCCAACTTATCCATCGTTCAATGCTTCAAGGCCTCAAAGAAAATTTCAGGATAGCAGGTAGTCCTAGAGTTAACTTCAAACAAGGGAACAACAAGCCTAAATCCATTTTAGCCAACATGAGTCCTAAGTCTATCCCTATGGATCTCTACAAAGAAAGAAAGGAAAAAGGCTTATGTTTCAAGTGTGGGAAAAAGTATACACCAGGTCATGCCACAAAGTGTGTATACGAAAATGTCAAACCCAAGCTTCAGAGTATGTTAGTCTTTGAGGATCTTGAAGATGAGATTGATGAAGCTAATGCAATCGAACCTAATGTTGAAAATGATGATCTTGAGGAAGAAGTTGGACAAGAGTATTTTTATGATCCAGCCGACTCTTTTCCTTTTGATCTAGGTGCGACTATTTATTTTGACCCAAGTGGGACTTATCATGACATGAGTTTGATTCTTGTAGGGGATAAGAAAGGCCACTTGCTACCACTAGTTGTTCCATTTCCATGGATGCTTTGACAAGTTCTAAGAACCCTAATACACTTCATATGAAGAGTAACATTCAAGTAAAGGCACTATTTATTTTGATAGATAGTGGCAGTCACATAGTTTTGTGAATAAGTCCATTATGGACAAGCTAAATTGTATTCCCATTGATTTACAGCATCCCATTAGAGTTCAAGTGGCCAATGGTGAAAAAGAAATCAGCACACAAATATATCCATAGGTTTCTTTACAATTGACTAAAAATTTTGAAGCAAAAGTAAACTTGATTACTTTGGAAATGGGGCCTATAGACATTGTACTCGGTTGCGATTGGTTGATGACATTAGGCAAAATCACTATGGATTTCTCACAGCTATATATGGAGTTTATCTTCGATGGACAGCTCATCCATTTACAGGGAATTCCTAGCAGATTAGATTTTCAGCTTATCACCATTCAACAACTCAAAAGGGAGTACAAGAGACATTCACAAATATTTGTTTTGCATTTGAATAAAGAGATGGAAGATCAGTCCAATAATTTAGCAAGTCATCCAGCCTTGACATCTCTTCTTCAGGAGTATAGGGATTTGTTTGAGGTGCCTACTTCATTGCCTCCCAAGAGAGCAGTAGATCACCCTATTGATTTGGAGCCTAACTCAAAGCCAATCAATAAGACACCTTACAGATTGTCCAAGTGTGAGTGAGAGGAAGTAGCTAAGCAAATCAAGGAGCTTCTTGAGATGGGATTTATTGAACCATGTTCTTCACCTTATGCATCTCTAGTTTTATTAGTCAAAAAGAAAGATGGATCTTTCAGGATGTGCATTGACTATAGGGATCTTAATAAGATCACAGTGAAGAATAGGTATCCAATACCCAAGATTGATGATTTGCTTGATGAGCTCAAGGGGGCTTGATTCTTTATGAGTATTGATTTGAGGTCAGGATATCATCAAATCCACATGCGAGAGGGTGATGAAGTCAAGACTGCTTTCAGGACTGATCGTGGGCTTTATCATTTCTTAGTGATGCCATTTGGGCTTACAAATGCTCCAGCTACCTTCTAGAGCCTGATGAATAAGATTTTGCAGCCTTTCCTCTTTCACTTTGTCTTATTCTTCTTTGATGACATTCTGATTTATAGCAAGACTCTACATGATCACTTATCACACATGAGGAGGGCTTTTTATGTATTGAGACATCATAGGCTTTTTGCTAAGGAGAAGAAATGTTATTTCATGCAGACTGAAGTGGAATACTTGGGACATATTATCAATGAGAAAGGGATACAGGCTGACCCTAAGAAGGTGCAATGTATAAAATATTGGCCAACACCTACTACTACTACTTCTCTTAGAGGATTTCTTAGTCTATCTTCATTCTACTGCCAATTCATCAAGCATTATACGACTATTGCAGCTCCTTTGATTGATAGGTTGAAGAAGGAAGCTTTCTTTTGGGATGATCTTGCATATAGTAGATTCAACCAATTAAAGGAAATCCTTACTTCTGCTCCTATTTTGGTATGCCCAAATTTCTTGAAAGAATTTACCATGCAGTATGATGCCAGTGGCATAGGCATTGGGGTTGTTTTGTTACAGGAGCATGGAGTGATTGCTTTTGAGAGCCGTAAGCTTACAGATAAAGAAATGGCCATGAATGCTTATGACCAGGAGATTTTGGCTATCTCGCTTGCAATAAAGAAATGGCCATGAATGCTTATGACCAGGAGATATTGGCTATCTCGCTTGCAATAAAGAAATGGCCATGAATGCTTATGACCAGGAGATGTTGGCTATCTCGCTTGCAATAAAGAAATGGCACCATTACTTATATGGTAGTCGATTCAAAGTTTAGAGTGATCACAAGGTTCTTAAGTATTTCCTTACTCAGTCCAATCTTACTCCTAAGCAGTGTAGGTGGGTAGCTACACTACAGAATTATGATTTTGACATCACTCATACAAGGGGTAAAGACAATATAGTGGATGATTCTCTTTCTCATATGTGGGCTTGTAAAGTTTCAGCAATGACTGAGTTGCATAATGACTAGATTGAAGAACTATAGGAGGCTTATCTTTTGGATGAAGAGCTCAATCATATTTTTCAAAAATTATAGCGAGGTCTCATGGAAGAAAACTCACATTATTAGCTTAAAAATGACCTTATTTGGTTAAATGGCAAGATTGTCATTCCTTCTACCTCTTCTTTTACACTGAATATAATGGAGGAACTACATTTTTTGCCTTTAGCTGGACACCTTGGAGTTTTCAAGACCTATGACATGATCATCAAAAGTTTCTATTGGAAAGGGTTGTGGAAAGATATAAAAGACTTTGTCATGAGGTGCATGCCTTGTCAGTAGAATAAGGACACCACCCATAAGCCAGGTGGTTTGTTGCAGTCATTACCCATTCCTACATGCAAATGGACGCACATTACCATGGATTTTATTACTGGCTTACCTACAACCAAGAAGGGATGCAACCAAGACCTAGTTTACTGCTTCTCAAGTGGTCAGTCAGTTCATGGAGCATATTTTTAGACTACATGGATTACCGTAGGTGATTGTTCATGATAGAGACTCAAAGTTCATGAGTAACTTTTGGCAAGCGGTATTCACATCTATGAGCACTAAATTGGCTCCTTCTACAGCCTATCATCCACAAACTGATGGACAGACAAAAAGGATAAATAAATGGTTAGAGACTTATCTTCGTCATTTCTGCTATGATGTCCAAAATTCATGGGATTCTTGGTTACACTTGGATGAGTTTGCCTACAACAACTCTACTCATGATAGCATTGGAGTTTCTCCCTTTGAGGCTATGTATGGCTATAAGGTGCCCTTACCCACAATCATCTTTAATGAGAGAATCAATCCTCATGGGAAAGAAGAGTTGGAAAGAATGCAAACCCTTCTTCAGTAGTGTAAGATGAATCTTAGGAAATCTCAAGACCAAATGAAGACGTATGCTGATGAGAGGAGGCGGCCTTTAGAGTTCCAAGAAGGGGAATTGGTCTTATTGAAGGTGCCCAAGTCTAGGTACTCTACTTTGAAACATGGATCTAGTAACAAGCTTACTCACCGATTTTATTGCCCCTATCGGATCTTAAAGCGCATTGGAGATTTAGCATACAGATTGGAGTTACCCTCTTCCACAAAGATTCATAATGTCTTTCATGTTAGTCATCTCAATCCTTTTTATGGTGATCCAGTTGATATAATTGATGAGTTTCCACCTATTGATGAACAAGGTCTTACTCAGTACATCCCAAAGGCTATTATAGATCAACATAAGAAGAAGCTTTGATCTCATTAAATCATAGAATATTTGATCGAATGGAGAGGTTTACCACCTGAGGAAGCTTCTTGGAGGCCTGATTCTATATTGGATGAGTTTCCTTTCTTAAGGAATATATTAGTGTTGAAGCTTATTGACTATGGAGCTAGTTTTAGTGCAGACAGGGTCAGGACAATATGCTGTTTTAGAATTGTTTTTATTATGCCTAATTTTCAGAATTCAGCCACTTACATAGGGTCAAAGTACTCTTCAAGAGATATGTTTTGACATGTGGTACGCCTCATTTGGACACTTCTACTAGAAGTTATTGCAGATTTGGTCTAGCAGGGTCTATTTGCATAGGTCTGTTTACACAACAAGCTGTCTACTTCATTTTGAGTTCATCAGTTGAAGATTTTATGGCTCCATATACTTTTGAGGCATTCTTGATCATGTATATAGTTGAGGCTTACTCTTGTTCTTCCATTTTAGTCCATATGTCGGTCTTTTTTTTTTCATTTTTCCATTCGTAAAGCTGTAAAAAATAGAGTAGTACTCTGTTCTATCCATCCTTTCCTAGTCTTTTAAGTTTATTTTTTAGGGCAAAAACCTTTGGGACAGGATGGATTGTAAGAAGCTAGGAAGAATAAGGATTCAGTGTGCAAATAATATTGATGTTATGCCATGTCACACTGACATTGGTATAAAAGGAGAGGACATTAATTTTTCTCATCTTTTTGACACATTAATACATTACTGTCCTTCTCTCCCATCTTGCTCACAGCTTCTATGGCTTCTTTCTCTTTCCTATCTTTCTCTCTCCTTGTCACTCTCTTTCTCTCTCTTCCTGCAATCTTACTCTCTCTTTTGCACTCTCTCTTTCTCTTCTTTCTCTCTCTCCAGTCCACTTCTTGACAATTCCTCACCAAATCAATTTCCAAGGAAATGATTATAGTAAACCTACAGCATAAGGAGCCTCACACTCATTGTGGATCAATAGTTTGAAACCAAGTGCTATGCATCCAAGAGATAGTTCTGTTTATACAATGTCAATGCAATGCAATGCAAAGTGGGTGACTTTGAGTGTACAAACATTTTACTTAAGATAGTCCCCATTTCCTTCCATAGGAACATAATTTGCCATGATGGAACTCATAAAATTAAGGATTTAGCATAAAATCGCACTTTTGCGTGTTTTAAGTAATAGGTATACATGATTAAAATTTACTATTGATGTTGACATTTTTTATAGAATGAACCATTTTCAAACACTAGAAACTAATTTTATGCATCATAAAACTAAGAGGAAGCTCACTTACTTATAACATCACATATGCATGCTTTATAATTTAAAAAGAGGAAGCTGTTGACACTCATTTACACACCCACTGACACTTTCTTGGCACTTCTTGATCTATCCCTCACATTCCATTGTGAATTGGCACCATTCTCCCTCATTCTCTCAATCCATGTGAACCTCGTTTGTGAGGGCGAGAGAGAAAGAGGAGAGAGAAATTCTGAATTTGGATCTTGCTGAATACTACATCATTCCTCACATGAGAATTGGAGCGATGGAGAGTAAAAAAATCATGCAACCAATGCGTAGGAGTAGGAAGGGAATGGTTGCAGCCCAAAAATTTCCATTTTTTGAGGATTTAAGGAGTCATTCAAAAATGCCTCCCCTCCATGCCTCCCTTTCCTCTTGCCCCATTTGTTTTATTTCTTGAGTTTTCTCCTTAGTATTTTCCCACTTGACCCGAAGTGGTTTCGGCTCGGTTGAGGGAGCAAACAATCTCGAACTTGTGATTCGACTGGACTAGCAGCTTTTTGGCATTGAAATCTATCACCCTGGCCTCCATTACATACTTTTCGGCATCTAGATCTAGTAGCTACTTCATAACGTCAAACCTTATGGCCATTAAATGGGGGATCAAATGAACTTTGATTGACGAATGTGAACACTTGCATTAGATTCTTGGCATCGAAATGCATGTAGGAAAACTCCATTTCCTTGATCTACAACCGTTTCATTTTCCATGAAAATTTACTCTTTTATGCCTCCAAGCCACTTTTGCACTTTAAAATCAACTCCAAAAAGCCACTCTGAAAATCATAAAAATTTGAGTTGCTTTTAGTCATTTACATTAAAAACATTAAAATCGCAAAACCGAAGATGTGGGCTTTAATGCGAAGATGGAAATTTTGTTGGATTTTGAGGGTTCAATGTTATTTGCATGGAATAATAATTGATACACTAATGGACCATAGTCCATGCTAGTTAGATAATTTAAAAAATCAAGAAAAATCATGTATTTATGTTTGAATAAATAATTGATTATGAAAAATAGTCTTTTTGAAGGGAAAAAAAGAAAATTTTAGTTTTAATGTACTAAAAATTATAAAAAACTTAGAGTGTGGGTGGATGTATAATAAGGATAGGGCATGATGATTTTCCTAGGGCTACCTCCATTTATGTGTAAAAAGTACATATTTAGTGCTTATTCATACAAAAAATAATGACAAAACTCTTTTACACCTATGCACAAAAGTAAAATCTAAGCAGTAGGGAAAACAGTGCTGAAAAGAGATAAGATTTGAATAAGTTCTGATGTAATTGCATATCATGGCATATAGGCTTCAGTTTATTTAAGTTTGGAGAGGAATAGTAGCACGGGTTAGCCTATATTGTCCCTTTGCAATACAGTATAATATTAGAGAAAAGGAATCATAGAAAGATTGTTTTCGCATAACACTTGGCCAATTTATAGTTAAATTTGTTTCATCACAATGAGTCGTACATGTTGCATTTGCATTTAAGCATTGTATCAAAAGGAAAACTCTTAGATGCATGGCACCTATATGCTTAGTTGTAGCTAATGTGGAGTGTGTGAAGTTCCTTTGCTATAGTGTAGCACGATGATCTTTGGGGAGATGTTATGTGAGGCTGGAAATATTCATGTATCATTATATAAATCATAAAAGAATTTTATCACATTTGTGCTCTATTTGTGTGTATAACAAGGTGTTAGTCACCTATATGTATGGGATACTCCTTTTGCTTGGAGTCGAGATGGCTAGTACGTTGGACTATAGTTTGAAACTCATGTCTACAAATGTATTCGGCAGATCAACCATTTTGTAACATCTAGACGCTCATGGCCATGAGGCCATGGGGATTGTTTGGAGAGTGTAGGAGCCCATAGCTAGAGCCTTAAAGCCAGTGTTAGGCCCGTTTTTGGTCTTGACATTAAACCAACCCACACTGGAGCTCAAAGCTACATCAATCCAAATCACACTAGGGCTCAAAAACCATATCAATCCATCCCACATTAAAGCCCATCAACCACCTAGGATTTCATATTCCAACCCTAATTGATTTCAAAATACCATGGAAATTAGCTCCCTTATGTTTGGAAACTAGGAGGGATTTACTGGCTAATATCCCTCTATGTGCTCCTCCTCCACATTTAAAGGAATGTCTTATGATAGTGGCTTCATTACTTGGGCATCACCTACCTTGTACCCTCAAAATTAGGTAGCCCATCCACTCAAACCAACACCTAATATACCTACTTATAGTGTAATCATGAACATAATACTAAAAATCAAGATTCAAACATGACACATAGGAATATATGCTTTAATTTCATTGCTTCATTGCATAAAGAACAGAAATAGCACATAGTACACATAAAGATTTGAGAACAGGTTGCTCATGCATTGCATTGCAGTGCAGTGCCCATCATACAAAATACATTGAAAATATCATTTGGTTGCATCTTCCTCAATTGGCGAATTTCTATGGACACAACTAAAAGTACTCAACTCTTGATTCATCAAGATATGACTCTTAACTCTTCAGTATTAGGTCTCTAGCAAATGGACATAACCATAGCCACCTAACTAAAACATTTGTTGGATGACTTCCCCGCTGAGTACTCTGACCTTTTAGTGTAGAAGGCAATGAAACTAGGTCACAAGAATCAACGGAGGGAAAAGGCACAAAAGCATTCTGCATATGAGTTTCTAGTGACTCTCACTTCTTAGCTAGAATGTGCTTGAGAACATACTTCACTTTGGCCTCTGCATCAATTAGGAATTGTCAGGGGCATTGGTCTCTAGTTTGCAAACTCACTCCTATAGTTCAATATTCCATCCCTCCAAAAATTGATAGTGCTCCATCAACAATTCCAACTTAAAATTATCCGAACTACAACCTACATGACAATCAAAGTTATTTGAAAAGGGACCCAAAAGTGGGTGATCTTTATCATCATCATAGAGTGCTATGGACTCCTCCAATCCAATATTGGTGTCTTGCCTTTGTCCACAATAGCTCTGAGAGTAACCTGAGAGAAGTTAGAGAAAGGGTCAGAGTTGTTGGATTGGGTTGGATCTAGAGAGTATCGGAGGCCCAAGAAATAGTTGGCTCCAGATAGAATCTACAAAATCTAAGTAAGCAGCTTGGTAAGCTAAGTGGCACTATCGCTACTTTGGGGACTTTAGCTTGATGGAAATGGACCTACTCCCAAAGGGCCTCGTTCTCCTATCGCACCACCGCCACTTGTACCTCATTGCATGTCCAACTCCTGCTAGATAGTAACTCAACATCCAAAATCAAGAGCGGGGTATCCCATGTTGAGATATCGAGCTCCACTCGTGATATGCCAAGGTGACCGTTGTGCATTTATGTCACCGACTTGTCAGTTGCAGATGCGGTTGGTACACCTCCCATGAATAATAGCTAGATGACAGCTATCCTTATCTACTCTAGTTCATGGCTCAGTTAGTATGCCACCTTAGTTAGTTGAGTTTGGTTTGAGACCCATATATAGGGTTCTTCTATTTCTATGTACGAGAGTTCTTTTGGCTTACACAACTAAGAAGAGGAAAACTGTTTTTAGCCTCCATCTCTATGTGTATTCCCCCATTGTGCAAGCAAGAAAGCTACAAGTGAGACTCCTTCCTTCTCTCCCACGATCTTGACATGGTATCAGAGCCTTGTTCATGGTAAGGAGCTCAAGAAAGCAAGCCAAGTTCGCGGCATTCTGGTAAGAGGACCAGTGTTGCTTTCATTCTTCTGTTTTGGGAGCAAGTCTCTGAAGTAGGTAGCATAGTCGGAAAGTGCAAGAGTGCATTGTCTCAGGTTGAGATGCCCTTCGCGGTGAAGCAACAGGGCAGTATATGCTACGGGAAAAGGCTTTAGCCCTTGGCGACCCTGTTTTTTTCAATTTGAGGCCATTTCGGGGCCTGTTTTGGAGGCGGAAGTTTTCTGCACGCACTCAGGAAAAGGCCCTGTTTTATGCTATCCGACCACTGTTCTACAGGTCGGTGAAAAGTTACCACAGAAATTGAATCGTATGCTTGTGTGCAGAGACATTGGGAGTTACAAAATCATCCTTGGTTCCTGTTTATGCAAAATCGTCACTAGGAAGTGACTGTGTGGTCAAATACCACTTTCGCCAATTTTGCAGATCTGCCCTTGTGAGGGTGAAGCTGTGTTTTTTGCAGTGACAGAATTTTTTCCAGTGTTCTGTAATGGCGTCTGATTCTCTTTCACAATTTGTCACTGAAAAGCTTGACAAGAACAACTTCCAAGCATGGAAGTTTAGAATGATGAATTTCCTTATGGGAAAAGGATATTGGGAATTTGTTGCAGGAAATGAAGAAGAACCAGTTCTTCCTTATGTTCCCAATCAACAGCAAATGCAGGCATTTAAAGCATGGCATGAGAGAGCCAGGAAAGTTATGTACTGGCTGTCTATCAGCATTTCAGACTCTATGATTGTGCATATTCAAGATGCAGGTACGCCAAAGGAGGCATGGGATACTTTGTCAAAAATGTATAGCACAAATACGCAAGCCAGGAAAATGCAGCTCAAGCAAGAGTTGCACAATGTGCAAAGAGAAAATATGAGCATCAATGACTACCACATGAAGGTGAAGAAGATTGCAGATGCACTTGCTTCCATTGGGTCACCAGTGGAAGATGATGATTTAGTTTATGTGACCTTGAATGGTCTAGGAAAGGATTATGCACAGTTCCGAACATCCATTTCCGTCCGTGAAAGATTTCCTGATTTTGAGGAGTTGATTGCTCTTCTAATTTCTGAGGAGCAGAGAAATGGTGGTGCATCTTCTTCAAGAGGAACTTCAAAAGAAGCTGTCTTCTACTCAAATGCTGGAAGAGGTAGAGGCAGAGGTAGAGGAGGCCGATCTGGAGGCCATGGTAGAAATCAGAATATGCAGCAAACTCAAGAAAACCAGTCCTATGGAGGAGGACGTGGTAACTCTAGAGGCAGGGGGAGCCAAAGAGGTCGTGGTGGATGGCAAAGAGGCTAAAATGCAAACAGCAATGTTGAATGCTACTACTGTGGTAAAATGGATCATATGGCTAAAGACTGCTATAAAAAGAAGAATGACATCATGAATGGAAAACTACAACAAGGGAATTATCCATCTTCTAGTAGACAGGGTGATGACAGAAATGAGCATTTGTTTATGGTGCAGCACATGACCAATTCTGTGACAAGTGCAGAAGAAAGTAATGATGTGTGGTATGTTGACTCAGGTGCATCAAACCACATGACAGGTCATGCAGAATGGATGCAAGATGCAAGGAAAATGAAAAAACCAGGATTTGTGGAGACTGGTGATGATACTGCACATCCTATTGTGCAGATTGGAAATATTCCTTTGTCTATGCAGGATGGGAAAAAGAAATACCTATCGGATGTATTTCATGTCCCGAATATCACCAAGAACCTGGTTTCTGTTGGTCAAATGGTTGAGCAGGGCTTGCAGGTCAGATTTAATTCCCATGGATGCTTTGTTGAGGATATGAAAAATAAAGGTTGCTTGATAGCAAAAGGAAAGAAGAAGGGCAGAATGTTTACATTGGATGCAGACATGCCTGAATTGAGTGCAGCAATGTTTGCACATGGGACCGGTGTAGTTGCAAATATTGATATCTGGCATAAACGCATTGGTCGTGTTAATGTACAGCGACTTAAATCAATGCAAGCCCAAAATATTGTTGCAGGATTGCCTAAATTCAAGGTTGCAGAAATGCATAAGGTATGTGAAGCCTGTCAGTTTGGAAAACAGGCAAGGAAACCATTTCCTAGACATGTTCAAGAGAGTAAAAAGCCATTGGAATTAATCCACTCTGATGTGTGGACTACTAAAGCTGCATCTCTTGGAGGCTGTCATTATTTTGTCACTTTTATTGATGACTATAGCAGAAAATTTTGGGTGTATTTTATGAAAAAGAAAAGTGAAGTTTTTGGGCATTTCAAAACTCTTAAAGCTATGGTTGAAAAAGAAACAAGCTTGCAAATAAAATGCCTAAGGTCAGATGGGGGGGAGAGTACCTCTCAAATGAGTTTGCAAGGTTCCTGCAGGAGCATGGCATAAAGTAGCAATATTCATGCAGTCATACCCCACAACAAAATGGAATTGGAGAAAGGAAAAACAGGCATATTGGAGAGGTATCTCGTGCCATGCTCAACGAAAAAGACTTGCCAGATTTTTATTGGGCTGAAGCAGTTGCTACAGCAGTCTACATAATGAACAGGACTCCCACTGCAGCAATACATGGAATGACTCCAGAGGAGAGGTATACTAGTAGGAAACCAAATATTTCTCATTTGAAGATTTTTGGTTGCATCGCCTATGTTCATGTGCCAGATGAATTGAGATCCAAGTTGGATGCAAAAGCTGAGAAGTGCATCTTTATTGGTTACTCTCTGCAGAGCAGAAAGGGTATAGATGCTATAACCCTTCTACTCGTAAGTTTACAGTGAGCAGAGATGTTGTTTTTTATGAGATGAGTAGCTGGTATAAACCAATAAATGTGATTGATAATGTAGATGCACAAAATGGTAATGCTGCACAGAATTCACAGCAGCAGTCACAAGATATTAGTGGACCTGGAGCGTCCTCTAGCAGTGGTTCTGTAAAATATTACACGGCGCAGCGAACAGAATCTGAGAAAGAGATAGAGAGTACACAACAGATAAGAGGAGAATCGGTAAAATTCTTTCTAATATTCCCTGGAATATTCCCTGGCCGACTAGTGGAGGCTCATATGGTAGGCTTGAAATTTTTAGCAGGCCGACCTAACGACCTACGCGGGCTATAAAGCTAAACCCCTTCGCAGCCATCTGACTGGGTGAAAGATGAGTGTCAGATGGCTGCGAAGGGGTTTAGCTTTTATAGCCCGCGTAGGTCGTTAGGTCGGCCTGCTGACCGACCTACCATATGAGCCTCCACTAGTCGGCCAGGGAATATTCCAGGGAATATTCCCTTTACCATCGGGCCGGGGGCGCTGCCCCCGGACCCCCGCCAGGGGGGCCGCTGGCCCCCCTGGGACCCCCCAGCCAGGGGCCGCTTCCGCGGCCCCCGGACCCCACAATAGGGGCCCCTTTTAACTCCCTTACTACGCAACTCAATGCAATGTGCCTCGAGTTGCTACCAGCTTAACCACTCTGTCTAACCCAAAGATTAGACCCACAATGGTCACCTTTTTGCCATCCGGTCACATAGACCTCATCTGATATACAAGTCAGGACTCCACCAATGTCCGGGCTCACACTTGGCTTCTCCTCATAATGGGGGCCTTACAACTTTGAGCACCATGGATCATTGGTAGTACCTAATGAGGGTGGGGCATTGATCATATCTAACACCCCCCCTCAATGTCCACCCATAGGTGAACTATCTCCTCGGCCCAATGCCGAGTCTCTGAAGATGAACTTGAAGCAGATCCTTCGTAAGTGCTTTGGTGAAGATATCTGCTCCATTCTCCTCTGTTGGACAGTAGACCAATTCCACTATCCCATCCTCCATCAAATCACGCACATAGTGATACTGGATCTCTATATGTTTGGTGCGTGCATGAAACACTGGATTTTTGGCAATGGCGATGCAACTCTGATTGTCACATCTCAGCACAGTTGGTTCTTCATCCTGCACTCCCATATGCCATAGAATCCTTCTCAACCATACGGCCTCACATTGCCTTGTACTCTGCTTCGGTAGAAGACAATGCCACTGTTGGTTGCTTCTTACTAATCCAAGAGAAAATTCCTGAACCCAAAGAGAAACAATAACCAGAAACTGACTTCCTGGAATCAATGTCTCCTGCCCAATCTGAGTCACAGTTCCCCACAAGAGAAGTTCCGAAACTGTATGTGATACCATAGTCAAGAGTTTTCTTCAAGTATCTGAGCACCCGCATCCCAGTCTTCCAATGACTCTCATGAGGTTTGTTTGAGAACCTGCTCAAAACACCAACAGCAAAACTGATATCTGGTCTGGTGTTACACAAGTAGATCAGACTGCCGACCAACCTCCTATACCTCCCAATGTCTGCTAATGCTGATGTATCCTCGACGGATAACTTTGCATTCACCTCCATAGGTGTAGCTATCTCCTTGCACTCGGTCATGCCAAATGCCTTCAAGATCTCCCATGCATACTTCTTCTGAGAGATGAAGATCTTTCCTGGCTCTTGCCAGACTTCAATCCCCAAACAATAGTGCAGCAAGCCCAAGTCTGTCATTTCAAACTCAGAACTCAAAGCCTTTCGAGTTTGGTTGATCATATCTTCATAGTCACCTGTAATAAGAAGGTCGTCCACATATAGGACAATCACTACAGACTTTTTACCATCCCTGCAAACATACAAGTTAGCATCTGAGGCACATCTTTTGAAGTTTAGGTTTAAAAAGAACCTATCTATCCGCTGGTACCATGCTCTGGGGGCTTGTTTCAGCCCATACAATGCCTTCTTCAGTTTACACACTTTGTTCTCAGAATGGGGGGCCTCAAACCCTGGTGGCTGAGCCACGTACACCTCCTCCTTGAGGTCACCATTTAAGAACGCTGACTTAACATCCATTTGGTACACTGGCCACTTCTTGTGGGCAGCCACTGCAAGTACCGTGCGAATAGTGGTCATTCTGGCAGTTGGGGCAAATGACTCTTGAAAATCAAACCCTTCAACTTGTGAAAATCCTTGGGCAACCAGTCTAGCTTTGTACTTTTCTAAGGTACCATCAGCCTTGTACTTTACCTTCCAGATCCACTTGGTGCCAATAATCTTCCGCTTTGCTGGCCGATCCACTAGCTCCCAAGTGTCATTCTTCATTATGCTGTCATACTCCGCCTGCATAGCAGCCTTCCATGATGGATCTGCAAGTGCTTCTTCTAAGTCAGTTGGCTCCTTTACTTCTCTCATAATCTCAACCATCAAGGCCATGTTGACTATGTGAGCAGAAGCCCTCCTTTGCTCCTCTATTCTCTGAGACCTCCTTGGTCCGTCTGCCTTCTCCTCAACAGATGCAGGCATAGGATTATTGTGGTCATAGAGCTGCTTCACCCAGCGCGGCAATGGCTTTTCCGGTGGGGTGATGTCAGGTTGGTGAACTTTTTCCTCATCATCTGAAGATGATGCTTCCTCCTCCTTAAGGATAGGGATAGCTCTCGGGACAGGTTCATAGTGGACTACTTCTTCGCTTGATGATAAAGTGGAAGACCTTGCCTTCTCCTCCTCCACTGTATGCGGCTCCTCCTTGAACACCACATCACGGCTCGCGATGATCTTCTTTGCCTCTTGGTCATATAACTTGTAAGCCTTCTGCTCATCACTATAACCCAAGAAGATACATTTTCTGCTTTTTGGTTGTAACTTGTTTCTCTTCTCATCTGGAACATGTGCATAGCATTCACATCCAAAAATTCTGAAATGTGAAACAGATGGTTTCTTACCAGTGTAAGCCTCATGAGGTGTTTTTCCCTTGAGAGCCTTTGTGTAGCTCCGATTTAGAATGTAGACTGCAGTATTAACAGCTTCAGCCCAAAAATGGTTAGGCAATCCCTTGCCCTTTAGCATGCATCTTGCCATCTCCACAATGGTACGATTCCTGCGTTCCACAACACCATTCTGCTGAGGTGTGTGAGGCGTCGTCAATTGACGCTTGATCCCTTTGCTCTTGCAAAAGCCTTCAAACTCCTTTGAGTTGAACTCACCACCACCATCTGTTCTAAATTTCTTCACACTTTTCCCTGTTTCATTCTCAACAAGTATTAGCCATTCTTTAAACTTACCAAAAGCTTGAGCCTTATCACGAAGGAAGTACACCCACATCTTCCTACTGTAGTCGTCGACAATCAACATAAAATAAGAAGATCCCCCCAAGGCCTGTGTAGGCATCTTACCACACAAGTCAGCATGCACCAACTCTAGAGGAGCATGTGCTCTATTCTTGCTTTCTTGTGGAAATGCCTTTCTCTGTTGCTTGCCCATCATACAAGCTTCACATGGTTCCTTCAATTCAGTTATTGTAGGTAGGTGAGCAACCATACCTTGCTTTTGCATCTCCTTCAATACTACAAATCCGATGTGTCCAAACCTTTCATGCCAAAGCTTACTTGTGCCCACTCCAGCGGTGGCTGTAAGAGCACTTAGCTCATACAGGTTGTTCCTTCTTTCTCCTTTGCCAACAATTGTGCCAGCACTATCAATAATTTCTGCACCTGTCTTCTTGAACCTCACTTCATGACCAAGATCAGTTATGGCAGCAACTGATAAGAGATTTCTCCTGATTTCGGGAACATACAACACATTTGAAAGCTTTTTTACTTCACCATTTGCAGCAACAAAAGAAATAGTACCTGTGCCCGCAGCAGGGCATTTAGCATCATTTCCAACCGTCACAGTGATGGATTCTTGTAGAGGCTGCATAGAACTGTATAGACCTTTCTTGTTGGTCATGTGACGGGAGGCCCCACTATCCAACACCCAAGAGTCAGTGGTAGATTCTTCTTGCGCCGAGGAGCACACTTCCTCAATGGTCGCCATGAATAATTCCAACTCTGCTTCAGCCGTATTGGCTGTCTCTTTCCCTTTAGTTTTAAGGGTACCATTCTTTTCATCTGCCTTCTTGACACGACAATCTGCAATTGCATGTCCTTTCTTCTTACAGTAGAAGCACTCTCCTTGAAACCTCTTCTTGCCGCCCTTTTTCTTTTTGTCACCATCATTTTTGGTGGAGGAAACACCTTTGCCTTTTGCATTGGCAGAGAATGCAGCATCTCCATTGTTGCTTCCTTCTCGGGCTTTCAGCCTCAACTCCTCCTCCATTAATAATGCACAAAACTCCTCAAAAGTCAAAGCTTGAGGTCTCACCTGAGTATTAAGGGCAGTTACTAGTCCATCAAACTTTTGTGGACAAATCCGAAGACACCTCCGAGCTAGCTCTTCGCTAGTCTTTTGTATCCCAGCGCCAGCCATCTGGTCGCGCAGATTCTTAATCCGAGTGATGAATGCTTCAACCGTCTCTCCTTCAGCAAACTTCTCCGCTGCTAGTTGATTCTCCAAGTTTTGAATCCTTGTTTGGTTTCGTGTTTCATACTGACTCCTTAGTACATTCCAAGCCTCTGACGCTTTGGTTGTATGCTGAATCAGAGTCAAAACACTGTCAGAACAGCTTGTAACTAAGGCACACAATGCATCTGCATTCCTTCGTTTCCAAGCTCGTAGAAGATCTGCATTCGGAGGAATCATCACACTAGGATTTGATGGGTCGGGGATAGGCTGTGGTTCTGCGTCAGTCCCCAGCACAGTCTCCAGAAGCTCATAAGAATCAAGGATAGTTGTAATTTTGAACTTCCACAAGGTGTAGTTTGTACCCTCTAACTTGCCTTCGCTGAAGGTTGGTGGACGAATCCTCAGTGTTTGAATAGCCGGTACAGCAGCACCACCTCCTGCACCGCTTCCTGATGCGCCAGAACTACTTCCCGGAGTCGACATCGTTTCTCTTTGCTGTTGAAGCCTTTGCCTCTTGCACGCTCTCCGATCTCTAGAGCCCCCTGGGCTCTGATACCATGTAAAATATTACACGGCGCAGCGAACAGAATCTGAGAAAGAGATAGAGAGTACACAACAGATAAGAGGAGAATCGGTAAAATTCTTTAACTCCAAACAACTGATACAAAGATGGCTCTGTCCACCCGTGCGCTTCCACTGAGTGAAGCTTAGATGGCGATCTAGACAGAAGATAGGCGAAGAGCTTAAGGCTAGCTGGAACAACAACTCTGACTGGGTGAAAGATGAGTGTCAGATGGCTGCGAAGGGGTTTAGCTTTTATAGCCCGCGTAGGTCGTTAGGTCGGCCTGCTGACCGACCTACCATATGAGCCTCCACTAGTCGGCCAGGGAATATTCCAGGGAATATTCCCTTTACCATCGGGCCGGGGGCGCTGCCCCCGGACCCCCGCCAGGGGGGCCGCTGGCCCCCCTGGGACCCCCCAGCCAGGGGCCGCTTCCGCGGCCCCCGGACCCCACAATAGGGGCCCCTTTTAACTCCCTTACTACGCAACTCAATGCAATGTGCCTCGAGTTGCTACCAGCTTAACCACTCTGTCTAACCCAAAGATTAGACCCACAATGGTCACCTTTTTGCCATCCGGTCACATAGACCTCATCTGATATACAAGTCAGGACTCCACCAATGTCCGGGCTCACACTTGGCTTCTCCTCATAATGGGGGCCTTACAACTTTGAGCACCATGGATCATTGGTAGTACCTAATGAGGGTGGGGCATTGATCATATCTAACAGGTTCACATTCTTCGCCATGGACAGGCAGATTGAGATCAGGAGAATCTTCTCAAAGCAATGCAGATAGTGGTATGCAGGTATCACGAAAAGGAAAAGAGAAGGTAGATCAGCCCATGTTTGATGTGAATGCAGGTCACTCTTATGTGGATGGTGAATCCAATGGCTCAGAACAGAGCATTGATGATGAGTTGGGTATTCCTTTTATTGTTACACCTGGAGTAAGGAAGACCAGGGATGTTTTGAGAGCACCTGGGAGTGAACCTACTTTGCACAGGTCTACCAGAGCTAGGTATCTTGTGGATAGACTGAAATATGATGGATTTACAGCCATTCACATGCCTATATGGTCAAAGTGATACAGGAACTAGAACCCACTTCTTTTGAGCAAGCCATGGGAAAAGAAAAATGGGAGAAAGCCATGGATGAAGAAATGGATGCCTTGGAAGCAAATGCTACATGGGAATTGGTACCTTTGCCTAAAGGTAAGAATGCAATTGGCTGTAAGTGGGTTTATAAGATGAAGCACAATGCAGATGGTTCTGTGAACAGATACAAGGCAAGATTAGTAGTCAAGAGGTATGCACAAACATATGGCATTGCCTATGAAGAAACATTCAGTCCGGTTGCAAGGATGGCAACCGTAAGAGCAGTCATTGCTATGGCTGCATCAAAGGGATGGTCTTTACATCAGATGGATGTAAAGAATGCCTTCTTGCATGGTGATTTGCAAGAAGAGGTCTATATGGAGCAGCCACCAGGTTATGTGCATGTTGTTCATCCTGAGTTTGTTTGCAGGTTGAAGAAAGCCTTGTATGGCTTGAAGCAAGCACCTAGAGCATGGTCTGACAAGATAGGACAGTATCTTGTCACTATTGGCTTTTAGATTTCCAAGGCAGATTTCTCACTTTATGTGAGAAAAACAGAGAAAGGTATTATGCTGCTTGTCGTTTATGTTGATGATTTGATTATCACAAGTGATAGTGATGAAGATATCCTTCATGTGAAAATGCTATTGAAGCAGAAGTTTGAGATGAAGGATTTGGGAGAGCTGCATTATTTCTTGGGCATTTAGGTGATTAGATCACCAAGTGGGATATAGCTCTTGCAGAGGTAGTATGGATTGGACATGCTGTCCAAATATGGGATTACAGGCTGTAAGCCTATTTCAGTTCCTTTGGAGCAGAATGTGAAGCTGAGCGCAGATGCAGGTGAGCTTCTGGAAGACCCTACTATGTACAGACGCATAGTAGGAAGTTTGATTTATATGACTATTACCAGGCCAGATTTGAGCTATGTTGTTGGATTGGTAAGTCAGTTTATGCAAGCTCCAAGGAAACCACATTTGGATGCGGCCAGATGCATACTCAGATATGTGAAGTCCACATTGCAGTATGGACTATTTTATGAGACTAGGGTTCAGATACAGTTGCATGGATACATTGATGCTGATTGGGCTGGTAGTATTTCTGATAGACGATCTACCAGTGGATATGTGTTCTCTTTTGGGAGTGCTGCAGTCACTTGGAGCAGAAAGAAATAGCCTACAGTTGCCTTGTCGAGCACAGAGGCTGAGTACAGGGGTGCAGCAATGGCTGCATGTGAGGTAGCTTGATTGCATAAGCTACTTTATGATATGCATCAGCCTACAGATGGACCAGCTGTCATTTATTGTGACAACATGAGTAGTATACACTTGGTAAATAACCCAGTCTATCATGCTAGAACAAAGCACATTGAGGTGCATTATCACTATGTGCGGGAGAGGGTTTTACTAGGTCTTATTGATCTAGTCTATGTCAGCACAGAGGATCAAGTAGCTGACATATTCACGAAGGCATTGGGCGCAGAGAAGCTGCGCAAGTTCAGAGACCTGCTTGGTGTGTAGGAATTGGGATTGAGCTCGAGGGGGAGTGTTGAGATATCGAGCTCCACTCGTGATATGCCAGGGTGACCGTTGTGCATTTATGTCACCGACTTGTCAGTTGTTGCAGATGTGGTTGGTACACCACCCATGAATAATAGCTAGATGACAGCTATCCTTATCTACTCTAGTTCGTGGCTCAGTTAGTATGCCACCTTAGTTAGTTGAGTTTGGTTTGAGACCCATATATAGGGTTCTTCTATTTCTATGTACGAGAGTTCTTTTGGCTTACACAACTAAGAAGAGGAAAACTGTTTTCAGCCTCCATCTCTGTGTGTATTCCCCCATTGTGCAAGCAAGAAAGCTACAGGTGAGACTCCTTCCTTCTCTCCCACGATCTTGAGGTATCCCAGACAACATAGGCCATACTCCACATCAAATTTCTTTGGAAAAGTTAAATAGGAGCTAGAACCAGAGAGAGGCCCAAATCTGATTACTGTTTAGGTAGCAATGATGGTCATTCCAAATGTTTGAAGGTTTTGGCCTACAAACAGAGTGCCTCTGGAAAGAATCTGAGCATATCTTGCTTCGTCTTATGTGCTTCTAATATATGCCACTAAGCCTCTATTTACCCAAAAATTTGGGGCCAAATAGAGCCTCTATTCTTAGAACAGATAGAATAGTGGGGGGACTCTTTGTTGCTACTCGAATGCAACATCAAGTGCTCTTGGATGCACTACACCGTAAACTCATAGCAAACTCACCCAAGTTGCACCACGGTGCCTTGATGTAATTGCACAACAATGGATTTTGCCTTAGGTGAGCTAGTGTGGTGCTTCACAGTAAGGAAATGAAGGCCTCAAGAAGTAGAGACTGCACTTAAGGGCATACTACCTCCATGTGATTTGGAAGAATAGGTGCAACCTGGTTGGCCATCATGGTTGTAGAAAAGAGCTTGTAGAGAAGAAACATGCAACAAACAAAGTAAGAAGGTAATGAGACAAGGCAAACAAAATGCAAAATGAGACCAAGTTCGAGAGAAAACAATATTTGTATATTCCTGGGCCAACGAACGAAGCTCAAAAATTTTTTGCCAATGCATGCTTGCCACATTGGCCACCCACCCCATGATGCACCATGAATGCCATCCACATTGCGAAGCATCATACCACCACCAAAAAGGATACGCACCCAAAATAGTAAGTGTATTTCATACCTACAATGTAGGCCACATAGCCACCATTGGAACCATTTGGAGTTGGATACATGTGATCATCAGGATTGTGATGTCAAGTGATCCATCTACAAATTGAAGAGTAGAATGAATCAGAGACTCTCTAGAATCATCCATAAGGGGAACATGTGCATCAACCCACACGCATGATAATGTTGTAGCTTGAACCCATTAATTGTATGAGAAAGGACATTTCCTAGAAGATTGGTAGGCAAAAGGCACTCGATCTAGTGTTGGGAAAAACCTAGAATGGGCCACTCCATCTAAATGTTATCTTCCCCGAAAGCTTTCCATTTGGGTGTTGAATACCAAGATTGCCTAACCATGTTAGAAGAGGCACTTCTTAGAAAGATGACTATTTTGGACTTTTGTTGTAGCTAGACCTCAAGCAAAAGATAAGAACTTTAAATATATATGGTCATTGTTCAGTTGGGTTGACATTTCCAACTAGAAAGGTAGGGACTCCTCTAGAAGGATCCGATATCTGAGACTGTGATCCACATGTTGGGTACAAAAAAGTTAGTGATAGCTTCTAGCTTGAAGGTTAATTATATGGAAAAATACCAATAATCACTTTATAGGGAGTCCGATAGACCCATAACATGGCTAGAAGTTTGATATCCCAATCCTTTTGATGATGATCCACCAACTTCTTTAGAATTTTGCAAAGAGTTTTGTTAGTAGATCTAGCCAATCCATTGGCTTGATAAAAGTATGAGGAGGGATTCTTATGTATCACCATGAAAACATTGTCAAATGCTTGATTACCTTATTAATGAAATGACCTCCCATCAATCACCAACTCACTCTCTCTCATACCACCTCACACACACACACACTCTCTCACCGTTCTCTCTCTCTCTCTCTCTCTCTCTCTCTCTCTCTCTCTCTCTCTCTCTCTCTCTCTCTCTCTCTCTCTCTCTATGTCATCTTAGTCAATGCAAGATGCGATGGTCGAGTAGCTCCTAGCGGTATCCCGATGGTGGTGACATGACGGCCTAAATGACTTGGAAACTCTTGCCTACGGCTCTTGGCCCATCCCAATGGCATGGGCAACGGCTCTCTGGGTTGACAATGGCCCCTAACCCTATGATGGATGGCCCAATGATGGCCCCTAGCTGCCGCAAGCCCCAACATGGGCTCTTGTTGCCACAAGATATGGTGGATCCTAGCACTCCATGGACTCACACAACAGCTACTAACCCAAGGACACATAGATAGATAGATAGATAGATAGAGAGAGAGAGAGAGAGAGAGAGAGATCTTGGCATTTGTGCCTAACTAGGTGGCTGCGAACCTAGTCAGCACATTGAGGGAGGGAGAGAGAGAGACAGAGAGAGAGAGAGAGAGAGAG